>NW_026989839.1:0-310560 GCF_036321535.1 Camelus dromedarius
AGGGGGGAGTCCTGGAACCAGTGCCCCATGGTTACCAAGGGATGACTAGAAGTCCAGGCTCCTTATCCCAGCCTGTCAGGTCCCCATGTGGTCTGAAACCTACCTGTACCACACTTCCCTTGTCACTCTCCTCCAGCCCTGGCAGACTGTCCTTTGATTTTTGAACAGGCCACACTCACTGTGCTTCATATCTGGCCCCTAGAAATACCCGTTACTTTCTGAGCATGGCTCTGCTTTCACAAAAAGGGCTGCATTGTCACTAGAGAAGACACTGTGGAATTTCCTTTAAAAACTGAAAATAGACTTAACTCATGATCCAGCCTTCCCACTCCCGGGCATATGTCAGAAGAAAACTCTAATTCAAAAAGTCACATGCACCTCAATGCTCACAGCAGCACTATTTATAATAGCCAGGACATGGCAAAAACGCAAATGTCCGTCGACAGCTGACTAGATAAAGATGTAGTAGTATATTTTTACAAAGGAATACTACTCAACCATTAAGAAGAACAAAATAATGTCATTTGCAGCAACATAGATGGATGTAGAGATAGTCATTCTAAGTGAAGTAAGCCAGAAAAAGAGAAGAATGCCATATAATATCACTTATATGTGGAATCTAAAAAAAGACACAAATGAACTTAACTACAAAAGTGAAACAGACCCACAGACATAGAGAAACAAACTTACAGTTACCAGGGAGAGAAGGGGATGGGAAGGGATAAATATGGTAATTGGAAAAGTGTCCCTCTTGGAGAGTTATGGAAATGTTAGCTATCTTGATTGCGATGATGGTTTTCTGGGTGTAGACATCTATCAAATTCATCAAATAGTACATGTGAAATATGTGTAATTTACTATACAGGAATCGTGCCACAATAAATATGCCTGTTAAAAAAAAACAAGAAAATATTGGCGGCATTGTGTCCTACGTTTTTATGTGTCTTTAGTGAGTGGGTCTTCAATTTTCCGGTCTGCCATATTTTCTGAACCAGAAGTGCCCTCCTTCCCTTTTCTTTGATAAACTGTCAGTGGGTGGCATTTATTCCCGTGGCTTCAACTGCTCTCTGTCCACTGATTAACTGTCAAATCTTTTCCAGCAAGGACATTTCATTTCAGTCCCAGAAATATACTTATAATTGACAAGTAGACATTCCCACTTGATTATCCCATAAAAATCTCAAGCTCTGTGTGTTTGAATTTACACTTGTTCAGAACTAGGTTTACTTCTTCAAACAATGGCATGTCTACTTGTCAATTATAAGTATATTTCTGGGACTGAAATGAAATGTCCTTGCTGGAAAAGATTTGACAGTTAATCAGTGGACAGAGAGCAGTTGAAGCCACGGGAATAAATGCCACCCACTGACAGTTTATCAAAGAAAAGGGAAGGAGGGCACTTCTGGTTCAGAAAATATGGCAGACCGGAAAATTGAAGACCCACTCACTAAAGACACATAAAAACGTAGGACACAATGCCGCCAATATTTTCTTGTTTTTTTTTAACAGGCATATTTATTGTGGCACGATTCCTGTATAGTAAATTACACATATTTCACATGTACTATTTGATGAATTTGATAGATGTCTACACCCAGAAAACCATCATCGCAATCAAGATAGCTAACATTTCCATAACTCTCCAAGAGGGACACTTTTCCAATTACCATATTTATCCCTTCCCATCCCCTTCTCTCCCTGGTAACTGTAAGTTTGTTTCTCTATGTCTGTGGGTCTGTTTCACTTTTGTAGTTAAGTTCATTTGTGTCTTTTTTTAGATTCCACATATAAGTGATATTATATGGCATTCTTCTCTTTTTCTGGCTTACTTCACTTAGAATGACTATCTCTACATCCATCTATGTTGCTGCAAATGACATTATTTTGTTCTTCTTAATGGTTGAGTAGTATTCCTTTGTAAAAATATACTACTACATCTTTATCTAGTCAGCTGTCGACGGACATTTGCGTTTTTGCCATGTCCTGGCTATTATAAATAGTGCTGCTGTGAGCATTGAGGTGCATGTGACTTTTTGAATTAGAGTTTTCTTCTGACATATGCCCGGGAGTGGGAAGGCTGGATCATGAGTTAAGTCTATTTTCAGTTTTTAAAGGAAATTCCACAGTGTCTTCTCTAGTGACAATGCAGCCCTTTTTGTGAAAGCAGAGCCATGCTCAGAAAGTAACGGGTATTTCTAGGGGCCAGATATGAAGCACAGTGAGTGTGGCCTGTTCAAAAATCAAAGGACAGTCTGCCAGGGCTGGAGGAGAGTGACAAGGGAAGTGTGGTACAGGTAGGTTTCAGACCACATGGGGACCTGACAGGCTGGGATAAGGAGCCTGGACTTCTAGTCATCCCTTGGTAACCATGGGGCACTGGTTCCAGGACTCCCCCCTGAAGTCAACATCCATGGATGCTGACGCCTCTTGTATAAAATGGCATAGGACTTGCATGGAACTTATGTGCACCCTCCCATGTACTTTATATATATCTTCAAATCATCTCTGGATTACTCACTGTATCTAATACAACATGAATGCTATGTAAGTAGTTGTCAATGATGGCAAATTCAAGTGTTGCTTTTTGAAACTGTTTTTTCACGAATATTTTCAAACCACAGTTAGTTGAATCTGCTGGATAGGGAGCCCCTAGATACGGAGAACCCCCAAGCTCTTCCTTTCCACCTCCTAAATTTCCACTACAAGCACTGAAGGGGTCCAAACATAGAAGAGCGCCATGTAC
Organism: Camelus dromedarius; assembly: GCF_036321535.1. NCBI lineage: Eukaryota > Metazoa > Chordata > Mammalia > Artiodactyla > Camelidae > Camelus > Camelus dromedarius. The sequence continues at coordinate 2,744 of NW_026989839.1, forward strand.
CTGCTGGAAACCCTGAGGAATTCCTTCAGCTTATGTAGCACAGGAGAGAAAGTATAGGGACATCTAGTGGGAAAGGACGGCCTGCCTGGAGAGGAAGGAGGAAAGACCGCAGTGGAAGCCAGCTCGCACCCTTACTGGAGCTAGCTGATAGCAGTGAGGGACGCCGAGGAACTGGGGACACGTCACGTGGGGGGCGATCCTGGCCGCCAGATGCAGGGTTCGCATAGCTGGGGCCCAGTTTGCAAGATCAAAATAACAAGGGGGGAGAGGGGCTGCCTCAGTCCCGGGATCCTGACAACGGCCACAGCGCCGTGACCCCAGCTATTGCGGCTCCCCTAGTAAGCCAGAAAAAGGAAACTCTGAGCCAAGATATTGCAGATTCCACCGCAGCCACACGGATAACTAGATCTCTAAGCTGACAAAACGTAACCACCAGAAACAGGAATCTTTCCTTTTCTCTTCATTTGGACCTTTGGACAGGGAGCCACACATCTCTGACGGGAACCACCTTTAATCCGATAGAGAGCTCACTTTTTCAGGAATAAGCATGGAGAAAAAGAGTGGGGTGATGGTTTAAAGTGGAAGTCAAAGCAGAAGCCCATCTGAGAAATGGTAAAAACATGCATCTCAATGAATCCGAGTTATGGCGAAAAGAAGGGAGAAGGTTAAGTAAATCTCTATCCACCAGAAAAGACTAGCCAGTCATAAAAAGACAGCAATTTAAATCAAGAAAACTTTTTTGTTTTTTTGGTGATGAAAAACAATGCCATATTTTAAAACAAGGCTTGGACCATCAACAACACCCTGAGAGTTGTTGAGGAGGAGAACATAAAGCTTCATATAGACATGAAAGTGTTCCAAGTCCACTTCTCGAAAAAACTTAGCCAATCATGTGTCCAGTTGATTTGAAAATCCCGATAAGTAAATAACTCAAAAGTGGGAAAGACATGGTATTAAATAGTGGTAGTGAGCAATGAAATCCAGGAAGTTTATAGCTATATTTCATTGTTAATATAACAAACTGGAAGCAACTGTCTAAACATAGTAACTGGAGGACACATACACACACACACACACACACACACACACACACACACACGCACACACACACAATCTGGAACAGCAGAGATGTAAAATATGCTAAATTTATCATTATTGAGGAACAGGATCTAATAGGTTATTTCAGTTTTGATAGTGTTATAGGAATACTGGTCCAATTACATATAAAGTTATGAACTTAGAGATGATTTATAAAAATTTAGAGAGAATTTTCATTAAAAGGCAATATAGCTTCCAATCATTGAAGAGAAAATTAACAATAAAAAAATTAATCAATCCAGCTAATATGGAGTAACAGAGACCATATTTACCACCGTAAAATAAACCACAAAATGGATACAATATATGAAGCAATGATTTTTAAGAGAGGTGAAAACGATCATCCGCTAGGACCCTGTCCTGCCACCACTATACCGAGGCTGCTAGGCCTCCTACTGCCATCACCAATAATGTCCACCAAGAGGTGACATTTCCTTCCTCTGCTCCTACTGCAGAGCCAGTCCTGAGCAGTCCTTTTGCAGGTTTTGGCAGGCAGCTCCCAGAAGTGCTCTCGTGGACCTTGGTCCCTTTTGGCCACCAGCAAAGGGATCAAGGATGAGCAGTGAGCCTCCTTACTCATCCAAGACCTAGGAACCTATCTAATTTCTGAGCAGGGCTTCACTATTCTCTGCTGTCTGGTACTCTCTGCCCGGCTTCCCGTGTCCCCAGTTTGGGCAGCCTGCACGCTGGCCACAGCCCATCAGAATCTGTTCCCCCGCCAAGAGGCAACGCGTGATCTTGAGTAGGGCTCCAGGCCTCTGGAGCAGCGTGGCTTGGACTGCGTCCTGGCCCTGGGTGTGCGAGCTCCATGTCCTTGGTTGAGTCAGTTAACATCTCTAAGCTAAGTTTCTTCATCAGTAAAATGAAGACATATCAATATGGAAAAATAAAGTCAGAATCGGGGGGGAATAAATTTCTAGTGACTGAAGATTTTTTTAATTTTGAATTATACAGCAAAAGACATCATACAAATTTTACTACTTCATAATTCTAAAGGACAGCTTCTACTGTTAATACTAATGCATGCACATACACACAAACACACGTGCAGACGCACTGACTCTGGCCCACATACATTCCCTACACACACACGTACATGGACTCATGTACCACACACACACATACCATACACACAACCATACACGTCCTCAGACGCACACACACACATAGCATACACACAACCACACACATCCCCAGGCGCGTGCACGCACAGCCACACACACACTCACAGTCATGTACCACACAATTCCCCAGGTGCGTGCGTGCGCACACACACGTCATACACACCTTTGGCGTTATTCTAAATCAATTTACAATTGAGGGTCTCAGTGTCCATTGTTTTATCCGCTCAGAAGATCCTGACTTCGGACTGTGAAGCAGGAGCCCCTCCTCTCTGGAGATGGTCTTTGCCACTTACAGTCTCAGTAGAGCCAACATAAATGCTCTGAACCCTTGGAAGTGCAGGGCCAGAGCATACCTGGGAGCTCACATTCTATATATCTAAACATTTTAAGTGCAGTAGGTTCTAAAGTCCTGCCTTTACAAATATACATTCATTATAAGGGAGAAGGCCAGGTTCAAAATTAGAACAACCAGACCCAGGGGAGTCCTGCAAAGAAAGTGAGTGTGTGGGGAGAGCTGATTCCCAGACTCTGATCACTAGCCTGACCCTTTTCTTCCCAATGCTGGGTCCATCCCTTGCCATAAGTGGCCTTGGATGTGCACAGGGGGACACTCAGATTTCACGTCCGGGCTCTGCCTATAACCTCCATGCAAACAGCTGCCCTTTGGCCTCTCTGTGAGTCCTGGGAATCTGAACTCTGGGGAGAGCCGGTGCAGGCACTAGAAATGGGTCAGGGGCTGCTGAGGCAGGGCATTCGGCGTCCTGGGTTTCTAGAGCATGGGATGGAGCCAATGACCATGTCCCCTTGGCCTTGCTGACTCCACCCGATGGAGGGCGTGGCCAGAGGAAGTGTCAGGGCCAGGGGAACCTTCTGCAGTGCAGGACCCAGGGCAGCGGGGGGCCCGGGTCTAAGGAGAGAAGCCCTAAGGAAAAGTCTGTGGAGGCTGTAAGGTACCTTCATTCCCATTAATTAAAAAAAACAAAAGCTTACCACAGGCGTGCGGGGGAAGGGTTTTGTTATAACAAGGGAAGGCACTTGCCAAGGTCTGGCCATAGAGGGCTGCTGGGTTTGCCAGGTTGAAGAGGAACCGAGAGGCCGTTTGCCTCCCCTGGGTCTAGACACTGCTTGAATTCTTCCAGGTGACACTTAAATGCAGTGAGACATGGAACTCTCTAAAGTTGTTAAAATATTCATGGTGAGCCATTCAACTCTCTCCTCATTCTTGGCTACGAAAGCACGATAAACACAGGTGGGAATCTCATCAGCCTGTTGGTTGGTTCACTGTCCATCTGGCGCCCCCTCTTGTAGGAGCCTTTATCACATCACCCAGGGCTGACCCATCTCAGGATCACAGCTGATTTTCCACAGGTGGCACCACTTGCTGGTGACATGAAGGAACCATGTTAGCCACCTCCCAAACTCTGAGGCTTCTCCTGGGAGGAGCCTGCAGACACCCAGTCCAGCCTCTGCACAATGATGCTCCTCAGTGTCACTCCCGGCTTGCTGCCCTGGCCTCTAGCTCTGACCAGAACCTCGCTGAATTGTCGATAAATGTCCCCCATGCACCACGTCTAAGCTTGGGGTCCAGAGGTGACCATGGTTCTTATTTTCTTCCCATCGATGGACTGTTTGATCTTCATGTAATCGTGTTGGCAGGAAGGCCAGTACCACCCTCTTGAGGCCTCCCCGAGCCGCCTCTGTCTATAACTGTCCTAGCGCCCCAGGGGATCGGGTCTGAAGCCTGGCACTCAGACACGAGGATGACAGCTGGAGAGACAGGAATCCACTCCTGCTGTGGCTTCTGCTGAGGCTCGATGTGGCCATACAAATGGATCCCACAGGCCCTGACTTCACTTGACTCGCTGCAGGGATGCTCCCACACTGCCCCGTTCCCCTCCAGAGACAGAGGGCTTTCTGCTTGTTCCCGAAGGCCCCACCCCCGAGGGGGCACTGGGTCCAGTGGAGCGTCCAGCCTGGTTCCCCGCCAGCCCTTAGGGCTTTGGTGGGGCCTGGAACATCAACTACCCTCCCCTTAGGGGCCCGTTTGTCCTTTCCAGCCAACAGACCTAGGTCATAAGCACTTTAACTCACCTGAGGGTGTTTTCCTCACTTCAGGGGCAGTGAGGACGGGGCTTCTTCACACTCCAAGTGCCCCAGGTCTGGATGCAGACAGTCTGGCTCTCCCCCAAGTCCTGCAGTTCCCGGCCACACCTGCTGCTGGTCACAGTCTGTGCTGTGTTCTCTTCCAGGACAAGGGGTGCACTCTGACCCCCGCCCCGCCCCCACCAGCGGTGGCAGAGGCGGCGGACAGGCAGGTGAGCTGGGGCCTGAGACCGTGCCCGCAGATCAGTGCCCCAGAGGCCGCTGGTGACTAGAGGGGCCACGGGGCAGAAGGCAGCATGGGATGGGAGGAGGAGGAAGGTTCAGGATAAGGAGATGAAAGGGGGAACGGACAGCACTGTGAGGGCCTCGGCCATGAAAGGGAAGAGAAATCACAGTGACAGCTGGAGCGGTGTCGGCGTTAAAAGCTGCGGGCTGTTTTTTTAAATTTTATTAATTACCAATATATATTGACAGATTTCTTATTTTATTAAAGATTATGTTCCATGTCATATAACAGGATAGAGTATGTTATTATTTATTAAATAATACATAATAGAAGATATACTAGCATATTATCTTCTGTTTATTTATTAGCAGATAGTATATAATACATATGTAGGTGTTTATACACATAATATATAATTCATGCATCTATATAATATATAACCCATAACAAATAATGTAAGATTATGATTAATATATAATATAACAAGATTACATAACAATAATGATGTAATATTACCCATTGTATGTCTTGGTTCATGACACATTCTCATCTTAGGTGCCTGTCAGAGGTATTTATGTATTAAAATTAATATTATAAGACACAGTTATGAACCTATCACCCAGCATCATAACAGGAATATTGACAGTGACATACTGTGTCCTCTTTCCCTATCCTGCTCTTGGCCTTTTCTCACAGGAAGTAACCAGCATCCTGAATCCTGGCTTACCCTTGCCTTGTGTTACTTTCACACACACAACATTTAAGATCAATTAAAACAAATGAACTGCAGGTACATGCAATGAAGTGGATGAATCGCACACTCCATGTTAAATTGAAAAAGTAACCCCTAGAAGGTAGCCGATAGTGTGCTATGCTTTTAACTGTGTATATATATGTCAACTAAACTCACTGAATTAAGAACAACTACAGCTAGAGTCCAGGTGGGAGAGGGACAGATAAAAGGTGAGGTGAGCAGGTTTGCTGCAGGTGAGCGAGTTCCTTTCCAGTGATATGTCATTCTCTCTGAAGCAGGAGGCAAGGCCATCTGCTGGGAGTCAGGGAAGAGACAGAGGGAAGGTTAGAGGTGTGCAGAGAGCAGAGAATGTTGACACCACTGAGTGATAAGTGGGGAAATGTGCTCACTAGAGAAATCCTGGAGGATTGCCTGGCAGCGGCAACATGGTGGGCATTGATTTGTAGTCTTGGAAATCTGTGCTGGGAGAGCCTGCTGCCTGCAGGCTCAGAACAAGTAGAGCTGGGTGAACCGAGATGGAAGTCGGCCTGGTGAGGAACTGAAAAGGTCAAGGCTCAAGGGGGTTTTGTCTGTCATAAAGAGAGTGCTGACTGTGGATGCAGAGCTGGAAGGTGGGGAAGTGGAAGTAAGAGGAACGTGGACAGGCAGGAAAGCAGAGGAGTCAGCGCATGATGCCCCAGTGAGGGTGAAGGAGGGCCAGGGAGGCTGGTGGAGAAGAAGCTGGACGGCTAGAGGTGGGCACTTAAAGGAGAGAGGCTGGACCTGGGGTGGAGACACGCCCGGGTATGAGCCCGGGGGGAGGGTGAATGGGGGGTGGCTGGCTCAGGCTGACAGAGAAGAAGACCCTACAATGACCATACTGGGTGGTGGAAGGAGAATGAACTTTGACGTCTTGATGGTAGGAGGCGAGGCAATACAGAGCTGGTGGTCCAGGTGCTCCTGACTGAGGCAGATGAGCAGGGAGGCCAGGGTGGCAGGCACTGCTAGGAAAGGATCTGGGTTTTCCATGTGCTCCCACGAGGGGAGGAGCAATCATCTGAAGGTGGAAAGTGAGCACAAGGAGGCCAACCCAGGCACCTGATCAAACGGGGGTTGTGAAGGTGCAAAGCGTCAACTCCAGTGATGGTGGCCCAGGAAGCAGGGACCACGGGTGAAGTGAGGAGGCACTCAGAGAAGAGAGGGAGAAGAGTCTTCTGGGTGTAGGGGGAAGAGAGGCCCCAGGACAAAGGAGCACAGAGGCACAGTGATGAGGATGGACTGGCTCTATGGTGACACTGCAGGGATGGCTGGATCTTTGTCCTGAGGGCTTAGGTTGGGGGGACTACTGGCCTCATGAGGATCCCCCTCTCAGCAGCCTGGACAGAGGCTCTCGCTCCTGAGAGCTGTGTGGCCACCACTGTTCCCGGAGGGGCTCTGCCTCCATCTTCTCTTATCAGACTTTCCTGCCCAGCCCCCGACCGCCAGCGAGGGAGCCTGGGCCTCGCAGCTGTTTGCCGTGGAGGGACACAGGCTCCTCGGAGGAGCAGGCGGATCTTACTTTGCTCCGTAACCCAGGGCCTAGCAAAGCGCCAGCCCATGTGTGGGCCATGTAGGGGCTCGGATACTTACTATACTAACTCAAAGCAGTAGAATTGCAGAGCTGGAGGAAGTGACCACTGAGCTCACAGAGTTCACTGCCCACACCCCCATTCTACAGATGAGGAATCAGAGACCAAGCAGTGAAGCAGCCTTGGCCAAGGTCACGCTGCTCGTAAATGCTGGCCTGTGTCGGGCATGCCAAGTGATGAGCTGCAGTGAAGGGGCTGAGAGGGGTCTCTGGGGCCAGAGAGCTCGGGTTCAAGTCCCAGCTCTGCCATTTATTAGCCGTGTGATTAATGAATGTCCTTACCTTTAAAGTGGAACTCATAGTGGTGCCAACTCATTGGGTTGTCATGAACACAGCGTTCCTGGAACAGCAGGACAGAGTTCTGTAAGGGTTTGCTGTTGCTTTGGTTATGATTATTATCACCAAGTGAACCCTGAAATGAAGAACAAAGGCAGCAAGAATTTTTATTTTAAAGGAGTTTCAAATCCTCTGATGAATGCTTCATTTCATCTATTCAAGTTTTCATTTGACCCTTATTAACAACTAAACAATGGATGACTTTTGAGGCAATCTTGCTTCATGTCTTTAATTCTCACTAACGACACAGGCTATTTAACAGGCAGCAGTTTCTTTTCCAGGAAGAGGGACAAAAAGTTAAAAATGACTCAGTGCCTCTCGGTCCCCAGTGAGTTGGTTGTGACCTGTCAACCCAGCTTTGGGGAAGTGCCCGCTCCCCCTGGGCCCACTGAGCTGCCCCGCAGCCTCCAAGGGGTGCCGTACCCCCACACGAATCCAGTCTCTTGGTTCCTATCTTTGCTTCAGATCCCTCAAGGACTGCCCATGCCCCAGGGCCCCATCTGCCCCACCAGCCTTGGCTGCTGGACTCCAGGACACCATCCTGGGTCTCAACCATCCCCTGTTCCTATGACCGCCCCACTACTCTACATTTTGTCCTTCAAGTGTGGGCTTCTGTGGCTCGCCACACAGCAGGGGTCTCCCCGTCCTCCACCTTGGGTAACTGCATCGTCCTGCACGGTGCCTAGGGAACCCGTGTGGAGGCAGGAAGAATACAGAACAACAGGTGCTCAGAGGGGCTGCCTTTCCCACTGCTGCAGGGGCCCTAGAGAGCTTTCTCCCAGCTGGTTATTCACAGGCGCTGAAGCTGTGGAATCTCGATCTCACCAATTTAAAGGGCATCATCACTAATCACAAAAGCAATCATTTCTTCAGTAGCAAAAGGAGAAAAGACTTTGTGTTCCCCACCTCCAACTGTTTTCCTCCACCTTCAGATGTTTCTCATCTCTGGGCAAGGGTAGAATGCAACTCACAGAATATTATTTTTCAATGTCTTTTCCCACTCTGAAGATTGCTTTCCCAGAACCGATGAAGGCTAGAATGGTTTAGCTTCCCTGGACTGAGGATTCAGAGGCCTGGGGGGAAGGGGGGAGGGGGAGGTGAGATAACTCAGCAATATTGAACCTAACAGAGACATTGAAAGGTTCTATTCTAAACAGAAAGGAAGCAGGATGCTATAGAAACAGGAAAACCATAGTTGGAAATGCAAAAACGAGTTGCAAGAGAATAAACATAAAGATGTAAAAATGAAAAAGGACATCAAAATAAAAAAAGTTGGGAATGGGAGAGGGGAGCAAGAAAATGTAGATTTTTTTCTTTCTTTTTTTTCTTCGTTATTCTTAGGATGTGTTGGAGCCTACGTGATTATCAGTCTAAAGGAAATAGATATAGTAATGGGCTGATATATTTGAAGAATAAGGTAACCACAAATCAAAAGCATACAATAGAGTCGCAAAAAAACCAAAAAGAAACAAACTCAAAATGGCTTAAAGACTTAAATATTACACACGACACTATAAACTTCTCACAAGAAAACATAGGCAAAACATTATTTGACATACATCTCAGCAATGTTTTCGTAGGGCAATCTAAGCAACCCAAGCAACAGAAATAAAAGCCAAAATAAATAAATGAGACCTAATTAAACTTATAAACTTTTACACAGCAATAGAAACCATAAGTAAAACTAAAAGACAACCTATGGAATGGGAGAAAATATTTGCAAAAGATGAGACTGACCATGGCTTAATTTCTAGACTATATAAATAGTCCATACAACTTAATAAGAAAAAAATAAACAACCAAATCCAAAAATGGGCAGAACAACTAAACAAGCAATTCTCCAATGAAGACACACAGATGGCCATTAGGCATATAAAAAATGCTTAATATCGTTCAATTATCAGAGAAATGCAACTCAAAACTACAATGTTATCATCTCACACCAGTCAGAATGGCCATCATTCAAAAGTCCACAAACCATAAATGCCGGAGAGGCTGTGGAGAAAAGGAAACCCTCCTACATTTTTGGTGGGAATGTAGTTTGTTGCAGCCACTGTGGAAAACAGTATGGAGATTCCTCAAAAGACAAAAAAAAAAAAAAAAAAGGCTTATCACCTAATCCAGCAATCCCACTCCTGGGCATATATCCAGAGGGAACCTTCATTCCAAAAGATACCTGCACCCCAATTTTCACAGGAGCACTGTTTACAATGGCCAAGACATAGAAGCAACCTAAACATTCACTGACAGATGACTGGATATAGATGCGGTATTTAGATATAACAGAATATTACTCAGTCATAACAAAGAAGGAAATAAGGCCATTTACAGCAACATGGATGGAACTGGAGATTATCTCACTAAGTGAAATAAGTTAGACAAAGACAAGTATCATATGATATCATTTATATGTGGAATTTTAAAAAAATGATACAAATGGACTTATCTATAAAACAAAAAACAGACTCACAGACTTATAAAACAAACTTAGGAGTTCGGGATTAACAGATACAAATTACTATATGTAAAACAGACAAACGACAAGGATTCACTGTAGAACACAGGGAAGAATATTCAGTATCTTGCAACCTATAATGGAAAAGAACATGAAAAAGAATAGACTATGTATATGTACAACTGAATCACTATGCTGCATACCTGAAACTAACAAAACAGCTGTATAACTGAAACTAACAAAACATTGTAAATCAAACACATTTCAATTTAAAAAAAATTGATAAGCTCTAAATACCTTTATTCAAAGAAAATCTTGAACTCTTCCCTCTTACAAAATTTAAAATGGGTAGCTTGAGCAGGGCCAAATTATACTGGATGGGCAGTTACATATCTTCTCCAGCACGTGGCCCATGCTACACACACATCGTGTTTTCCTACAGGTAAGAACAGCCCTGACTGCACAGCGAGCGACTCTTTCTGGGACAAGGGCCTCTGTGGCAGTGGCCTCCTTGTCACCGCTGCATCTCACCAGGAGGCCAGGGTTTTCAGAGGGGAGGGGACATAGAGCTCATACACTTCAAATTGACTTCCCGAAAAAACTATGGAAAAACCAAGTTCACCTGCAGTGTAGGAAACATGAGCAGGGCCCCTAAGCAGACCGACAAGCCCAAAGTAAGATGGCCCGATGTTCAGATCGGAACCAGAACAAAGACCACCTGGCCCCAGTTAAATGACCACCACCTCACCTGCAATGAACTGCTCGTACTCAATGTCAGGGATGTTTCTGTTGAGACTTGGGAGGTCAAAGGAGTCGGACCAGGGATCGGGGCTCTGCCAGTGGTAGAGGTGGCCCCAAGGGAATAGCACCAGTACCGGCTCCTCCATCTTCAGCAGGGTCTTCAGGAGGAAGGCAATGTGGATGCAGACGTTCCTACGGAGGTTGAAGCCCTCTGGAGGGTTGAAGTCACACAGAAGGTACCTGGCTGGGAGCAAAGGAGAGCGGGTCTTCAGGGCCAGGCCTCTGCACAGGAATCCCGGCTTAGATAGAACAGATACAACGGGAATCCCTGCACAGCCCATGGCCTAGACTCCAGACACATTCAGCAGCTTCTGGTTTGTAAAGTGGAGGCACTGCCCACCCATCTCCATGTGGCCAATTACTTCAAGTCCGGGAGCAGTTGCGGAAGACATCTTGGCATCCGTCTAACACCACTAAGCACCCGACTAGCATCTGAGCACCCGTTCTCCAGGGGCTCTCAAACTTCTTGTTCTACAGAACCCTATACACTCTTAACAATTACTGAGAACTCCAAAAGGCTGCTATTTATGTGAGTTTAATCTATCACTATTTCCTGTGTTAGAAGTTAAATAAGAAGTTAGAAAAAGTGTATGAATTCACTTAAAAATATTAACAATCTACTGTATGTTACCATTAATACTCTTAAACAAAATATAATTCTATTTTTCAAAAGAAAAATCATTAGTGAGAAGAATAGCAGTGATTTTAATTTCTGCAAATCTCTTTTGGACTGGTGAGAGCTGAATTCTCCTATCTGCCTCTGTATTCCCTGTTTTGTGATATCGCAGGCCAGGTTTTCCCTGGAAAACCCCGCAGGAACTCGGGAGAGCAAGAGTGTGCAAAAGGCAGGTGACATCCCGGCGTTTCTATGAAAATGGTCTTGCACCTCAGCGGCCTTGGATACACTTTGATAACTGTTGCCCTATCCAAGGCGAGACTCTTCTACACAAGAGCCAGGCAAGGGTCCTGGATTCTGTAATGAGTTACCGCCACCACACCCCTCCCTTCTCTGTGTGTTTCTCACAAGCTCCATTACTGCAGATGAGGATGTAATCCTCAACTGGGGCCTCTAATCCCAGAAGACTGCTAACTTCAAGAGGGAGGGTCCCATCTACCATCCCTACACCCCGCATAGTTTATTTTGTGTCAAGCCCTAGATAACTGCTTATCGGCACTGACCCTTGTGTCTTTTTCCTGAGGTTGACTGAAGGAACCAACATCTGGATGGAACTGAAATTTCCCTGCAGATAAACAAGGCTGATAAGCCACCCCATTCCAACATCTGATTCTGGGGCTCTTCAAAACCCGGGTAAGGCCCCGCTTCATCTAAGATGGGTCCTCCGCCTGCCCTTCCCGGGGGGTTCTGGGAGGCCGCGGCCACCAAGGGCGACCCAGACTCGCGGCCCCAGCCCCAGGGCCTGAGGGGGAGGAAAGCTTGAGGCTGTGCCCAAGCCCTGCCCCGCCCCGCCCCAACACGCTCCCCGGCACCACAGCCCTCCCCGGCCACCGCCCCAACCCCGATCCCACCCCGGTTCATGTCCGCCGGCCCCGCCGACGGCGCGGACGTACGTTTACCGTCTGTGGGACGCCGCCCCAGACAGGATGTCGGCCGCCGACTGACCAGGCCAGAACTAGTCGCCCGGCCGAGCAAGCCGCCATCCCCAGCAGCAAGCACCGCCATGGTCCCGGGCAGCTGCACACTTCCGGAGCCCGCTACCCGCCCCAGAAGCGCACGCCGGCCCGCGCAGAGCGTGGCGCCTGTAACCATGGCAACTCCGCGGGGCCCTCCCCTAGCGCTTGCGTCGTGCGTCCTCCCGAGTCTAGTTGTGCGAGGGCAGAACTTGCGGAGCCAATGGGAGCCAGGGCGCAGCCAGGACGGGGGTGGGGGGAGGCTTATGGGACAGCTGGGCGGGGCCGGGGAGGGCAGGGCCGCGCGGAAGTCCTGACCTGCAGGTGGCGCCGGCCGGAGGCTGGGGCGTTGCTGCCACCAGTGGGCGGGGCAGCGGGGCAGCGGGGCGGGGGCACCCTCACCTGTCCGTGTGTGGGGATCAGCCTGGGCTCCGTGGCCTCCGCTTGCACCGGACGTGGACCCAGGCTACCGGTGGGCAAGATAGAGGACTGAGCCCAGGCACGCACGGCTGGCCAGGTAGGGCACCTGAAGTGCAGATCCGCCAGGCCCGCTGCCGGCCTTGAATACGCGCTGCTAGGCAGTTTCCAAGAAGACGGGATCTGTCATAAGAGGGGAGGTAGGGCTTGGGTGCCAGATGTCGGGTTGGGTGCAGTCTCACAGGAGAGCCACAGTGAGAGGGCGCAGAGCGGCCCCTGTGTTGGAGGGGCTAAGAGTTTGGGGTATAGGGTCGGGGTGGTGTGTGCCTTTCTCTGTGGTCTCCTCACTCCAGAGCAAGGGGCTCTGCTTCCCCCCTCCCCTCACTGCACTCCCTGCCTTCCCCAGCACCACCTGGGGTGTGGTCATGTCGAGGCAGGGAAGGCCCAGGGAAGGGGCTCATTCAGGGGCAGGGGCCACTCTGCAGGGATGCTGGACCTGACAGCAATGCAGTGCTTCGGAACTCCCCTGGGCTGGGTTTCTAACCAGTGGGATGGAAGGGCCTTTCCTTCCTGGGGTGCATTTGGGGGAACTAGATACGTCATGAATGTCAGCCCTGAAAATGGAGGCTGCGCTACATCCATTCTTGGAAAGAAAAATCAGGCCCTTCCAGCCCAGGTGACTCAGAAAGTCAGTCAGCAATGTTCGGGGTCCCCAGTTTAGGCTTTCAATTAGAGCTGAGCGGCTCAGGAGGCCAGATCCCTGTCCGTGGCTCCAGGAGTAGGCTTTCTGCTGGGGGACAGGATCCTCACAAACACCTGTGTCTTTGTGGGTCACTCCCCTCTGACAAGCTGGGAGGCAGGGTGCAGTTGTGGGAAATCGTGTTTCCATGAGGAGAGGGCCACCAAGTGGTGGGGGCACAGGAGACAGTGAGAAAGAGTCCCGCGGCCTTTCTGGAATCAAAAAACTGGCAAATGTGAAAAAGTGCATAATTTGTTTTATTGAACAGGCTGCTTATGTACGTTTGGAGGGCCAGGTTCAAGGACTCTGCATCCCTCCAGGACAATAGCCTCAAGAGAAGAACAGACAGAGCAGGAAGAGATGTGGGGTTTCTCCCAGGAATGAGGCAGAACAGGGATTTCTGCAGATTTGCAAGGAGACCCCGACCGCTGAGCACCGGGTTACAACCCCACGTGACCCTTGTCGTGTTTGGCTTGGGCTCTGGGTCTGGCCTGATCATGTATTCTTCCAGCTGAGTTCCAGAAATTCAGAGGGTAGACTTAGAGAGGCTGCGTTTGGAACCCGGTGTGGAGACGGAGGGTCCTTTATCCTGAGTCCCCTCAGCCTAACCACTGTAGCTGAGTTCCAACACCACCCAGGCCCCCAGGGTGGCCGTGGAGGGAGAGCAAGCCATGCAGGTGACCCAGGGGTCCCACTGCTGTGCCCCTCCCTTATCTTTGTTCCCTTTCACCCCGGAAGGTGTGATTGTCTCATGTCATGGTGACAAGCCATCTCTCTTCTCTGTCAGGTGGGATCCCCACCCCCGCTCAGCCTTCTTTCTGCATGGATGCTGAAGGACCAGGCTCACTTGAAGTTCTGAGTTTGAGCAGTAAGGTGGAAACAAAGAAACAAGTCATTGTGGCAAAGCTCCCCACCACAGAGAAGCTGCCCTGAGTGGAAGGGAGGGTGTGGGCATGCCCATTTGTTTCGTGTCTCCCAGTGCTCTTCGCTTTCTTATTGCAGACCTGCATGGTTACAACAAAATGATGTGCAAAACTGAAAATATTTACTCTCTGGCTTTTACAGAAAAGGCTGACCAGCCTCTGGTTCCCGTACCGGTCAACTGATTGGAGTACCTTTCCAGTTTGGAAACATCTGGGCAGGCCCAGGTTTGCAAAATTCTTTAAGAGTAGTTATGGAGTTTTGCTTCTAAACATTTTTATGGCTGTATACTTCTGAGCTGAGGTTGTGCTGTGTAATTCTGAGCCGGGATTTTCTCAAACTGTTTCTTATTTCTTATACCGGACACCCCTAAATTCCAAGGGGAATGGGATGTTAAGGAAGCCATGGAGTTTAGGAAAAAGATACAGATTTCATTTCCATTTAAGCATCGATGTATCTCCATCCTAGGCAGTATCGGTTCTGTGGTATTGATAGGGGAACTAAATAGCAACCAAATTTATAGAAAATAGTGGGTCATTGGATACATAAGTTCTTCTTTTCAACATTTTTGTAGTGTTTGCAGTTTAAGATGACCGTTCCTGAGAAACAGGCAGCCTCTTAGAATGAAATAGCATTTCCCCTGAACCATACTCAATTTTTATTTCGTAGACAGCAGGAAGGGCAATCACACATCCAACACTTGGGGACCTCAAAGATAAAACGTAACTTTCTGGGAGCACACTCCCCCCGTCTCCCTCTGCTCTTTTCACTGTCCCATTGTCCCTGAAGGCTCTTTTGTATCTTCTGCTCATGACTCCAGTAACTCTTCCTTCTCGTCCCTCAGCTGGTAAGTTTACTTTTCTACTTTGACCAAGCAAACTGAAGCCAACAGAAGAGAACTTTCACCAGCAACTCCCAGCACATCCGCTCGCCTTCTGATGTCTGTGACCTCACTCTCGCTGCCCCACCTCTTATTACAGGTGACATCGAAAGCCAGATCATCCAAAAGTCACCAGGGGGCCCATCCATACAATCTTCTCCGGGCTGTCACTCCCACATCCATCCTCTCTGTCACTACCTCATCTATTTTGTTCTCCTGCTAGTTGGCTCCTATCAGTATATAAAAGTCCATCCTCTTAAAAGAAACAAACAGCACTCCTTGACTCTAATTGGCCCCCACCAATTGCCACCCCATGTCTTTGCAGCAAATCTTTAATGAGTCGTTTAAACTCACTGTCTGCATATTCTCTTGAGCCATTCCCTTTTGCACCCACTCTGGCTTTTCCCCTGATCCCTCGCTCTATGGAAACTGCTCTGTCAAGGCCATCAGTGACCCCACGTTGCTAAATATAGTGGTCAGTTTTTAGTCTTCATCATGCGTGGCCCTTTGGCAGCATTTGACCCAGCTCTTCCATTTCTCCTCCCCCGTGTTCCTGCTTCACTTGGCCTCCAGCCCATCGCTCTGCTTTCGATCCACTGGCTGGTCTTTTGCCAACGTCTCCTCTTTTTTCCAAATATTTACTGCGAATGTGCCTCGGAGTTGGGTCCTGGGTCTCTCCTCTATCTCACTGCTATACTTTTGGTGGAAGCAACCAGACTTGGAAATTGACATGCCATCAATTTCTCGATTTGTCCAAAACTCCCTGATTGGGCTTTTCCATTTGGAACTCTCTCCCTGATACTCATATTCTTTTTCTTTCATTCATCTTGCTTTCACATTCATACATATGTTCTACTGTGTAAATTACTTTTCCAAATTTTGAATCAGTCCATACATATCATGTGAAATGCTCAGATCTCTATTATTTCCACTAAGATGCTTATTCTACCTTAGAACCTTTCTGCATTTCTGTATTTATGTCAATAAAGTGAATAGTATTTCTACAAGCCTCATAGTTAAACAGTGTGTTTGTTTGGGGCTACTATGTAACATGAAATAATGATACATCAACATAGTCCTTTTTCATTTAATTTTATGTAACACCAAGATGAGGTTTTTGCACTGAAGACTGTTTCATTGAAATTTTACCTACGTTATGGACAGTCAGTTTATGTGAAAGCCCTCATTTCTCCCCTTTTCTGATATATTTTCCATTTGGCTATTATAACATATACCTTGGCATGAAATAAAATTCCAAATCCACTCACATAATAAAATTAATACATTTAAATTATATTTTTTAATGTTAAAAAGAAAGAAAAAAAAAACCAGACTCCTCTACCTATTAGGCATTTCTGTGGCAATATCTAATAGACTCCTTAATCATGACATTGAAGAACTGAGCTGATTCCAGCCCCTTTCCACCTGCTCAGCCCCATCTTGTCCCATCCCCTGTGGATGGAGAGGACATCCATCCCATTTTCCAGGTCCAGATGTTGGAACCATGTTCTCTCTCTCTCTTTCTCTTACACACACACAGACAGCAAATCCAGCTTGTTAGAAAATTCTGGCTACTCTGAATTCATTAACCACGTACTCCCTGTTCCCCACCCTCCTAGGAGCCACCTTCAACCCCTTGTTGGACACCAATTAGCCTACTTCTTCCATCTTTGCTTTTCTACAATCTCATCCACACAGATTCAGAGGGAGCTTATAAAAGCATACATTGAGGGGGTGGGTGTAGCTCAGTGATACAGTGCATGCTTAGCATGCATGAGATCCTGGGTTCAAACTACAGCACCTTCACTAAAATAAATAAATTAACCTCCTCCCAAGAAAACCCAAAACAAAAGCATAAATTGGACATCACCCATCCCATCAAAACTCACTAAAAGGGTCAACATTCCATTAGGAGCCAAAGTCGTCCCAAAGTCTTCGAGGACACGGCCTGCTCTGCCTCTCCGCCCACACTCTCCCCATCACTCTGGGGGCCTCTGGCTCCGGCTCTTCCTTCTTCCTCCGGATCTATTCTGCTTCAAGTTCATTACTCCTTGAGATCTGCCAGGATTGCCTTATTCCCTCCTGCCTGACTCCCACCCCACCACCATCACCTGAGTTTGCTCATATCACTCTTATTTTTCCCCAAGCTCTTGCTACCCCCATCATGTTGCCTGTTTTCTCTGCTAAAACTCTGAGCCCCCAGTGATGGGGAGTCGTGTCTATTTTGTTGACTAATAAAGCCCAAGAGCCTTGGGAATGGGTATAGTTACTAGATTCCCATAAGTAGTAGGAGCTTATACAGATTTGCTGAATGAATGCAGAGGTCCTGGTCCAATTCGATGGAGCACTTCTGTGTCCTGCTCAAAGATTAACTCTCCTTTCCTCCTGAGAGAGGGTGACCACTTCCTTGGTGATCAAAGGCAAGATCTATTTTCTTTATGCTGTTAACCTTAGGCGGGGAGACTGGGGGATCTTCATTTATATTTTAAAATTTGATTCACTCTGCAGTTTGTCTCCTGTCTATGTATCCTTTTGAGAAACCGTTTATGAGTGATCATTCTCCCATCAGATTGAACAGGATCCAGGGGGAAGTACCAAGCCTGTCCCATCGGCCATCCTGTGTGTCATGTCCTGTGACCCAGTGGATGCTCAGCACGTAAGTGAACCAACAGGAGTGAGTGAAGAGATGGGAACATCTCATAATTGTGGTGGCTGCACTCTGTCCGATGCCTTGAGATTTGGGGAAGGTTTCACAACTGCGGAGGCGAGCTGTCAGGCCCTCTGTGCTCTTCCTGAGTGCCCTGGCTTTACCCATTCCCCCAGCCCCCTCTGGGCAGCCAAGCCCAGGAGCTGGGCCACCGGCGATTGTGCTGATCAATAATCCACCTCACCCAAAGTCCGGGGGTAAGAGCGGCCAGCACAACTGTTTGTAGACTCTGTAGTCAGGTCCTTGGAGGAATTCCTCACTGAACAATGTTTTGGACCTTTTATTTTTCTCTATAGCCTCCAGCTGAAGAAACAGATTGCCTTAGGTACATGAAAGGTGAGGACACCTACTATCCCCATGGAGCCCAGGTGGGGCTGGGAGTCTGCTGTTTGTACAGCCGGTGGGCTCGTGTTGCTTTGGGCATCCCTGTGCCTGAATTCCTGCAGTACACTCGGTGGTAAGAACGGGGGTGCCTGGCAGGGAGGGAAGCGGGTCGGGGGACTACACAGCTGGGGAGACGTTAACCTGGGGTGAGCGGGAGCCGGCTGATGCATGGAATCTCGGTGCAGGGAACTCTCCAAACTCAGAGAGGTTCCCACTCCCGCAGGGTCCCTTTGATCAGGGTGCTAGGCTGTCAGCACTGCAGGGTCCCTGTGAGGATCATGGTGCCTTCAGGCAGTGGGAAGTGAGGGGTCCAGTGGCAATTAAATTAACTGTGCACCCAAAGCCAACCCCCGTCTCTTTCAGCCTGTTTCCTAATCTGCAAAACTGGAATGATGTTAACCATCCCGCAGGTTTGTTGATGGGCTGGGACACACTAGACTGCCAGGAGCTGGAATTCCTCTGTGCCCTGATTGTAATCCTTCCTTCACACTATTTACTCTCACAAGTTCAGTCTCTCTGTCTCTCTCTCATTCACTTGTAACTTTCTCTCCTGCTCTGGTTTCATTTGATTCCCACCCTCCTCCCAATCCCCAGATGAGTGAAATTAATTTCTGTGTGTCAGTTCCAAATTCCCGGGAAAGATGCTCTGTCCCCTCTGGATTGGTTGTCCAACCCATCAGTTGCAGTCAGAGGAGTGAGTCCCTCTGTGACCAGAGGAGGGGCTCTGCCCAGCCCCCCAGCCACCACTGTGGGAGCACATAGCTCTCCGAGGAGGAGGTACTGGCTGTGACTTGGTGTCACTAAGTGTGAATTTATCACTCCTCTTGCCCCACCTTCATCCTCCTAAACAAAGATGAAAATTAAACACTCCCGAGATTTGTGTCATGGAACACTCAGGGTGGGGGCTAAGAGGGCTGGATTCCCTGCTGAGTGTAAGGGGCTACAGTGACTCCCCAACGAGAGCCTGTAAAGGAAACAGCACTGGCCCCACCGGACACTTAGGATGCTGAGTCTGCGTGACAATGAGCCAGACTTCTGACCACAGCTCAGGGGTCTGGTCTGACCGGTTAGTCTTTGAAACCAACCAGCTTTGGATTCCTCAATCCCTCCCTGAGGTTTTACCTGAACCACGAGCTTCTGTATCTCTGAAGACAGATGATGAGGACCCTTCACGTAAGGCATTTGCACAGCCCTGTGCGGGAATTTGTGCTGCACGGTCTGCCCGGCTAGCTGACCAAAGTTCGTATTTTACTGATCTTAGAAATAGTCTGCTTTCCTGATGCACTGTTTCACTGAACAAGCAACAGAAGCCACCTCTGGCTGATAAAAGCCAAAAAGGGACTTAATGAAAAGATACTGGGAGGGTGCATGGAGTGGCCCAGACCAGAGCCGACCCGGGGGCCGTAGGAGATGTTGGGGAGCCCCAGGCACCAGGCTGCGCAGGGTGCTACCGGGCCCCCTGCTGCCCCAGCAGGGACCCCCCCTCCTCCTGACACTCCACCTCACTGCAGGTTCATGTCCCGGCAGGGCCAGGTCACACTGAAGCCACCAGCACACACCTCAATGGGGGAGTTGCCCCCTTCTCAGCTGAGGGCGTGCCTGGTGTGGGGAGAGGCCCAGTTAGAGGAAGGCGGTTCCCCTACTGTTCCAAGTTAATGCGCAAGTCAGTGTCCATCACTCAGGAGAGCCGGGCTGGTCGGACCTCATTGTGGTGACTAGGCCGTCTGAGTTCACGTATTACTTTTAAGGTTGGAAGGCCCAAGAGGGAGAAAAAGTGGAGGTTCTAGTACTTATTTTATATTTCCCATGTACCAGGTGCGGTAAGCAAGCCACTTCAGACAAGGCCCATAACAACCACATTAATAGGCCACGGAGAAAGTCATGCAGTCAGGCCTCTGCAGCCCCGAAACCCGTGTCCTCATCAGTTCCACAGTTACCAGTGGAAGTTGTCGGGATTTATGGGACTGTGTGCTCCTGTGGGGGCTGGGATGTGTGTGTTTAAATCCACATCTTCAGAAACTCGGCCAGAACCACAGCCACTGATTGTCTGCATGGAGGCAGAGGAGGGGAGGCTTCCAGCCTCTGGTCCAGCTCGTGTGGAGCTCAGAAGTTGCTCCTTCTGTCCTGAAAACAACACCAGAGCTGAGGGAGCTGCAAACCCACTGCTCTTCTTAGATCCACAAGAAAACTGAGGGGGAAAGCTGCTCCCAACACAGAGAGGCAGCCGGGCAGGCTTGGAGAGTCACAGCTCCCAGGGCAGAACCCGCTTTTGTAAGAACCCCGGGGGCAGGCAGATTTAACAGGTCCCTGAGGCCAGCTGGAGGCTCAGCGTGGGGAAGTCCGAGTGTGACAACTCCAGGGGGCCAGTCAGAGGGGCCCCCTGCTCTTTTACATGCATTTTACCTCCAGGACCGTATCCTGTTCTCAGAGTGAAGATCATAGGAAAACTCCTCATGGTTCCTGCCAGGAAAGGAAAAAATAGCTCTATTGAAATACACCCAGAACATTCTCTTCCATTGTGGGGGGTTGTGTTTTTTTTTTTTTTTTTATGAGAAATTATTTTACCCGAGCCTAACCTACCTGGGGGAAGGGAAATACCTTCTGTGTCACCCAAATTGGGGTGGGGGAAAGAGACACACTTGTGGAGGTCACAGCTCAGGGCACAGGCTCAATGAGAACTAATCACAGGACTACAGATGCCCTGCTCTGTCCCGCTCCCCCAACACCTTACCTCCATGTCAGTAGGGCCCCTGTGTAATAACAGGAATAAAATTAAAAGAAGTAAATGTCTCAGGAGTGTCTAGGGAAAACCCAAAGGCAGCGGGGAGATGAAAACAAGGACACACGGGTGGCTTTAGCCTCTCGCACGAATAGCTGTAGCAAACTACACACAGCCCAGCCCCAGTAGATAAACAGAAAACCTCACAGAAGAAACTATTTATTTTGGTTCTCTTACCCAGTGCATTCCATGGTGCATCCTCGCCTAGAATTGAGTGGAAGCAAGTCCATCTCAGAAGGGACATACCTGAAGAGAAATGGCTTTCCAGACTCTGAAGGGCAGAGAAAGCACCAGCCTGGGTTAGAGAAAGGTGAGGGGTGGGGTAGGGGGTGGGCTGCCTTCTTCCCCAAATAAGGAACCTTCCTGAGGCCAGCACAGTGGGAGGGAGGGCCATAGGGTGGAAGCAGCCAGACTTCTTTCTGAGAAGTGATAGGATGCCTCCAAGGGACCATTCAGGTGCCCAAACTGTGTCCTGATGGTGGGAGCCAGTCGGTCTGCCTCAGAGCCCAGGACTGAGGTGGGCGCACAGCAGGCCGGTCTTTCTTGGCCGGATCAATTCCACTTCTCCGAAACCCTGTGTAAAACATGAAGCGTGGACGACCTGGTGAGCACAGCTCTGCCCTCAAGACCGGTTTCAACTCCTCTCTTCCCAGAGAACAGCATCTCTGAGCCCGTCCTGGGTGACCTCACAGAGATCACCCTAGTGGCCCAGGCTAGTGACCGGGAACATGTACCTTCCTGCAGCCAACCCCAGACGTCCACTGATGCATCATATACTGGCAAAGATGTGAGTTCCTGTGCATTGGTCTAACAGCAGAGACTCTGCCACAGGCCCAAGAGGTGGTGTGTGGGACAAGCAGGGGTGCAGGAGTGTACGCAGTGCAAAGGTGTAAGTGGTGGCAGGGGTGCAGGGGCTGTGGAGGGTGCAGGCAGTTCAGGGCATGTGGGGGTGCAGGCAGTGCGGAAGGGCAGAGAGTGGCAGGGGTGCAGAGGTACAGGGAGTGTAGGGGTGCAGGAAGGTGCTCAGGCACGTGGCCAGGGTCAGAAGGCAAGTGCACATCCTCGCAGTCAGCCTGACCCCGGGAGATTAGTGCAATGGTCTGGGGTGGCGGAGGGGGCGGCGGCGGCGGCGGTGGGTGGGAGGCTGCCCGGGCAAGCCGGTCGATTTCTTCTCTTCCCTGCAGCCTGGCCTGGGGGGGCGTTGGCCGCCGGAGATTCGCCAGATGTTGGACTCCAGGTAAGCTTGCTCCTGGGTGGTGGGGCGGTTAGGTCAGGGGGCGGTGGCAGCGGCAAGGGGGCGGAGCGGGGCTGCCCCTGGCGAACTGTTGGAATAGCTGCCTTCTCCCGGCTGCCGGGCCTGGGAGCGGCCTCTGCTGCCCCAGGTCGCTGCACACACCTGTCCCACTCAGCAAGCTGAGTGGGGAGTGGAGGCGGTGTCGTTAAGGTGCAGGGCCCACGGGGATAGGGGGGCTGCCGCACGGAAGCCGGTCAATTCGCTCCGCTCTCCCCCGCGGCGGAGCCAGGGGCGGCTTCTGCTGCTGTAGAGGCGGGACGCCGGTCTCCAGGTGAGCTTGGTCCTGGGAGGCGGCGGCGGCGGCGGCGGCGGCTGGGGGTTGGGGTCCGTTCCAGGGAGCTGCTCCATTTCTTCTCTCCCCCGCGGCCTGGCCTGGGGGCGACCTCTGCCGCCAGAGATTTGCCTGAGGTCCGACTCCAGGTGAGCTTGCTCCTGGGAGATGGGTGCGGTGCAGTCAGGGGGCTGGGAAGGTGGTGGCTGCGGGGATAGGGAGGCTGCCCCGGGGGAGCTTGAGGATTAGCTCCCATGTCTGTGCCGCGTGGCCTGCAGGCGGCCTCTGCTGCGCCAGGTCCCAGGACAACCCTTTCCCACTTTGCCTGCTGGGGGCGGGAGGCAGGGTAGTCAGGGTGCACGGGTGGCGGGGTTCGGGGGCCTGCAGCGGGGGAGCGGGCACATTTGCTCCCATCTTCCCCGAGGCTTGTCCTGGGGGCGGTGTCTCTTGCCCTGGGTTAAGAGACACGTGTATCCTAGTCAGCCTGGCCCCAGGAGGCGGGCGTGTTACGTTGGGGGTGGTGGCAGCAGCGGCAGGTTTTCCCATGGAGCCGGTCCATTTGCTCCCATTTCTCCCCATGGTTTGCCCTGGGGGCGGTCCCTGTTGTCCCTAGTTCGCCGGACGTCCATCTCCAGGTCAGCCTGCTCCCTAGAGGCCGCCACCGTGAGGTCAGGGGGCAGGAGCGGTGGCTGCTGTGGGGGTAGGGGGCTGCCTTGGGGAGCTGGTGGATTGGCTCCCGTCTCCCCGATGGCCTGGTGTGGGAGTGGCCTCTCCTGCCTCAGATCACCAGACACACCTGTCCCATTTAGCCTGCTGGGGGAGGGGCGCCCTGGGAAGTGCCTTTAAAGTGTGGGGGAGGCGACGGCAGGGGTAGAGGACCTGCAGCGCGGAGCCTGTCAATTTGCTCTCCTCTTCCCCACGGCCAAACCTGGGGGCGTACTCTGCTGCCCAAGAAGCCGGATGCCCGTCTCCAGGTCAGCTTGCTCCTGGGAGGCGGGCGCGATGCTGTCGAGGGGCAGAGGCAGCTGCGACGGCCGGCTGCCCCGCCTAATGGGGCCACTTCTTCTCCTCTCCCCTGACCTGGCCTGGGGACGGCCTCTCCCGCCCAAGATTAGCCTGAAACCCCACACCCGGTCAGGTTGCTCCTGGGAGGTGGGCGCGGTGACATCAGGGGTTGGAGAGGAGGGGGGTCTGCCCCTGGCGGGCTGGAGGATAAGCTCCCATCTCTCTGGAGGCCTGACGTGGGGGTGGCCTCTGCTGCCCCTCATTCCCGGGTCACCCTTCTCCAGGACATATTGCCCCGGGGGTGCTGTAGGCTGCGGGGGCGGCGGGTTGTTGGCGGGGGTATGGAGCTTGCCGCTTGGGAGCTGGTGGTTTAGATCCCATTTCCCCCGCAGCTTGGCCTGGGGGCAGCCTCTGTTGCCCCAGGTCGCAAAGCACTGTTTCCCTGACAGCTTAACCACCGGAAGTGGGCAGGATGTGCTGAGGGGGCGGAGGCAGCCGCCAAGGCAGCGACGGAGGGGGCTGTCCCTGGCCAGCCGGTCAATTTGTTCCCATCTCAACATTTGCTGTCCCAGTTTCGCAGGACGCCCTTCTCCAGTTTATCCTTCTCCTGGGAGGTAGGCTCAGTGCATGCAGCCCAAGGTCTGGGCTCTCCCCTGGGGAGGAGCAGAACTCTCTTCTTCTTCTTTGACTTTATTCTTCAGCGAAGTGGTTACTGGCCCCAATTCTTAATTCTGAGAAAGTGTAGCCTGTGTTACGGAGGAGCTGCTGGACAGTGAGGTTTCTGGGTGGGTTTTCACATCAGCTGATGCCCCAGGCAGGCAGGAAATCTATTGCTTAGAGCTTCTTAGTCTGGAGTTGGGGGATGGCCCCGCCATCCTCACCATGCTTTTTAAAAATGTGTTACTCTCCTCTTTTTCCTAGGTGACATTTTAGGTTATTGGGTCCCAGATTGCTGGCACACTCATCCCTGTTCTCAAACATCTTTTAAACTTGGGTGAAGTGATAAGTTGGGGAAGAAGATGATTTACTGAAAGGTAAGAATACTTAAATTTGCATTAAAGCTACATTCTGTCAATCTTTCTCAAATGATTTTTCTCTGATTCTAAATCCATGACCTAGTGAATGTTGTACTCCTGTGTAAATCATTGATCTTCACATCACACTTGTTGAGTGGTCAACGAGATTTGTTATTTAGATTATTCCTGAAAGGAAAAGCTCAGGCTTTTGAGAATTCCTTGTCTGATGTCACCCAGGCAGTCACAGTAGAAGACAGAGCTGATATAAAAATCCCTCACCTGCCTGAACTGCAAAGCTTCTGGGATTACTGTTCCCTGAAATGCAGGTGACTCTTGGTGATAATCTGGGGGATGGTTTACATGATCAGATTCTTCCAGTCCTGTAAATGGGTTCCGTGGCCCCAGCCCCGGGAGAGCTGGTCATAAGGGCCATATCGTGAGGGGTGGGATGGGAAGGCAAGGCCTAAGAGCTGGCATCACTGAGATTCCACACTCGCTAAACACAGACCCCAGAGCCTAATTGTTGTCAGGTTATGTTCTGGATTTGAGAGTGTGTTCAGACATGATTCTTGCCCTTCAGGGGTCACTGCCTGGGTGGAAGTAACCTTTACATAAATCTGGGGAGGATGACAATTAAGTAGATGGGCTGTTATGATTCTCAGTGTGCCCCGGCTCGCTCTTCCAGGCACTCGTGGGACTAACGAGAGTCATGTTATTCACTCATACACTGATTTATTACCCTTGAATTGATCATTTGTCCCACAGTAAGTGAAACAAGCGATGAGGAACCTGAGTTTTGTCCCCTTTCCTAGCACTGATTGTATCTGTCAGTCAGGCGCCCTGCGTATGCATTGTGAAATGGTGGTATTTCTTGCCCAATGGGACTGCACTGTCAGTTCTCAGAATCAGGGGAGACACGTGGGTAGGACAGCACACTGACACATATGGCACCCCCCCACCCCATGAGACAGCATTGTCGATGCTCAGGTGACCCGATGTAGACCGCGGTGCTAAACCTGAGCATGTTTAGTGATCTTGGTGGCTATGAAAATACAGACTGCCGGTCCCTAATTCTGGAGACTCTGAGGGTGTGCACCCCAGAATTCTGCATTTTAAGAAGCACTTTAACTAATTCTGATGAAGATGATCTGAGTGTCCCACTGAGAAACACTGGTGTGCGATGCACCAGTATTGAGGATTCTCAGGGAGCGATGTCTTTTCAGGATGGTCCAAGGGCCCTCACGAGACTTTTGCCTTGGGTGTAATTGTATGTGTTCGAAAGTGATGTCTCTCACTTCCAGTGCTTGTCAGCATGCTCTGTGCAGGGATTTGCTCTCAGCAGATATCAAAAACTATAAGTCTTCAGGTCACCGAGCTAGAGTGTGAGCGATCTTTTATTTTGGTTTTCTTTATTGCAATGCGGAGTCTCCCGAGAAGAGATTCAGACTGAACAGCTTTGTGTCGGACTTTGGAAGACCGCTGGTGCCCAAGGGGTTCTCTGGCAGCACAATGACGAATCTAGGTCCCTCTTTCACTGCTACGTCAATGAAGTGGACCGCTTGGACAAGGCCAAAGCTGGTATCCCAACCATAGCCCTTGACAGTGTTGTTCGGCTCCAGGAAGCCATCAGATGCAGCAGGTGGCCAGAGGAGGAGCCGAACGGGCTCATGAAATGTGACACCCTCAGCTTCATCAACACGGACCAGAACTCTTCCTTTGGGGAAGATGATCTCCTGATTTTGGAACCACCTATTGTTCTAGAAAATAAGCCAGTTGCCCAGACCTCACACAAAGACTTGAATTGGAAATGTGCTTTGTCAAGTGTTTCTCTGAAGATGTGAAGTCTGTCTTTGTATGGCAGGAAGTCCCCTTTCACAAAATTGTATGTGTTTGTGTCTGAGAGAGAGAAATGGAGACAGACAGAAAGACGGAGACAGAAGAGAGCCCCCTCAGAAGAGAGCTAGTTAAGGTGAGTTTTTGTGCCTTAGTAAACATTTGGGGTTTTGGGGGGAACAAAGTATTTACACTGTCTCATTCTCCTCGTTGGAAACCTTGGCCCCGTCCTCAGTGTCAGCGGCCTTGAACGGGGGTTGCCATGGTGCTTTTCATCTGGCGCTGCCACTTCCACGCTCTGCCTTTAGCACGTTGCTTTGCCTCCCAGGGCTGCCACCCTTTAAACTGTAAGGTGAGGAGTCTGGAGTAGATGATCCATCCCAGCTCTGCTGTTTTGCAAATTTCTGATTTCGTATTCGGATGAGGCTGGGATACACCCAGAGCAGTATAAACCAGGCCCTACCTCCTGTCTCTTGCTGGGGCATCCCTCAGGTCTGTGCCTTCTACTCAAGCCTTTACTGAGCCCAGCTTTTGTCAGGAGCCCTAGTGCCTACCGGGATGGCAGGAGACCTGTCTCTCGTGGTCACGGTGGCAGACATTTCTATTGGTTGTGCTGAAACAGCTCTTCTGAGATCCTCCGGCCACCCTTGCCCCAACCTGAGGACAGACCTACCGTTCCTTTCCTAGGAGGAGGATCAATCCATGGTGCATTTTATGACAATCCTGTCCCCAGGAATGCACGGAAGGTTATCAGCTGAGTGAGGGGAAGTGCCTCTGTGTCTCTGTGTCCCTGTATCTCTGTCTGCTCACAGTGCCCTGCCACCGGCTACTGAACAAGAAAAGTGCTATTCACCATGCTGTGTGTTTTGCAGATGTGTAGGTGATGGTCTTGTGGCTCATGTGTGGGCTTTGTGCTGGGATGGTGAAGGGCTTATAAATACCTCATCAACATGTATTCGAGATGGCCTGGTGCCACACAGACTTGATTCATGAAGGCATCAAGCCTGCACACTGGTTTGGAAACAACTTGGTTTTGATCAGTCACACTGCATGCATGACTCACTGCTGATCTCTGGGTGGTATTTTCATTTTAGATTTATTCACCCAGTGTCTTGCTTAAGCTGAAAAATACATTTATTTCACTAGAATATTCTCAGATTCTTTGTTTTCACACATCCAGTTGTTTAATTCCTTTAAAAATCATTTTGTGTTTATAATGCCTCCTAATATCGATCATCTCTAGGTTCCCAGTGGCCTGAGCCATGCACCAGATTTGATGTAGGAACTGTTCCACCAAAAGAAATCCCTTTGCCATAATATCTTTTGAGGAAAATATTATTCTTTAAGGCTCTAACAGTAAATCGTAGAACAAAGCATGGAACATTTATTGTAGTTAATACATGTTCATGCAAAAAGAAATGATATTTTCATTAAACAATGTTGATTTTAATAACTTTTACTAATGTGAATATTATTACTCATAATTTAAGTAACCAAATAAAACCAGTTATTTATTATGAAGTTTGAAAACTATTTACACTGTCTCTCAATTAGAGGTAGCTTTATTAGAAGACTGAAGGGTATTTAAAAGATGGAAAAATACCCATGATGACACCATCATTTTTATTAACTAAATATCAAGAACTGTGCAGGGTTAAGATTTAACCCTCTGCAAGCTGTCAAGTTAGCATGAGGTAGTTTGTGGATGCTGCCAGAAGACAGGAGACTCCCCCAGGTTCAGAGACAAAGAACTTCTTGCCAGCACAGCAGGCAGCTTGGGGTTCATGTTCATGTTGGTTCCTGAGTTTCTTTCCTTTTGCTGTTGTAACAAAGGACCACAGACTCAGTGGCTTAAAGCAATACACATTCATCATCTCACTGTTCTATTGTGCAGAAGTGCAAAGTCATTGTCAGTGGGCTAAAACCAACGTGTGGCCGAGGCTACGTTCCACACCGAGGCTCTAGGGAGGGATTCGTCTTCCTACCTTTCCCAGCTTGCAGAGGTGTTCACACTCCTTGGCCCAGGGCCCTGTGTCACTGTGACCTCTGCTGCCACTTTACATCTCTGTCTCTGACTATATAGATATAAAGGAAGACTCTTCTACATCTGGTATGGACCCTTTTCCCTAAATGGACATTGTATCTCTATTTATGTGCAGATTAAAACCCCTTCCCTCCAGGGTGTGGTGGCATCAGCTCACAAGGTTACCACTCTGGGCTTTAAGTGTCCTCTTTGTATTGTCACCTGGGAACTTCTCTTTCCATAGTTAGCTCTGTGTTACATTTGTTGTTGTATTTTACCCGGCATTACTGAAAGTTTTACTTAAAAGGGATCCTAATTAGCTCTGTTTACCTGTTTCCAGAGCTGAAAGCTTCAGTTCTAGAGTATCTGTTTGATTTCTCTTAAAAATACATTCCAGTATATTTCTCTGGTGAAAGTCTTTACCCTGTTGTCTATTCTCCCATAATTTCCTTATTTTCTTGAATATATTAAAAGTATTTTATAGCCTTTATTGGTAACTCTGATGCCTACATCACCTGGGGGTTTGCATCCTTTGTCTAATGTTTCTTATTCTCATATTATCCGTTATATAGTCTTGACATGTTGCATGTCTTGAAATTCTTTATTACATGGCAGACATTGCAAATGAAAAATCCATATGTTATTTTCCGTGAGAGGTTTTCTACCTTCCTGTTAGGCAAACAGGGTGAGGGACTGATCATGTCGCTCCAATCAGGCGCTGAGGTGGATCAGGACTGAAGTGCCTTTTTTCTTAAAACAGCTTTGAGGTATACTTGGCAAAGTAATTTTCACACGTATAAAGTGTACAGCTAATACGTTTTGACATAAGTATATCCCCAAGAAACCATGACCACATTCAAGAGAGTGAACATACCCATCACCCACAAAGCTTCTCTCCTGCCATTTGTTGTCCCTCCCTCCCTCCCCATCTCTTCCCCTGGAAACCATTGATCTGCTTTCCATCACAACATATTGGTCTGCATTTTCAAGATCCTTGTATGAATGGATTAATGCAGTATCTACTCTATGTTGTCTGACTTCTTTCATTCAGTGTAATTATTTTGAGAGTCATCTGTGTTGCTGTATTAATAGCTTATTTTTCTTATAGCAGAGTATTGTTTAGTGCTGAGTTTTTACTGAAGAGTTTGTTGTGAGCAGTGTTTGGATAGACCATCATTTGTTTCTCCATTTACTTCTTGATGGATGCATGGGTTATTTACAACTTGAGCTATTATAAATAAAATTGCAGTGAATATTTGGTTACAAGTCTTTATATGGACATATGCTTTTCTTTTCTAAAGCACCAGATGAGGAATATCTGGGTTATATGGTAGATAGGTATTTACCTTTTTTAAAGAAACTGTTAAAGACTTTTCCAAAATGGTTGTACTATTGTAAATTCCTTGTGGTGTGTATCAGCTCTGGTTGCTCTACTTCCTTACCAGCACTTTGTAAGGTCGGTCTTTCTAATCGTATTCATTCTTGTATGTATGTGTACTAGTATCTCACTGTGGTTTTTAAAAGCATTTCTCTAATGACTAATGGCATCTTTAATCAGCATCTTTTCATATGCTTATTATGCATCTGGATATCTTTACTGAAGTGTGTTTTCTGGCCTCATTCATTCATTCAGGTGTTTGCATTATTATTGAGTTTTGAGACCACTTTATTCTGGATCAGATACAAAGAGAGACCTTTATCAGATATATGATCTGCAAATAGCTTCTGTCTATGGCTTGTCTTTTCATTTGCTTAGCAGTGTTTAGAACAGCTTTGAAGAGTCTTCATTTTGATAAAGTTCACTCTATCACTTTCTTTTTAAAATAGATTATACTTTTGGTGTCATAGCAAAGAAATATTTGCCAAACCCAAGGTCATAAAGCTTAAGCCTATGCTTTTTCTCCTAGCTGTTTTATAGTTTTAGATTTCCTATTAAGATCTATGATCCATTGTGACTTAATTTTTGTATATTTTGTGAGGTGTGGATCAAAGTTCATTTTTTTTTTTTGCATATCACTATCTAATTCTTCCAGCACTACTTGTTGAAAAGATCCTTTCTCCACTGCATCCTTTTTGAGAATCAATTGTCTATATAAGTGTTGGTTTAGTTCTGAACATTCTATTCTGCTCCATTATTCTATTTTCCTGTTTTACACCAACACCATACTTTCTGATTACTGTAGTTTAAAAAAAAAAAAAAAAGGCTGAAAATCAGATAGTGCAAGTCTTCCAACTTTGTTTTTCTTGTTCAAAATTGTTTTGGATATTTGGGATCCTTTGAATTTTTATATGAATTTTAGAATCAGTTTTAAAATTCCTTACATCCTGTTCTGCCAAATTTCCACCCATGTCTTTGGCCATCTCCAAAGCCACATTTTCTGAAGAATTCTCTCTAGATCCCAGGTGAAAGGAATTTCTGTTTCATCTGTGCTCCAATCACATTTGATAATATTTGATTACCTTTATTCATATTTGGCTGGATGTACTTGTGTGATATTTCCTGCCGTATAGTAAATCTCTCAAGATTTGGAATCTTGACTTGGTTCCCTCTGTCTGCTGAGAAAACTAGTTCTATGCTTTGCAGGAGTGAGCCCTGCAGTAAGAGGTATCTGCAGCACACATCTAGCTCATTGCTTGCATATCGTCAAGGAATCCTGCAGATTTAGAATTGTTTATTGATTGTTGTCTCCAAGACGGCTCAGCCTTTTTTATTTCTATTGCTACTGCTGCAGTTTCAAAGGAAAATGGGCTAATTATTTTCCAAATATCAAAACATACTGTAATTGAGCTGTGACGCAAATTATGTGCTGCTGTTTCTTAACAACCTGCTTAGTGTTCACAGGTACCTTCACTCATGGAACTTTTGGGAGAATGTCATATCCTCAGAGATAGCAATGCTGTCTTTGGCAACCTGAGCGGTAGTATCTGAACTCCTGCTGTTTTTCCAGTGCCCCCTCTAGCCCTCCTCCAGCCCTCCATGGGGGGCCTGCAGTTCTTCCCTCGAAAATCCTGTTGCTTCTCAGGAAGAATTCCCTATGAAACATATTCATGTCCTTCTTGTGGGGACATTCAGTCCAGAGACCTGACAGCAGGGGAAAATGTTTAGACTGCTTTTGGTAGAACGTAAATTCTTCCATACTTGTTAGAAGCAAATCCAATGAGGAAACTGTGTTGGCATCTAACAAATCAGGATAAATGTCTGTTGAGGAAGATCAGCTTCCCCATCCCACACAGGTGTCATGTTGATGTGACGCTCACCTTGGCTAACATTTTCTCCTGTGAGCAACGTGAAGTTCAAGATGTTATGAATGGCTTTTTGTTTTTCTTCCTTAGTCTTTCCACATTCACTGTGTCTGGTGAGATTATATGAATCCTGCTTATTTTCAGCCCAGCACTAAGCTTTTTAAAAGATCACGTGTTTAAAAGGCTAGTGGACAATTTGTTAGAAGATTGAAATCCTTAGACTTTGGTCCTAGAGTTGAATCTTGGTTACTGGTGAATGAGAATTCCCGTTAAAAATTTAAATTCAGTGATATAAAGTTTTAAAAATAGTTAAATATTAGTCAATTTCATTAAACACTATAGCAGTTATTTACTTTTAAGCCTGTCTCTGGGGCAATTTTGCAATGATTCCCTCCCTTTATTGATTCCCTCTTTATCAGAATCCTTGAGAGGTCCCTGTCATCATTGTCAGTATCATCATCATCATCACCATCATCATGGAACTGATTCCTCTGGGAGATTCTAGGAAAATAAAGAGCTGGACGGGGTTATGTGCAGGTCAGTGTGTGCATATACAGTAAGAACAGTTGTCAGACATTAGATTCAAGATACCCGTTCCATTTAGAGAAGAATGTGGTCATGAAATCCTGATGTGCTGAATGAAGGAAGCGATGGGAACAGGGTAGTCAATGGAAAGGAGGAGGAAGTGAGCGAATCGGGGAGCATAGGTCCTTGGTTAGGTGATCAGCACATTGGTGAGAATGAGGGGAGTGTGATGGCAGAATCATGTCCCTCCCCGGCCACAGGGTAGCCACCTGTGACGTTACTGTACATGGCAAAATGCATGACAGATATTTTAGGACAAAAATCTTAGAGGATTTCTGTCTTCTAAATTGTCTATCAGTTAGCATTTTAAACCCATGATACATTATTAAAGATTAGTGCAGGGGGACAAATAAAAAGGATTCATATAATCTCACCAGACATACTGAATGTAGAAAGGCTAAGGAAGAAAAACAAAAAGTCATTCATATGTGCCTTGAACCATAAAAAGCTCATGAGAGGAAATGTTACACAAGGTGAGTGTCACAGCCACATTCATAATGCCTGAATGGGATGGGACAAGGGGATCCTGAGATGAGACAATAGGGTGAGTAGCCTGGATTGTCCAGGTGGGCCGAATGTAATCACAGGGGTCCTTGAAATGGAGGACATTTCCCAGCTGAGTTTAAAATCAGAGGGAGGTGTAGCCATAGAGCAATGTTCAGAAAGGCTGCTGACCATGAAAATGGAGGAAGTCGTGGGGCACAAGCTAAGGAAGGTGGGTGACCTCTGGAAACTGGAAAAAAACAACAACAACAAGGAAACATTCTCTTCTAGACCCTCTAGAAGGATGGAACCCTGCTGCTACCTTGAATTTAGCCCAATGAGAACTGTGTTGGATCTCTCACCTCCACAGCCATAAGCTGATAAATCTGTGCTGGTTTAAGCTCTTAAGCTTATGGAAATTTCATACATTGGTAAGAGGAAAATAACATAGTGAGCCGTAGTGTAACGGATTAAAAGTATAGGATGGGGTGTGGAGAGGATTCTGACATTTACAACTGAAAAACAACCAGGTGAAGTGGGAAGGTGTTTTAAGGAAGACCTACCTGGCAGGGCTGTTAAGCAGACTGGAGCGAGGGGAGCATTGGAGTTAGAGGAATCAATTAAATCTCTACCGGAAAAATAAGGAATAAAATGTAACAGGGCTTCAGTGATAGTGGATGTAGGAATGGAAATGGGCAGAGAGACATAAATATTACTTTGAAATTAGCTACAGGTTTGATGACTGCATGTTGGGGAGACTTAGCCGATGTGTGGACTGAATGTTTGCATCCCCTCAAAATCCATATGTCGAAACCCCATCTCCCAGGGTGATGGTATTGGGAGGTGGGGCCTTTGGGAGGTGATTAGTAGGATAAAATGAGGTCATGAGAGTAGAGCCCTCATGAA
Source organism: Camelus dromedarius (assembly GCF_036321535.1). Lineage (NCBI taxonomy): Eukaryota > Metazoa > Chordata > Mammalia > Artiodactyla > Camelidae > Camelus > Camelus dromedarius. The sequence continues at coordinate 36,362 of NW_026989839.1, forward strand.
TGGGATTAGTGTTCTTATACAAGCCCCCACAGTGCTTGCTTCTCTCTGCTCTCTGGGATATGAAGATATTGGGAAGACAGCCATCTTCGAGCTGGCAATCCTCTCAAGGATACATTGACCTTGAAAGTCTCAGCCTCCAAACCATAAGGAATATGCTGGTTGTTTAAGCCACCCGACCCACGGTAATTTGTTACAGCATCCCAGACTGACGAAGACAGTGGAGAATGCCTCTGAGTTTGGCACTGATTGCCTGGAGAATGCTGAAACCCAGGGAAGTGGGCAGCACAGACGTTTACTCATTTAATCCTGCCAACACAGTAGGAGATAGAGTCTACATATTCCTCGCTACTTAAAAGGTAAGGAAAAAGAGGCACAAATAATAACAACGACAACAAAAACAACAATAATTTGTCCAAGATTCACACAGAACCCCCTGGAGGCAGAGTGAGAATTTATACTCAGGCAGGCTGGCCCCAGAGCCCCTGCTCATAACTAATAAGTCAGATCACCTTGCTTATGTGGATCAGTTTTTTTCAACTGTGATATGAGGGTACTGTGTCCAGTAACTTATAATTTCAAAATACTTCACTGTAACGGAATCATTAGTCACAGGCCTTACAAACCACAGAAACCTACACATACAAAAATAACTCGTTAGGTCAAGATAACCAATAACGTTTTTAAATATTATACCTGCTGGGCCTTTGCAATAAAATGTCTTTTTATAATTCTGTCTGGCTACAGAATAACTTCATAATCCTGCATGTTGCTGGTGGCTCCCATGTTGGACAGCACGGGCCTAGAGATTTTAAATTACTTGCCCAGATTCGCCCAGGAAGCTCGTGGTGGGATCCGAGCTATAGTCTGGGATTTTCCTTCCTATCCAACAAGTCCCTCATGGAAGTTTAGAAGCTTCTCCTTTGGTGCCCAGCTGTCTATCCGTACTTATAACATCTTGTCAGGTGTTCCAGCCTGCCCCTGAACATCAGCCAGAACCCACTTCTGCTCTATTTTGTCCAGGTAATACCTTCTAGCAACTTCCATTGCCTTCTTGGCATCAGTTCTTACCTGGAAGGGTAGTGGCTAGAGGTGGAAATGTGTCCACATGACAGGTTTTTCATAAACATAGCAGGAGTGGTCAAGAGAATAAAACGTCAGGAAGATGACTAGAAGCAGGTCATTTAATATACCAAATGGGTACTCTCAATGTCTGTGTTTCCGAGTCCAGGCTTGTTCTGCTCGTGCATTACAGGCCAATAAATCAGGAGACCAGGTTTTGGGGGCAAGAAATAGCGACTTTAATTTGGAAAGCCAGCTGAGAAATGGTAGAATAATGTCCTGGGGAACCATCACCCCAAGTCAGATTTCAGGCTCTTCTTATATTAAAAATGGGAAGTGGGAATGCTTGGTTGTTGCAAACTTGGTGTATGAATTCTTTGTTGTTAGAATCCTTTGTTCTTGCAGCTCTTCACCTGGGTCAGATCCCTGTAAACCTCCAACAAACAAATGTTGTTTTCTATTCTGTAACTTGTTATCTTTATGTGAATAGAAAAGTGTTAATATCCTTCAAAGTCAGAGCCTTGAGAATAGGGTCTCCTGTATATTTCAGGCTCTAGGCAACATTGTTTTACAAAAGGTGCAGAACCAACAAGACTAAGCCTAGGAAACAGGGCACAGGGTTAAAGTCAAAGGAACAGATCTAATATGGAGTCAGATTTTTTCTTTCCTATTTCAGTAGTGCCATGGAGAAGGCAGTTTGGGCAGCTTTTTGTAGGGTCCTGGAGGCTTTCTCTCTCAGCCTCTGTGTGCCTCTGTTGAAAACCCTTCATAGCTATCTGGCCTGCTGGAAAACCACTCCGCCTGTTTTGCCCTGAAGATGTGTTCTGTTTATAACTGATCTCTACTTCTTGGAAAACAACTCAATAAAAACTCAGTTGGTTTTCCACCAGCCATGGGCAGGGGTGAGGAATAGCACTTTATTATTTTATGAAAAAAAATAAAAGAAGTCTTAAAACAGCACTGGGCACATAGGAGAGAGTCAATAAATGCTTCCTGGCTGAAATCAAAAGTGATGGCTCAGTGATTCCATGGCTGCTGTATTTGCTGAGCTTGCTACTCCTTTGCTCCATTACACATTTTTTTTAACTGAAAAAGAAATACATGCATGTGGTTAAAAAATTTCAAACAGAGCACAAAAATACACAAGTGAAAGAAGTTTTCCCTCATCCTCTCTTCTTTCAGCCCTCCCTGGAGATGCCACTGTTTACAATCCTTTGTGTGTTTTCCAGATATGCTATGCACATTCCGACCTATTTATGTAAATTCCTTTAAAGTATTACTTATTTTTAACTTAAAGGGATTTAAATCCTCAAGTGTCTTCTGCCCTGGTAATAGAAAAGAACAAATCTGACTCCATATTAGATCTGTTCCTTTGACTAAACCCTGTGCTCTGTCTCCTAGGCTTCATCTTGCTTGTAAAACAATGTTGCCTAGAGCCTAAAATATACAGGAGAGCCTATTTTGAATGCTCTGACCTTTAAGGATATTTAACACTTTTCCATTCATATAAAGATAACAAGTTACATAATAGAAAATAACGTTTGTTTTGTTGGAGGTTTACAGGGATCTGACCCAGGCAGATAGCTGCAAGAACAAAGGATTCTAACAACAAAGAATTACTACATCAAGAAGATTGCAAAAACCAAGCTCGTAGGAAAGGAGCCTGAATTCTGACTTGGGGAGATGGTTTTCCAGGACATTAGTTTGCCATCTAGGTCTACAGAAAGTTGCTATTTCATGCCCCAACACCTGGTCTCCCAACTTACTGGCCTGTCCTGCATTAAGGAGAATGAATTTGGACTCAGTAACACTCCTATCTTCCTAGCAAGCTGGGCACTGGAATTGAGGGCAGCTATCCCACTCCCAGGGACATACTGTGTGCCCTTGATGGTTCCCCGAGGGTGGGGAGTGGTTTACCCAGGAAGGATGGGGACTATGCACCAAAACTCAGGCAGTATGCTCCTTTTGGGATCTGACCTTGTACCTCCCGCTCCCCGCCAGCACAACACCTGGGACAGTGGAGGTAAGGCAGAGATCTTGCCTGCCTGTGTCCCAGCGTGTAAAAGGGGAATATGTACTCTTTCCAAGGTAGTTCTGAGCGACAACACCTGCGGGTGCTTGGTTCCCAGAGCAAAAGGAAACCCAGCTCCGCTTGGGGGCAATGGGTGTGATCCCCGTAGGGGTCCTGCAGAGGCCTTGGGTGGAGGGCTGGGCCAGGGAGGTAAAATATGAGCTGCGGGCCTTGAAGGGTTAGAGAAGTGTGCAGAGGCAGGACTGCTGCCTCCTTCAGGATGCCCCCAGAGTTAAAACTATTTCTCTCCATCTCTGCTACTCTCCTCCACCCTCCAGATCCCTGCCTTCTCTCTGCTCCTCCTGTCCATGTCTCTCCCTCCACTTTTCCCCTTCTCCCCTCCTCCTCCCATCTTCTCCGTCCCTCGCTTCCCCACCTTCTCTTGCAGAACCCAGAGAGGATCGCTGGCCCTCCTGCGCATGCGCAGGCTGTGCCAGCTGGACCGAGGGTTGGAAGCTGCAACTCCGAGCCGGGGATCGGCCCCAAAGGCTTCTCAGCTCTTTCGCCCGGTAGGACTTTGGCTCCTGCCCTGGCGCCCCGGCCACAGCTGTCCAGGGCCAGGTGTGCACCTGCCGCCTCTCGCCCCAGCCGGGCTCCCCTCAGTCCGCGGCTGGCGTCCCCTTCCCCTCTCCCGCCCGCGAGTCCTCTCCTCCCGGGCTGCCTCTCCTCGGGCGCCGGCCCGTCCCCGCCCCTTGGCGGGCTGTGTCCCGGGCGGGCGGGTTCTGCGGACCCGGACGGGGGCGGGCGGCTGGGGCTGGGGCTGGGGCTGGCCTCCGAGCGGGGCTACAGCCCGCGTCCCCCCCCCCCCCGCTTTCCCTGCCCCGCGACCCCGGGGCTGCCCTCCTCTCCCTTTCCCGCTCCCTGGGGACCAGCTCAGTGGTGTGGGCGCTGCTCCCCGGGCTGAGAGCCTCCGGCTGTGAACCCCAGCTTCTCCTGGTGGAGTCGGGAAAAGGGAGCGTCAGTGCTGAGCGAGCTTCCGTCTCCTCCCTCAGTGTTTCTGCCCCAGGTAAGTACCTTGAACACTTTCACGTGTTTTGATGGCGGTGCTTGATGATGTCACTGTTTTTATAGTGAGAGGGATTACAGTGTTGAAAGCAAGGCTTGGTTCAGTTAAAAATGAGCTGAAGGCATGAGGCTGTGACGTCCTCCATCCTTCCCTCTCCCAGGGTGAAACGTGTGGCCGTCGATCTTAAAAAGGTAGTTACAGTCCCTAACTAGCCCAGCCCAGCTAGGGTGTGTTAACAGGAACAGCACCACCAGAGGCGTTGGAGACTCAGGGACTTTGCAGTCCTAAAGAGCTCCTGGCAAAATTTGGTTTGTTTTGGTTTTTTTGTTCTTCTTAAATTGTGGGGCAGACTAGTAGTATAGAGGGAAAAATAATTGTCAAGAAATATTTTTTCATTTAACATCTTTATTGTGATATTGTTCACACACCATGAAGTCCACCCACTTAAATGCTACAATTCAGCAGCTTTAGCATATTCACAGTGGTGCAACCATTAATATTCCAGAACGTTTTCATCACTTCAGAAAGACCAGTGGAAATGAATGACCTATCCACCCCTTCCCAGTGCTGGTTCTAAAGAATTTTCTTGGTTGTTCCTGACCATAAATTATCTTGTTACCCATAAAAAATCTGGTAGGAAATCTAAACAGAATTGTATTGAATCTGTCTATCAAAGCAAGAAGAATTAATGTCTTTATGGCATAAATTTCTTCTACCCATGAATATATCTCGGACCCTATATTTTCATATTTCCAGAGCCTGGCCCATGGGAAGTCCTCTTTAATTGTTGGGTTTGTGAATGATGAGATTCTATACATCGTTAGTTGCAACTGTAGCCTTTCACAGAAGAGAAAAGTAAACTCACTGAAGCCAAGTGACTCTCTGATGGTCAGAAAGAGTGACAGCCAGTGCTGGAGTGATCCAGTGGACTTGGTGTTTGTAACCAGAATTCTCCAGCACCTACAGCTAAGGGGATCAGAGTATTCTTTTATTTTTTCTAAATGGCGTTGCTTTTATTTTTACTTATTTTTTAAAATTATTTTTATTGAAGTGTAGTCAATTTAGAATGTTAGTTTCAGATGTACAGCAGAGATTCAGTTATAAACATATGCATATGTATCTACATATGTTTTAGATTGTTTTTAGTACAACTCATTACAAGAAATTGAATATAGTTCCCTGTGCTATATAGTAGGTCCTTGTCATTTATTTTATATTTATTAATGTGTATCTGTTAATCCCCCTTTTCCTGCCTGCTAACCACAGTTTGCTTTCTATGTCCATGAGTCTATTTCTAGCAGCACCGTATTTGCTAGTAATATATGCTGGTTGGCTGCTTTCAGTTTCAATAATTCCACCTTATCTGTGGGCATTTTCCTTCTGGTGGGCCTGTGTGTGGTTTGCACACGTGATATAAGAGTTGTGTATTTGGGAGAACTCCAGGCCTCATGTAGTGCCTGGTACAGAGTGCCCACTGAGCTGATGCTTGAACTGGGAAAAAAAACATAGTAAACGTTGGAATTTCCACTATGGTTGAGACTTCCAGGTTTCCATAACCTGTTTAGCCCACCTTAATGTTGGCTGCACCCATACTGGGTAATTTGGTGGAACTTCATGGTATGGTGGTGTAGAGACGGGGCCTTGTATGCTTCTTCTCTTTCCGTTTTCTAAGGCTCATTCTCCTGGGCCTTCCAGATCCTCCCCCAGAAGTGCCCAAGGCTGGCTTGGTGCTGCGCTGAGGCAATATTTGTTAATAAGGCCCTTTCCTCATCTCTTCTGAGCCTCCGTTTCCTTCTCTGCACAATGAAGACTTAGACTAGAAAAGTGCTTTTCAGTTTCTTTTAAGCCATGTTTCCTTTGAGAAACCGAATATACAAATCTCTCCTCCCATTCAACATACAGATTTTGACACATCCTCCAAGGAGTGACATAGCTCTTTGTGGAAAATTGAAGTGATTGTGATTCCAGGTGGCACAGAAAAGACTCTTCAGACATTTATTGCAGGGAGAGGGCAGGAAAGGGGCAGTATATCCCTCTTTCTAGTGTGAGCACTGGAACAGGGGCTTGGGTTTAAATACAGTGTACGACGTGGCCTCTCTCTAATCTTTTTTTTTTTTTTTTGCCTCTCTCTAATCTTGCACAATGTGATAAACCTCTCTCCCTCAGTTTCTTAATGCGTCAAGTTGGGGTGATAATAATTTAAGTCTTTTGTGAAACATTATACACATAAGACATTTGTTTCTCGGTAGAAACAAAACCTGCGAGAGAATCTGGGATTTCTTTAAAAAAAAAAAAATCTTGTCCACAGAACTCTGTCTGTGTCTATTTTGAAGTTCCTTGAGGGTGAGTGTTGGGTCTAAAGTCCATCGTGGGACAGGTGGCCCATGGGTCTGTGTGCCGCAGATTGCCCCCTCCTCCCCAGTCCTCTTCCTCTCAGTCCAGGATGAAGTTCCCTAGTAGATTTACACAGAGATCTTGTGGAAATGGCTTTTCATTTTATTGTTTCATGAAGAAGGGCTGCCCTCATGATCTCTGTAGTCAGCTTTTGGTGACCTGAAGGCTATGCAATTACGTTTTTCTATTTAATAAAATTAAAAAAAAATTACAAGTACAAAATTAGAACTACGGTGGTGGCAGGGGCTCTTGAAAGTGGGGACCATTAGCTTCGTTAGTTTCAGGTGCAGGGGCCTCTGGCCATGAGGACACATCATCGTGCTCTGAAGTTGGAGGGACCAGTGGGCTCAGTGGGAATGTTTACTGAGTGTATCTCATGGGCTGGGCATTGACCTATTTGTACTGTGTGTTCCTTATTTGAGACAGTGAGCTCATTTAACCTCAATAGCCTCTTTAATAAATTGGACTTTTTATTTTGAGATATAATGTAGATTCCCATGTAGTTGTAAGAGATAATATGGAGAGGGCCTACGGACATTTTGCCCAAGTTTCTTTAAAGGTTCCATCTTGCAAAGTTGGGATACAATTCAGTAATGACTCACTAACACTTTGAGGTTTGTGTTATTGCCCTCATTTCTATTCATGATTAAACTGGGGTTAAGAGGAGCACACAGGCCTGCCCAGGTCACCCATGGTTAGTGTAGAGTCGGGTGAAACGTGGGCTTGGGATTTCCAGGCAGTACCATCATGATGCTCTGTGGCAGGGAGCAGCATTCACTTTGCTTGTTTATTCATTCATTCAACAAGCATTTATTGAGTAAACTCTGTGGGTCAGATGCTATCATAGGTTTATCTGATTCTTCAGCAGTATGGAGAATCCGGTAATGTTTCCTTCTTTTTTTTAATCTGAGAAAATTAGCTCTGAGAGGTTATAAACCCCCCAAAGGAAATGTAGCTCATAAATGAGGGATAGTAAATTTATACAGTTCCTTCTTCTTATGCAGGTGGGACCCTAGGCATTTTACATTTGTAAACTTCCATAATCCAGATATATTCTTGTAAGGCAAGGATTCTTTTTTTAATTGAAGTATACTCATGTTTACAATGTTGTGTCAATTGCAAGGTGTTTTTTTTTTTTCTTGAATTTGGAATTCAAAAAATATTTTTTGAGGGGGGTAAATAGGTTTATTTATTTGTTTCATTTTTTTTAAAATGAGGTACTGAGGATTCAACCTAGGACCTCATACATGCTAAGCATGTGCTCTACCACTGCACTGTACCCTCCTCCCCAAAGCAAGTTTTCTTATCAAGTATTCTGCAGCTTAGGAGTTCAAATAAATTGGAGTTGAAATCCAGGTCTTTTGATCCTACTGTGTTTCTTTGCATTATATCCTGCTGAGGGGTGTGGAAGCAGTTCCTTTATTCATTCCTTTATTCAGCAGTTTTGAGCACTGACTTTGCATCAGGGCCTGGCTAGGTGCTTGGAAACAGAAAACAAGAAATGACCCTTTTCTGCAGAGGGCGGAGGCCTAGACCAAAAGCTGCGTAATGTTATCTGAGCTGCAGTAGCCATGTGCAGACGCTGAGGACAAACTGTACCCCCAGCTTTGCTTGGGCTTCCCCTGCCTTCTGACTGGTACACACCAGGTCACCGCAACCCAGTGAGGCCCGCAGCCCGCAGCACAGTATGTACCTCGGTCTCCTCTTCCCTCTCGTCAGGGCCTGCAACATGAACATCCCTGACTACGTGCAGTATGCTGAGGACCACCAGACTCTCCCCGTGGTGGTCCAACCCGTGGGGATCATCTCAGAGCAGAATTTGTTGTGCATCTATAAGCGAATCTCCTTCGTGAGGCAGATCAGCCCGTGCGGCTCGCAGTGGGCACTCTGTATCCACTAAAGTCACCACTATGCGCCCGAGAATGGGTGGAGCGACTTCCAGACCCACCACAAGGTCGTGGGCCTTGTCACCATTACCGACTGCCTCTTGGCCAAGACCTTCGGGAAGCTCCACGTGCAGAGGAGCTGTATGGCACCACGCTCTATGACTCTCGGCTCTTTGTCTTTGTGCTGCATGGGGAGGTGGCCGAGCAGCCGCGCACCGACGTGGCCTTCAATTTACGAGGACTGCAGGGTGGTGGAGAAGAGGATCGAGGACTTCACTGAGTCTCTCTTCATCATGCTCCAGTCCAAGTGGCTGGACGGTGCATCCGACAAGTCTGGGGAAAAGATCCTCCTGCTCTACATCCTGTTTGAGAATGAGGACTTCGTGGGACTGGACACAGAGAGCAGGAAAGTCTACCTGGATGCCCGGCCACCCTGGCTATGTGAAGGGTTGCTTCCCTACATCCAGAAAGGGATCAGCAAGGAGGAGGGCTGTCTTGTAGCCAAGGCGTGAGGGAGGAGCAACCCGCCGGTTTTCAGACGTTTAAAAGTGAATCCACCTTTGTTTCGGAGAGATTCTTTTAGGGTTATTATGGACACTTACTCCCGCTTTTCAGCCAATTACCCTGGTGTGACCCCTGGAGTTGCTGTCCAATAGAGTAGCCAAAGCCACTGATGCTAGGAGAGCTGGGGAGGAGGCTGCTCTGAGCTGAGATGTGCTCTAGGTCAAATGCACATCAGACGCTGAGACTTGTCTAGTAAAAAGAATGTAAACTATCTTGTTACTTTCTTTATTGATTACATGTCAAAATGATAGTATTTTACATACAGTAGAATAAGTAAGATATGTTCTTAAAATCAGTTTCTAGGGGTTTTTTTGGGGGGGTTACCTCTTTAAATGTGGCAACTGGGAAACTTTCTTTACATGGCTCACATTTCATTCCTGTTGGACAGCATGTCCTGGGACAGTCTCATCCCTGTGCTTATAGATGTCATGCTGAATCCTGAGATGCAGAATGAGGCGCTGGTTGAGCTGGGGGTGGAGCCAGTGTCTCCTGCTTCCCAGGTCCAGCAACTGCACGGCTCAGGCCCTCTCTCCCTGCCTGACAACCACCATGCCAATTTAGGACAACAGAAACACTGCCAGGGGCTTCCAAATGAGCTCCTTACGCAGGGAAAGGCGTGTCACGGAGTATGGGGCACAGCAGGGAAAGATTCGTCCTCACTTTGTCCCTGTGATTAGGTCAACGGACCCACTTTGCCTTGGAAGTGCAGACGAGTTCTTCTGGGCTGCCTACCCCCCCAACTTCTGCTCTGTTTCCCTGTGTATCTATTGAGATATCCCTCGAGTAGAAGAGGGTGAGATGTCTTTGCCGAGAGGTGGTCCCCCTTTGCTGGGGAGATTGTGGGAATCTGTGTCCCCCCGGCCTACGGCCTCGGGCCTTGACTCTGGAGAGGGCTCATGGTGGTCCCACAGGTGACGGTCGGAGGACCTGGCACGTGCTGCCGGGCCCGAAGTGGAGGAGGTGTTCTGCGATTCTCTGTGAGTCTAAAATCAGATTCTACTTTCTGGTTGTTGGTAAGTTGGAGGAGAAGATGCCAGAGAATTGATAAAAAGATAGTCCAGACCAGTCCTGTGAGTGACAGGCACAGGGGACCCGAGTCCCACCTGCTTGTGGTGCCTGGCGGGCTCTGGATGAATTTTCACTTCCTCCCCGGACATACCTCTATGGCTTAAGGAAGGGGCGAGGCATATCGTGGCCATGACCTGTACTTGTCCTCGCAGGTCGCTGTGATCTACACGGCTTTCTCCCCTTCTGTTTCTTGTAGATGAGCTGGCAGATGTAGTGGTCTGGGCAAAGCTGAGGGCACAGATGCCAGCACCGTGCCACTCCCAGGCTGGCTCCATTCCCGTCACCTGTCACCTCCTGCTCAGTCCCCAGGCGTCAGTGAATGTAGGTGCATCGGTGAAACGTAAGCAGGGACCACCTTCTCCCCCTGGACAGAATGGTGGGTGAGCATTGGAAGCCTGGAGCCCTGCCCCAGTCCCCTGGCCAGTGCCTCCTCTTTTGTCACAGGAGGCACTGGTGATATGTTTGCTCAGCAACTGCTTGGCTCTGAGTCTGCAGACCCACCAGAGAATGCCAGCTTGTTTTTGCCTTTTGAAGTGTGTCCTTGGGATTTGGCGGAGTAGCTGGTTGTGTGCTTAGCCCATAGTGGTTGACACTGTCACCATTGTTTACCCAGAACCTCGTGTACCAGGCATGGCTCTCGGCATCAAAATACAGCAGCGCATTAAACCTCCCTCCTGGTGGGTCTGTCTGTTTTGGTACCATAAGGGCTCAGCCAGCATCTGAACGTCAGTGAGATAACGCGGCCAGTGAGCTCGGGTCAAGTACGCTCTCCTCCAGTCACTTTTACTCCATTGTTGCTTTTACTATTCCACAGTCATTACTTTTTTAAACAATGCTTTGGTGCAGGAACAGAGCCTAATTCTCTCCTGTTACTCTTGGTGGGAGTGAGTAAAATTGTCCAGCTTGAAATGCGACCACATTTTGTAGCTCAAAAGCTGTCTACACGCATCTAGGTGAAGTTTAGGTTTGGGGCGCTGACCACGTTGGGGTCCCCCGGCAGCGCCGCTCGCCTCAGGCCCCTGCCTTCCCTGGAACAATAGGTGAGGGTGGGTCTCACCGTCCCCTCGTCCCTGTCCTCACCAAACTCACCTAAATTCTTGTAATTGCTGTCAGTTATTTTTGTTCTCATGTGTTTCTAATTTTCGCTGTTCCTCTTTTCCTTTTTCTATTTCCCTTTCTATCTTGTACCGCCCTGTGAGCATGTTGTTGCGTCTGAAAAGTGGACTGTGCACACCCTGCATTGGAAATAGCCAGATTGTCCTCCGTGCTGTCCCCATCGCTTTAAAAAGCAAAAACCTTAACAGTTGCCTTGATCCATATATTATCCTAGTCATCTTTTTATTTTCTAGTTTTTTGGAATTTTTGCTTTGTTAGCACATCACCCACTGGTGTTTGATACCTGTTAAAATCCTTGCTTTGAGGAACCAGTTTGGTCCTCCTTATGTTTGGTGACAAATGCGCCCTTATTAAATTTGTTTGATTGTTTTGAAGAAGTGAGATGCGAATTGATTTAGGTGGCTGCTGAGGGATTTTTTTCATGGAGTATTTAAACTTGGAAAGTCAAAATCTACAGCATCTTCCTTGATTCTGGCTTTCACACAAACGTGCTTGGCACGCGGTTCCGGGCTGTTGCTGTGTGACGTGCGTGACGGAGCTTCCTGGCCTGTGGTCACTGGTGAGAAAGTGGCAGGCTCGGAGATGAGCAGCTGCAGGGGATGCTGTTGGAGGAAGCAGTCACCGGTTTTATGTTTTTTTGTTTTTTGTTTTTTGTTTTTGCATTCACCTTCCCCGTGCCATTTACTTTACTTTGCCTTCATAGAGAGGCAGGAGTGGGTCTAAACTCCATGCCACTCTTATTTTCCCTTTACGAGGCTGGATTTTCTGAGTATCAGAACAACATGGCCTTCTCCTAAGTAGCTGGCTCACTTGGATCTGGTGGACACAGGGACCGCTAAAGGGGACCGTAGCTTCCTCTCTGCTCCAGCCAGTGGGCATTCAGATCCGGGTCTGTGGTTTGCCTCAGCAGCCATGCAGGCCTCCCTGTACCAGCCTTTACTATTAACCCATGTTGGCAGTAAATAGCTGACCCCGTGTCTGTTGCAGCTGACGTCCACCACTGACGGCCGTGTCGTTAGTTTGCGGTAGTGAGTCTCCAACACCCCAGTCAGCCGTGAAGTGACCTTGCATTCTCACCCACACCCTGGTTCATCTCACCCGGGGAAAGGGTTTGGCCACAACCGTCATGCTGGCCATGAGACCTTGTTTCTCCTTTCATGCCCTGGTCCAATTGTGGACACTTCATCCTTCACTGACTTGGTCTCGCTTGAGACAGGCCAGACTTTCTGAAAGAGTCCATCACATTCTGGGGGGGAACAGAACAGAAGTAAGAGTAGCAAGTAGGTGTCTAGGCTATCTGGGTTGGCAAATGCAGGCTGGGATCTGTGAAGGCTGGGCTGTGCCTTGGACACAGGCCTTTCCCGTGGCTTCCGATAGCCCAGGGGTCGGAGTGAGAACATCCTTGCCTGGGTTCCCCCATCCTCATCTGCTCACTGGCAGGTGTGTCTGCTAACTCGGAACTGCCCCAAACCTCGGGCCCTTCAAAGTTCAGACCACAGGAGAACCTTGAGTCCCTTCTCCTGGGCCTCCTTTGTGAGAATCCAGTGCCTTCTGAGGTGACCAGCGGCAGGAGATGCCTCCCCCTCCAGGGAGCTCTCTTCGGAGGACTGTGAGGCACTGTTCCTTGCTATGAGCTTGTGGGGTTCCATCCGTGGTCCTTGCAGAACCAGACTTGAGACTGGCTTAGCGATAGAAATTACAGGACTGATTCCAGGGCAGGGCCGGGGGGAGGAACAGGGGAAATTGAATGTGACCTCAAACACCTAGGTGGGTTCTGGGTCTGTTACTAAAATCGGGAGCCTGGGAGGTACCTGCCAGGAATCGAACTCTAGAGTAAATGGTGGACATGAGGCATTTTTAAGATTCCATTTGTCATCCAAGTTAGGACTTCAAAGAGGCACTCGGGTCTATGGCCCTGGGGCTCAGGTGAAGGAGCCGGACCACAGACACACGTTGGGAGTCGTCATTCTTAGCTGGTGTTCACAGCCGTGCAGGTGGATGAGCTCATCTCGAGAGGTGCAGACTGAGGCTGAGGCGGGGCAGGGCTGTGCCTGGGTTGGAGGAAAGCCCAGACCATGCAGCTTTGGTGTGTCAGTCAGTGGCGTTTGGGATTTTCAGAGCAATGGCATTTATCCTTAAGGGTCCTGGGGGTGGGCAGGGCCACCCAGGAAGAAATCTGAAGGGAGGGTTGTGGCCACACGTGCGCGTCTTGGGATGATGCAGAGGCTGCATGGTCCGGGAGGGGAACCTCCTCGGGAGCTGGAGTCGGAGTGGGGAGTGGGGAGAAGGTAGTCACACTCACCTGTGAGGGAGTAACAGAGGCCTAGGGAGTCTCCACCCTAGCGGACTCTCTTTCCCACGAACAAAAGGCCAGCAGACAGAAGATTTGAGGTGAGAAGGGACGGGCACTGGGAGAGGAGCCAAAGTGGAGAATGGTGGTTGGACAGTTCTGGAATAGTCTCCCTGCAAAATAGAGTTAAAAAAACCCAGACTCTTAAGAACATTGATAGTGACGTTGGAGGAGATAGTTCTTTTTCTGGCCTCCTAAAGTTAAGGCATGTATCCGGGGATACACAGAAGAATCGGGCAGTCTGGTCCTGGGGCTTGACCCTTACCAGGGGGAACAATGCAAGTTTAAAGGGGGAGAAGGGCAGCGGAGGGAAACTAGCCAGGCCTCGTGTCAGGTACCAGTCTGCCGCACTACTTGCGTGTTGCATTCACATCCATGTCTCCCAGGTGGGCGGTGGCAGCCCCCTTTTGCAGATTGGGAAGCCTTCTCAGAGGGGTTAAGGGATTGGTCCGTTTAGCGGCTAGTCAATGCTGTAGCAGGATTCAAGCAGGGCCTTGTCAGACTTCAAGGGCATGTTCTATCTACTAATTCCGGTACCTCACTGTTGTACCTGGATTGGTGAATTGGGTCAGTTTTGGAGCCTTTCTCAAAAAGTATGATTTAAGTGCCTCAGGACTGTTTCACAAAGCTCAGTGTTCTTTAATGGTTCAGAAGCACCGCAGTGATTTTCGCCCCACAGAGGTAAGGTCTTACTCCTTTGACGCTGACGTGGTTGCAAATGACGTACAGGTGCAAAACCAGACTTAGCAGCTTCTGAAGGGAAACTCTCCAGTTCTCCCTTGATAGGCTTTCTTCCACGGGATGTAACCTGCTGCAGCGTAGATCTGAGCTTTCCGTATGGAGTGAGGGTTTGATATCCAAAGTTAGCAAAGAAGGGTCAGATGGAGAAAATCGACGTTAACAATTTATTTTGGGGTTTCATTAGACAAGATGCACTATCGCTTAATGGCCCATATAACGTATGTAATTGAATACAGAATAGCATTCCTTACTTTCTAATGAGAGATGTCTTGCAACGTAAGGTTGTCTGCTTTGGAACTTCAGCACAGCCACTAGGGCGCCTGTTCAGTGTGTTGGTGTGATTGTATTTACACAGTGCATGTAATCTGGGCTTCCTCAGCCCCAAACACTCCAGTGCAGAATCATAGGCTGTAGCCATCACTTAGTTACACAAATACTTCTACAACTATATGATACAAAAAAAAAAAAAAAGAGAGAGAGAGAGAGATTGCCTTTATCAAAGTTCCTTTGATTTTAACTGCAAACAGTTATTGAGCAGCTCTGGTTTCCTTTGGATATGAATATGTACATTTCTTTGCATGTAACTTGGATTTTAGACTAGAACACCAACCTCTTGCTTTCCATGAGCCACAAAACTCATAGCCAAATGACATACGTATGAAACATTTTATTCTTTTCTTCTGAGACAGAATCCTTCAATCTGGGACTTGGGCTGTGATTTTGCTTTTTGCTCTTCCCACCCCTCTTGTTGTCTCACTCCTTTTTCCCACGTGGCCTCCAAGAGGTCATGGTCTCCGAGGAGCAGGTGGACAAACACCAGTTGGTCGCCAAGCAGTCCTGCTGTAGAGGGAGCCCAGCCAAGAGCTAAAGGACATCATCAGAGAGGGCTTCCTTGAAGAAATGAGCTCTACATTCAGTTATGAGGGCAGAGTAAGAGTCAGCCAGGAGAAGGAATCAAGAGGGTGACTCAGGTGGCAGGAGCAGCCCGGGTAGAGGCCTGGAGGCTTGTGGGGTGGGGACTCGGGGAGAGTGCACTGTGTGGTCCAGGGTGGAGGGTGCCCCTGCTTGGAAGGACCCTGCAGTGGGCCTAGGGATGGAGGGCTTTGGGGGAGCTTGGTTTTTTACTAGAACTGACACAGAAGAGGCAGTGAAGGGTGTCAGCAGAAAGTGACCCTCAGGAGAGGTACTCCTGGTTTTGCTTCTGATGTTCTACAGAAAGAAGGGGTCGGGGTGGGCGAGAGCAGCTCTGCCCGTCCCTTTGAGACCCACCCCTTCATTCATTTATTCATAACACATGCAATTCTGAGTGTCCAGGGGAGAGAGGGTGGACTCACAGTAGTAAGCAAAATGTATTGCTTCTTGAGAGCTTAGCAGTGTCAGAAGTTGTCTTAGCGTAGAATGTTCTAGGAACACAGCAGGGGCACCTAACCCAAAGTGCAGAGGTTCGAGGGAAGGAAGGCTTCCTTGACAAACCGTCAAAATGAGCCTGGAGGCAAGTGGGAAGTAGCAGCAGGTCAGGAGGCACCTGAGGTCATTGGGGACCTGGGTACTGAGGTGAGGCTGGGCGAGCAGGGTCGGGGGTGGGGCTAGAACTCTACCAGGGAGCCTCTGAAGGGTTTGAAGTGGGGGTGATGTAATCAAATTTGTGCTTTGGGAAGGCTGTCCTGGCTGTGTGTGTGTGTGTGTGTGTGTGTGTGTGTGTGTGTGAAGCGGGGAAGAGGGGGAGAGTGCCACCAACTGGGAGGGTCATTAGAAGACCATTGACAGGCTGGGGGGCCACCAGTGGGAGAGGGGCGTCGGGGCTGCTTAGGGACGGCAGGGGCAGTGTGGATGCCGGATTTCCTCATGGGGAGGGCTTATTAACGGGGACCCCCTAGCGGCACCTTGTGGCTGGAAGAAAACGGATGCAGCCAGGTGGACTTTTCTCTTCTTCCCTGCCTTGTGTGATGATCTTAGCTCAGCCAACATTTGGAACAGAAGAGCTAAGTTTCAGGGTAGTCCAGGACTTTATTGAGCTCGTTCGAGTGAGATCTGATAGGATTTAGGCTTGTGTTGAGATCTGCATGTTCACTTAGCTAGAAACGTCCCGTCTTTTGGATTTCCATAGGGGTATTTATTCTTGATAAAGATTGCTTTCTTGGTGAGAGGAAATTTAATACAGCTGCTGTCTTTCTCAAAAAAAAATCTTATCTTTTAAGAAATTTAATATTCAAAACAATAGCAAAATTTAAAAATGATAAAGTAAGGCTTTGGTGTAGTTTCTTTGGATTCTGAGTTAATGTAGAGTTAGAGCCTCTGCATTACTTAAATAGCACATCCTTGTCAGTATTTAAAGAGCTGTTAGTGAGCGTCCCAGGCCCCACTTCTCAAAGCATCATTAAATCTTGCTCTGAAATAGTGAAGTCATAAAGTTCTTGTTGGCAGAAGCCAAACAGTTGGTTTATAATTTGCAGCATAGCACCCTTTATAAAATAATAATAGGTTCAAAATTAAGAAAGTGGAAGATAATTGATTTTTTTATAGCTGAAACATAAACTCTCTTGTGTTAATGTTGCAACTGGAAATTTCGAAAAGAAAAATCCTACTGTAATATCATCTACGTGGAATACATATATGTCTATCACGTTTGCAATGTAACTGCGCAGTGGTTTTTGAAGACAGGACCATTCCAGCTGAGATACTGGCAGTGATGCTTGCTGGTTTTCAATGGAAGACCCTAAATTTGCCTACTTAGTTTTATTCTTTACTTTTCTGTTCTCTCTCTCCCTATCTTTTTTTTTTTTTTTTGTAGTGAGAGGGCTCAGTAGTGCTTTGCCAGCATGATTTTGGGGCAATTTGGGGGCAGATATCGTGCACAAGCAGTGAGATATTTCCATGCATTTTACTTTCCGGACATCACCATGGAACATGTGGGGGTTTGTGCCTGCAGGCCGGGATGCTGCAGGACTCCCTGGTCCATCACCGTTATGTCTTGGAGCTGCTCCAGTCAGTGAATGACTTTCTGTGCCTTGGAGGTAAGGTGATCTGATGCAGATGATCAGATGTGTAACAAAGTACTGTTACTTGAAATAGAAAACCTATCAAAAATGGCTCTAAAATACAGGATGAAGGAGGAGAAATGGCTGAGCTGCTTGCATGGGGAATATTCTCAGGTGACTCCCTCATTGTGACTCCTGTCACTCCCCAACCCCCCAGCCCTGCACGGCAGTCATGCTGAAGCAAGCATGCACTTTCTCAGAAACACGCTGAATTTCCTTGTGCCTCTGTTTGTTGGCTTTTTTTTTTCAAAGCACATCTTGCCCTTTGCTTAAATGCCATCCCTGCCTAGTCACCTCTTACACTCATTCTTCTGGACCTCGTCCGTACATAGCTGCTGAATGGATGAACAGAATGTAGTATCTCCATGTAGTGGAACATTATTCAGATGTAAGAGTGAATAAAAAAGAAAAAATAAATAAAGGGGAATATGAAAAAGGCCACCTGCTCTGGGAAGTCCACCCTGACTGCTCAACCCGCCCTTTTCCCTTTGAAACCCAATCACTTATGCTCCTCTCTACTCTTTTTCATAGTACTTACCAACTTCTAATAAACTTTAACACTTTCAAAAAAAAAAAAAGAGATGCTGATACCACTTCAACATGGACGAGCCTTCATAACAGCACGTTAAGTGAAAGGAAGCAGACACAAACGGCCACATATTGTTGACTTCAGTGATCTGAAATGCTCAGAATAGGCACATGCAGAGGCAGGGAGCAGGTGATGGTTGCAAGGGGCTGGGTGGAGGGGGGTTGGGGATTGACTGCTAGTGACAGGGGTGTTCTTCTGGGGTGATGAAGTGTTCTGGAAATAGATGGTGGTGAGGGCTGCACAACCGTGAGTGTGCAGAAGACTGCTGAGCGCTGTCTCTGGGAGTGCCTGTGGTTGGGGGCGGATTTATTTTGTTCTCATCCGTGAAGAATCATCTTGTGCTGAGGCCATTCTACTCCTGTGAGTGGTGAGGCTCAGAGACTTTGCAGAGTCATGTGTTATTTTCCCCCTTGCTGAGTGTAAGCAAAAAATTTTTAAGCCTGAGAAAGTGCTCCATCTGCAGAAATGTCTTTCAGTTTTGCATGGTGTAAAAATCTTGAGAGATTTTTAATCGTTGAGGACAGCCTGTGGGGGGAAACAGCCCGTGAAGCCTGGGTGACACTGGGAAGAGCCGCGCTTCCATCCCTGACAGGGGTGGGGATTTCACCCCCGTTCAGGCAGTGAAGGGCCCAGACCCGTGAGCGGAGTTGACAATCGTGAATATTTACGTGTATCCGCTGCTTCATCTTGGATATTAATTTCAAGCTGAGTCAGTTTGTGGCGGCAGCCTCATCCTAAATCAGGAATCTATACTATCTGCTCTTTGAGGTGAAGACCTGACAGACTTGATTATTTAACAGTCTCCCTTGAATTGATATCTCAGATTCCTTTGTCAATAGTAAAACAGCAGAAATATAGACGTCCTTTAATGCCGATGTGACCTGGAGCAGGTTTAGTCTCTGTGCCTCAGTGGCCTTATCTGCGGGTGGGGAAGATGATAACAGTGCTTCCCTCAGATGGGCTGGTGAGGGGAGAGTGAGGAGCACAAAGGGAGGACTTACACGAGATGCTCATGAATGACAAAATTTAGTGCTCTCAGCCTGGTGAGGCCTCAGGGGCCGAGATGGCCGAACAGAGCAGTCCTAGCCGGACCTCGATCCGTGTTGGCAGCTGTTATGATCAGTATCACCACTGTGGGTTATCAGGCAGTTTTAAGACTTGGTAATAGGAATTCATGTATAATGTTAAAGATTAGACAACTCAGATCCGGTTTACTTAGTTCTCAAGATTTCCTATGAGAAATGGATATTTTTCCCCCATCTTTAATCTGAGTTGTGTCTCTAAAAAACTTCTGTATTCCTCCATCTTTTTTATTTAATTCTCCATTTCTTGAAAAAAAAAGTCTTTAAATGGAGTTACTGGTGTCTGAACTGAGGGTCTCATGCATGCTGAGCACATACTCTCTCAAGTGAGGTATAATCCCCCCTGTGATTTTTTTTAAACTTTTCTTTCTTAGTATTCAGAGGTTAGAGGCCTCTAATTCTTTTTCTGGAGACATGTCCATGAACCTGTAAATCTATAATTAGTGGACAAAATTTGGTTTATGAAAAAATTCTATAAATCTTTCTGCAATCCATTCAAAAGGAAATGCTCATTGACATAAAATGTTTCTCCTTTATGGTGATTTCTAATTTTTTGTCTGCCTTAACTTATTAAAAGTAATCCTCATCATCATAATGACCAAGCTTGCTCTGAGTGGACACCTCCCTAAGGCTAAAATGCTTTCCTCATGATTTACCTCATAGCAAGTGTTTAAGGGTAGGTATCAGTGTCTCCTTTTTTGCAGCTGAGGGATTGAGAGATGGGGCAGCTTGTCCAAAATCTCACACAGCTGGCGCTTGCAGACTCAGGGCTGGAACCCAGGCTGTACAGGATGCTTTCTCAATGGCTCCTCTGATCAGCCCCGTGTTGAGTGGTTTCCCGAAATTCTGTGAGTCCATAAATGAACGATTTTAGCGGTCTCAGTTTGATGAAGCCTTCAAAGGAGACACACCAGTGAGAATGTGAGACAGAGTGGCATAAATTGAAATTGTACATTTTCACAAATGTTGCATTCTCAGGCAATGACTTAAAAAGTTTATATTTTTTTATTTTAGTGCTCTGTAAACACTAAAAACAAAACATTACAAATGATTATAGTGCAAAATAGGAGTGGGCTTTGAAAGTCCAACCATTGCTAATGATGTTGCTTGTTTTTCTCTAGTGGTGCTTATTGACAGAAAAATTTACAAAGACTGAATTTGTTCTATGTAGTCTTTGTATGGAGGAAAGTTTTGTCAGTGAATATTGTAAGTAAAATCTTTACTCTTTTCTTTCCTGATGATGAATATGTAAGTTGTTTTCATGGCTTAAGTACATTTCCTCATTTGTGAAATTTGAGTGATGCCGTTTACCTTGTTTGACTGTGAGATGTAGACGCCTTGTATACGAAGCACCCAAGAGCTGCTTAGTAAATATATGCTGTCACAAGGACAGATAGTTTAGAAGGATCAACTCTGAATACTAAAGAGGGTGGCTTGTTTCTGATGCATATTCAATATGCATATATATGAATATATGAATATGGCTTAAAGTAACAAGGATTCAGGGTTTTGTGTGTGTGTGCAGTATGAAGGTTTAATGAATTCTGTATCATTCTAGTGAGACAGGGACTTGTTAAATCACCTTAAGCAGACGGCCTTGAAGATTATTTACACAGAATGTGTGTTGTTACAACTCAGAATTCATGTTGCCGTGTAACCATCCACTCAGACATTTAAATTCGTAGAAATCTGACCAGAACTATTAAGTTTAGAAAAATCCACATTGATCAATTTAAGGGAATAAGCTTCTTTCTTTTGTGATTAAAGAAATTTTGATTTATTTTTCTGCATGCTTAATAGGTTTTAAAATATCAAAACATTGATTTGACATGTCACTTTTTTTAATAGAATAAAGCTCATGCTGTTTTAATGTGCAAATAAATGTTTTTGTATTTCAATACACTTGTATGATTTCCTGGCTCTTTGAGAAGTATTTTGCAAGATACTTAGATTACCTACTGTTGGAAAAATACAGACGTGACTTTTATGAATAGAGGTCTAGTACAGATCTGTTGGTTTTTGCTACAGTGCATGACATGAGGCCTAGGAGAGAGAGCTTTGCTGCTGATTGCCGGAAGGACAGATCCCAGATCTCAGTCTCCCCTCCTGTAAAATGAAGTGGCTGGACTGGATTCTTTCCTCTTCTAAGATGAGTTTCCATGAGCCTGTGTCTTTTGTTTATATTCAAGAGTATTAGCAATGTCAGATTAAATACTGAATACCCCTCCCTTCCCCGAAGCAAACTGCAGTATGTGCTACATAAGCTTTTAGTTATCTGATTCTTGTTTCTGATTCAACAGGCAATTTTTGTGTTGCATCTTTCCCGGCAACCTGGAAGGTCTTTTTAGCCATAGGAGGCGCTGTTGCACCTTCATACAGTCTTAATTTTCCTGTTTGTAAAAGAAGGCTTAACAAATATTTTTTTGCTTTGATTCCTTTGCTTAGTGCTTCAGAATAGCACAATGTCCATTATGTCTGTCTACCTGGAAAAATTATTCTGCTTATGTCTTTGTTTTATTCTGTCATCTCGCTGTGAACATTTCAGACTTGCTGTGCAAACAATGGCAAAATCGGTCTTTTATTCCAGTGTTAGCAACCAGTGAGCCGGGATTTTATAAAGCAACTAGAAGCGGCCTCTTGAGCACCTTAAAGCTGAAAAGTGTACTGAGTTCCCTGAGTATTGACCCAGCCGCTGTGTGTCATTTGGTGGGAGGTGATTTTGTACATAGAAGAAGGGGTGTAGTGATTTGACTTGGGTTTGCGTGCACGCGCTGCCACTGAGCCACGTGAGCCTGAGTCAGTTTGTTCTGAGTTTCTCCCTCGTCTGTGAGATGGGGATGCTCGTATATGCTTTGCAGAATTGTGAGAATTAGAAATTATGTAAATTGTTTAGCACAGTGGGAATGTCAAAGGGCTCATAAAGTTTAGCTCCTGTTTTGTATGAAGCCATCATTTTAGAGTCTTTGGCAATTACTAAGAAACAGGAAAATAAGAAAAGCTGGTTTTATGATGAAAGATATTTGAGGAGGTTCCATAGTTCCTATACCCATAATTTAGCATCAGCAAAGTCAGGACCGTTACACAGTCGCCCTGAACCAATGTTAAGCCACAGAATTTTTTGGTACTTCATATATATTGGGGCTTAAGTGGACCCAATACTTATACACATGTTTTCTCCAGCAGCCAACTGAGAGATGACACAGAAGAACAGACAGGCGATAAATGTCTCCTTTATTACTGATGAAGCCACGTTCTCCATGAAATTCAGGGCTGTGGGAAAATGCGTGTCATGATACTGTGTCCCAGAATTAGAGACTCACGCAGTCCCAGGTAACTCTGGGCCACAGCGAGCCTTCCCTTAAGATGATCAGCCCCATCCTGCACAGGGCTGCCCTGCCATGGAGCTGAGCATCCCGGGTGCTTCCCAAGGGTGGCCAACACTGGAGGGAAAGGAAAGGTTTCATATGCCCTGCTTGTCTCTCCGGACTCACACCTCAATCTGTTATTGTGAAGAGTGCTAGCCGTTGGCCAGGGGTCAGGGGTGTGAAGGGGGAAGCACTCTCCATGGACCAGAGGAGTGTGGAGGAGGCATCCCTTCTCTCAGTTTAAACAGGTGGTGAGATGCAAGAGAAGGGTGCTCTCCAAGAGTTTATAAGAGGGGAAATAAAGATTTCATTTGGGACTCAGACTAGCCATGAAACACAGAAGATGATTAGTAGGGAGACTTGTAAATCACTTTAATATTAAGTTGACATTTGTTGAGCACCAAAAATGTGCTACATTCTTTTCTGAGCGTTTTACAGAAATGAATCCTTCAATCTTCACAACAAGTGAGTAAGGGAGATTTGATTGTTATCCCAGGTTTACAATGTGGACATTGAGGCACGGAGAGAGTAAGTAAGTTGGCCAAGGTCACAGAGCTAGTAAGTGGCAGAGCTGGTATTTAAACCCTGGCTGTCTGGTTTCCAGGCTCCCAGGGATGGGCTTTGGGTGTTTAGAGGTATCTGCATCCCTGGATCTCTGTACCTCTGTGCATCACTTAGCCCAGAAAGGACAGGGAAAGGAGAGTTACACAGGTGCTCACAGTCGTGCCTCAGCCACTGTCCACGGACAGTGCACCGTGATTGGCGTTAAATGTCTTCTGGGCAGCAGATCTGTTCGTATAACAGAAATTTAGTCCATTGAGTTAATCTAGAAACCCTTCCTGCTCTGCTTCTGTCCATGGTTGCCATGTGACTGCCTGCCCGTGATTGGGCCGTTGAGGAGAATCTGTACTCATAGTTGAACTCTGATATTTCAGTCTGGTTCGTAGTTTCACATCTCCTGTTACATTAATAAATTCAATTTCTGGTTTTCTTGCATCAGTCTCTCATGAGTTTGGTTAATGTGACATCAGTCCATGGGAGCCCAGGGTTGTTGACGGTATATTTTCCGAGCACGTCGTGGCACTTCTACCCGTGCGGACCTGGGTGGAAGATTTCCGCCTTCTGCACTGATTTCTCCAAACAGCAGGGTCCTCTCCCACCCCCGGATGTGAGGCTGGGAGCTCTCAGAGTAGGCCAGTCAGAGGCCAAGTCCACCAATCAGAAAATAATGAAGTCGTTGGAAGTGGGTTTAATAGAAAAAAAGGGCTTCCAGGTAGTCCGATGGGCTGTTGGAGTCCATTTGGTGAAAAGCTATCCACTGTTTCTGGTTGAGCTGCTTCTTTGTTGTTGAAAAGTCTGGATTACATGGAGGGATTTTAAAAAGCAGAAAGGTGTGATTTCATGTGGTACATCCACACCGGTGAGAAGTTATGGATGACCGCCTGTGTGAGGCACACAGTCTTACAAACTTCATAAAACAGCTTTAAAAGCTCTGCCATCTGAGTGCACTTCATATGGGGTCCAATTCATGACTGGGCATGCTGAGAGGGCAAATAATTGATAATGGCAGAAAGGACACGGAGGCATCAAAAAGGTCTCAGTCATATTCCCTGTTTAAAGGATGTGGCACAATGTAATATATTTGAGCTGGTTCTTCACTGAACAGTTTTGAGTGTTTTCTGGGACTCCCCAGTGCACCAAGGTTCCGTGCAACTGGGTGTCCCCTCAGTGCAGCTCTGTCAGCGCTCATCCTGGGCTGATGTGGTGTCACGGGGAGCAGGACGGTCAGCGTCCCCGGCTCCTCCGAGCTCCGTTTCTTCATCCGCAATGCTGGGTTTCTCTTCAGTGTCTACTTAGTAGGGTTGCTGAGAATCACACGTGATGGTTGTCAGGGGCGATTTGTGGTTGTCTCTTTGATTGTCATACAGTGAATATTTGATAGAAACTCTTGTTTTTATTAAAATTATGGCTCCTAGATTGCAGTGGTTTTTAGTCTGCATTTACTCTTTTTATAAATTTATTCTTATTTTTAAATAAGCACTTATTTTTATTTATTTTTATGAAGGTACTGGGGACTGAAGCCAGCACATTGTGCATGCTAAGCAGGTGTTCTACAACTGAGTAATACAGACCCTCCTTGTCTGAACTTAAAAATAAATATTTCAATACACAAATTAGCTCTTAAACACCATCATGGGACCTATTTTCTGTATAGACAATTGAATACATATGCTATTTCAATAAGAATAAATGTTGTTGGGTCATACTTTCTGAATCTGTTTACGTGTTTAAAAACGATCATAGGTAGTGATAAACACGAGTCTTGGATCCACTAATTAGGGTCTGTTTTTCCATCATGGGAAATTATATTCTACAGAGAAGGCTAATTGGGTCTCGTTGTAATTTGGATGATTTAGCAGATGATGAAGGCTTTCAAAAGCTAACAGTTTTGTATTTTAAATTAACTACAAAGTTATCTTCTATAAATTGGAAGTCCTCAGCTTGTGAATTGCCCAGTAATTCAGTGTGTACATGTCTGTGTCTCTGTGAACGTGTGTGTGTTTGTGTGTGATTTCAGGAAGGTAGAAATAAGTTCCATATAGCCTTCTGATACCTCTCTCTTCCAGTTCAAGGTGTAGGCATATATTTATACAAATAAATTGATACTCTTTTGTCATTTGGCATATTGGTGGGAATAAAAGGATCTCATATTTGTTTCAGAAGAGTTGGGGAGAATGAGCTTAGAAAATAGGAGGAGATAGAGGCAGGAAGGTTCTTTACACTTTGTGCAGGATGAGAAACAGTAGCTTTTCTTTTTTCTACTAAAGCAAACTGGCACTGAATTGTAAAATACTATTACTCAGAATTGCTTTTCTGATCAGATACGAGTGCCTCAGATTTTTCAAGGCAACATGAATGATGAAATGTGTTTTAGCAGTTATCTTTATATGTAGTTTTATTTTTTAAGTAAAAGGCTATAGCCTGTTCTTTCTTCCAGCGTTACAAGAAGTTCCCATTGATCCAGGTACATGAAAATTGTGCTTAGTTTCTCCGGGTTATTGTTTTTTTTTAAGTGCTTGTTTCATTGTGGTGTGAATGAATGTTTAAAATTTCTGGATTTTGATGTTTAGAACATGCTGATTTATCAGAACTGTTAAAAAACTGATTGCTGTTTGGTCCTCGTTTGGTGGGGCCACCTATTGATTTCTGTTGTCTGTTAAAGAGGGAAATTCTTCCTCTAGCCTGTAGATCATTAAGTGAATGGTTTGCAGTGTGCCTTTAAAATTCTTTGAATGCATTGAGCATGTTTGTCCAGTGAATTTTGAATTGACTCATAGTAATGACTTTGTTTGATTCTGTGGCTTTTGCTTCTCACCACATGAATTTGAATTCTCTGTTGCATTTTGTATACGTGTTCTTAACAGGGGAAGAAATTTTGCATTTTTTACATAGGTCGGTTTTCCTATCCCCTCTGAATGCCTTCTGTAATTGATACAGCGAAAATCTGTTATTGCAGTGCTTAATTATTTCATAAACTATTTTTTGGCTTAATCAGAAACAATGACAAAAAATGATAATAAAAAACATGAAAAACTTCCTTCCTTTGAAGAATAGAAATGAGGTGGTCAGGCTCACGCGTGCTTTGTACCTGACACCCTTAATTTCATGTCATTGTGTTTCATGATTCGGAGATGGAGTTGCTTCAGGTTTGTAGATTTTTGTTTTAACATTTGTGTTGAATTCATTCTCTAGGCTGATGTTTCCTGTTGCGTTTGTGGAAAGTGTAGGTGAAGGGAAACAGATGCTACGTTTTGTATTCAGGAGGCCTGAGTTGCTGAAGAGAATAGAGTAGAGGGTGGGCTGAGGAACAGAGTGACACTCCCTCACCTCCAGGCTGAAATTGATGAACAATGAAATCAATTAGGTGTATCGGTATTTATTTGACCAATAGAAGTCAGAGGGCCCAGACTGTCTAGTTATGTGCAATGGATAGTACTGAATTCACCTGCAGAATTAGGTGATT
Organism: Camelus dromedarius; assembly: GCF_036321535.1. Taxonomy (NCBI): domain Eukaryota; kingdom Metazoa; phylum Chordata; class Mammalia; order Artiodactyla; family Camelidae; genus Camelus; species Camelus dromedarius. The sequence goes on from NW_026989839.1 coordinate 62,715, forward strand.
TACCAAGTAGAAGCAGCTTAGAGCAATCAGAAAAATCAGTTCTATGATGAGATATAAAAAGAATATAATATCTATTATTTCTGAAACTTTTCTATGTTAAGTTGTGTAGAGCTAAAATTAAGTTCCAAGCACCAGGAGTTAAGAGTCTGGGTGGTTCTGTGGGATCGTTATTCAGGGATGTGTCTAGACCCTGCTGGAATGGCCGAAGCTGGCAGGAAAAGACCCAGAGCCAGGATTTGTCATCCTAGGGTGTCCTCCATAATGGTTCCATGTGATAGCCCATGATTGGGTTAACAAATTTAACAGACTCCAGACGCATGTGAACCTTAAGAAGAAAAAGTGTGCTTAGTAACTGCTTTCAAGCAAGCACCTGTGCATCCTCACTCCTGTCTCCTTGCCATAAAAAGCAGAGACAATGCCTTGCTTGCATATTTGAGGTTTTAGATAGCACTCTGTTCATTGCACAGCAATGACCCAGGCCCTCAGCTATAAATGCTGGGCGTGCGTGCTGTTAGATAGTCTATTATCCCCAAAACACGGACCTGGCTGGACTGGTGGTCTGCTTTGTAATGAATATCTAAAGAATTTATCTTGTTCCCCTCTCCCCATGACTCCCCTAAAGTAAACTAAGCCTTTTTACTCATTGTGGATTCTACAATCTCTGTCTCATCCTGTCTTTCCCCAAGTTCCTGTTTACTATCACACAACTGTTAAAGACTATTTTCTTTGATTATACACAATAAATATGGGAGCATTTGAGAGGCTCTTGGAGTTGGCTCCCTACTCCCTCTCGCTTTCTTTCCTTTTTCCACAGTCTTGAGTCATTCATTCCATGTCGGTAAGACTTCTGCCAGCCAGAACCCACAGTTCCAGGTGAGAAGGATGCAGACTTTATCTCTCCTACCCGAGGGAGAGAGAGAAGAGAATTGAGATCTGCTCCCCCGTGGTCCCTTCCTGCCCCAGGGCCACTCCAGTTCACCTGCAGCCTTCTGCCTCTGATCTCAGGGCCTCTGTCCCAAGACTGACATCAGCCTTTTTTTCCCTTGTCAATATTTCCTGTGCCTTTCAGGAGTTGGTATCTTCTCTGCAATTCCACCCTGGCAGATGTGATGGTGGTCAGCGTGCTGGTGGGCCGTCATTTGGGGACTCCCAGGAGCCATTCTGATTCTCCTGAGTCTCTCATTCGGGGTTACAAAACTGTCGAGAACCGGAGGAAGCCCATTCACGTGAGGTCAACACAATATTACATCACTTTCATTTTATTTTTGAATTTTCAGTGGAGAAATTATTTGTAACAAACTTTTCCAGATTTTCGGCCGCCTGCTTTCCTCACCACTATTTCCTTGTTGGCTCTGGTGCTTGTTTAAAGAGCCAGGTTTCTTCTCTGGTCATTTCTAGCAGCTGGGCTTGCCGAATCCTTGATCTGCATTTGAAGCAGAATGCTTCTTCGTGATGTCAAACTGATTTTCCTTGTCATGTCTTAATATTTTGTGTACACTCAGCAACTGTTTCAAGTGAAATGCTCTTGTCCAATTTCGGTTAACTCACATTTGCTGATCTCCTGCTTTCATGCTGAGGGCAGTTTCTTCTTCCTGTAATAAAATTTAGCAATTTGCATTTACTATGGGAAGGTACTGGCCCGAGGTGCTCTCGTTCTTAACAGTTTTAATAACAATTCACCCATTAAAATGTACAGTGGTTTTTACTCTATGCCCAGAATTGTGCATCCCATTCAATCTTAGAACATTTTCATCCCCCCAACAGGAAGCTCCTTACGCATAAGCAGACATCCCCATCTTCCCCATCCTCCCACAGCCCCAGGGAGCCACTTTTCTCTCTCTGTGGGTTTGCCTCTGCTGGAAATTTCATGTAAATCGAGTTACTTCATGTAAGTGGAAGCATCTATTGTGACTGACTTCTTTCACACTGAGTAACGTTTTCAATATTTGTCCACGTTGTGGCCTGGGTCAGTACAATATGCTTTGCTATTGCTGAATAATATTCCTCTGTATGGCTGGGCCCCTCTGTTTACCCATTCATCACGTGATAGGCATTTGTGTTGTTTCTGCTTTTTTCTGTGATGAGTAATGGCACTGTGAATATTCCTGTAGGAGTTTTTATGTGAACTTTTATTTTCAGTTCTCTTACGTGTGTGCCCAGGAAGCAAAATTGCCTGGTTATTAAGAAACCAAATGTTCAACTCTCTAAGGACCTGCCAGGCGTTTTTCCAAAGTGGCCAGGCTGTGTTACATCCTCACCAGCAACGGCTGCGACCTCTGCATCTTCTGTGTCCTCATTAGTGCTTGTTACTCTTTTTTTGATTATAACCTATTGTAGTGAGTGTGAAGCAGTTTCTCCTAGTGGTTTTGACTTGATTTCCCTTACAGCTAATGATATTGAACATCGTTTCGTTGTGCTTATTGGTCATTTGTATATTTTCCTTGATAAATGTTTTTCAGATCCTCTATTCATTTTTTAATTGAGTTGCCTTTTTATTGTTGAGTTGTAGGAGGTTCTTTTTTTTTTTTTTTTTTTTTTTTTTTTTTTTTTTTTTTTTGGTAGATACAAATTCCTTATCAGATAAATGATTTGAAAAAATTTCTGCTGTGTGTTGTTTTTTCACTTTCTGGATGGTGTCTTTGAAGCAAAGTTTTGAAATTTGATGAACTCCAATTTATCTCTGTTTTCTTTTTCCTTGTCCTTTTGGGGTAATATTTAATATCTGAGGTATTTTATTTAAACTTTTATATATAAAATAACTTAATTATTAGGACCGTTCTAGGAGACGGGTGCTGTTGTTGTCCCCAGTCTATGGATAGGAGACTGGGATGCAGAAAATTTCACTGACTTATCAGTGTCAAAGCTACCCAGTGCTGTGGGAGTTCAGACCCTCATTTTTGTCCCCAGCATCTGTGCTCTTCACCACCATGCTCCACTCCTTCCTGGAATCGTTAATGAAAAATTCTTTACTTTTTGATTTCTTATTAGTTTTTGTTTTTCTCATTGGGGCCTCATCTCCTCATTTTCCTTTAAGAGATCAGTGTAGGTTTATTTTAGGTCTCATGTAGGCAGAAGCATTGCTATCAGTTAACTTCTTTATTACTCACTCCCCAGTGATGGCTGTTGCTAATTGACCTAATGAAGTCTTGCTTTAGTCTTTCCTTCTCATGACACTAACAACAGAGTCATGACTTACAGAATGCTTAAAGAAGAAAGTACTTGATTGATTTTATTTTGCTACCCAATCAAACCAATCAAATAAAAACCCCAGAGTTGACACAGACGGTAAGACCTCCAGAATAGGGTCACTGTCTTCATTGTGTTTCATTTGTTTGGTCACAGTGTCTGGATAGTGCCTTGCTGTCCAGCAGTTTTGTTAGGATACAGTGCTCGTGAATCATTGTAAGGACAGAATTTTGACAACAGACTGTGCTGTTCATTTCACGAGGGAAAAGTTAATATAGAAATACTGCTCAGATCTATTTTAAAATTAAGCTTGGAATTTTGAGAAGAGTTCAAGAAACCATACAAAGATCTTTTTCACTAATTTTAGATCTATCTTAGACACATTATGGTTACGTAGCAGAGTACCTTATCAAGTAGATTTGACAAGAGGTGTGTATTATTGATTATTTGTTTTAGTTGAAATATTCTACCTGGGATAAAATATTCAGTGCCCATAAATGAACAAATATGTTTGTATTTCTATGCAACAAGGGAGCAGACTTCATATGTTTCTATATAATATATATGACTGTGTGTTTTAATCTGTCTTTCAGTGTTTTTATAGTTTTTCAGCAATGTTGTAACTTTAGAATTCTTCTAAGAAAATCACCCCAGATTCTAGTGCAGTTTGTACTGTGTATCCTGTCTTATGCATGGGATTCCACTGTCCCCACAGGGAGGAATTTCCTCTTCTATTGAGTTAGTATCAGAGTTAAAGGAACTGTGATTTCTAGGCCTTTGCTCTCCATGTGTTTGCAGTTGGCTGTCAATCGCGATTTTCCCTTTCTTGAGTTTTCATTGTTCAATTAGAATTTTTGTAAATAACTATTAATATGTTGCATCGATCTCCCTAGAAACTTGATGTGTTTGTGCTTTTCAGTTTTCAATCTATGAAAAATGTAAATACACACTTGTTTTTAAGTAGTCCTTTTTCACTAGATATTTGGTTACCTCTTTATAGTTAAAATATTTTTTCCCAATGAATGAATCGGTGTGCATGTTTTAAAAGATACCTTACTTTTTATTTTTCTTATTGTAACAGTTATATTCATTGTAGAGAATTTAGAAAATACGGATAAACACATTAATAACTTAAAATGGCCTCTAATCTCACCTAGACATACAGTTGTAAGGTTTGAAATTGAGAATTACAAGTCCTCTCACATTGTTCTTCTTTTTCAAGTACGTTTTGGTTACTGAGACCCTCGAATTCCCATATGAATTGTAGCAGCAGCTAGTCAGTTTCTGCAGAGGAGACCGCAGGGATTGTGATCGAGACCACGTTGAATATACGGATCGTTCTGGGGAGCACTGCCATTCCAAGAGCGCTGTCTTCTGATCCAGCAATGTGCTTGGTTTTTCTGTCCAGGTATTTAGGTTTTGTTCATTTTTTTTTTTTTTTAACAATGCTTTGAGTTTACAGAGTTATTTTACTTTTTTTTTTTTTTTGCCTTTATACTGAGGACAAGTGTGCCAGGTACCGGGATCAGAAGTGTATTTGAGCCCCGCCACTTGCTGCCACCATTGTCGCTGTGCTCTTGCTTCACCCGCTCTACAATCTTGCACAGAATAGGACCTCAGTAACTCTCTCTCTCGAATGATTATATGCTTGTTGGATGATGCTTGAGAGTCCGTGTGATGATTTTTTTTCCCCAGCCTTTCCCCACTTCTTTACTATGCCCTTTCTCTTCCTTTCCTCCAGCCTGGGTTTCAGTTTACCTGTGGCATTGATTTTTCTTGTCTGTAGACAATTCCTTTCACTGGTTCACGATAATTTTACATGTGGGCTGTGGAAACTTGCTAGATGTCAAGAAAGAGCCAATCCATTGCATGCTAGTATTTTTAGAGTGCATTATTGTTTTATCGATTGCAATTAAATCAGGGTGACCCCCTGAGCCCTCCCGTGAGCTGTTTTTGCCTTCCTACATGTGATAAAGCTCTGGTTGCTGAATGTGCCCTTTCCCCAGACTTGGTTTTGGAGTTAAGTCACCATCAGTGGAGCCCTCTCTTTAAAAGATGAAGAAAACATTTGCTCCTTCTCCCTGGTTGGGGACTTGGATGAGATGAGGTACCAGATAAAGAATGGAGCCCCACCTCATTCTAACACCCACTCGTTCCTTTCCTTTCTCCACGGAAAAAGAGTACAATTCAACACTATAAAGATTGATTGTGAGTAAATGAGATAGACAGGTCTACATATCATTTATTAAATATACTTTCATGCCAGAAACAAATGTATTATACACACAAAAAGCACACAAAGCACGGTAGTACCGTGATTACAAACGTGGGTCCGAATTCGAGTCCAGCTCTGGAGTGACCAATCCTGTGAGATGGAGAACTGGTAGGTCGGCTTAGCCTCTCTCGGGCTTGTATTCTGTCCTGCAGAGATGGGGCTCGCTAGGCGTCCCTCCCCCTTAGAGGTGCTGTAGGGTGCAAATAATGCGCGTGGGCAGCTCGAGCACAGCTGCTCGTTCCTTGTAAGTGCAGGAGACCATAGCTTTTGTGGTGAAGGCTTTATAACAGCCCCGTGTAGACTCTCAGTGCTCCGAAGGGATGCCTTGTGGTTTGGAGATGGGATTCTCATTTCTGTAAATACCCAAAGATTGTGTTATTGGGCCCTGCTGATTTGAATCTATTCTTTAGAAAGTACATATTGTAGATATATTTTTCAAGCATGCATGCTTTTTTCTTTTATTATTTATAGTTCAACCCTCTCCCTTGGTGGGACTTTTCATGGAATCCAGGATAAAGCCCTAAGCCACCTGCCTCTTCACACGTCTCCGTGGCGGTTTTCTTCCCTGACTAGAAGAGGGTTCTGCATAGGAAATTTTCTTTGTTCCCCTTTTCTTGGAGTCTCTCTGTCTGTCTGCCCACCTCTCACCTGTCCAACTGTCCATTTCTCTACCCACTCATTCTTCTGACTTGTTCCAAAAAGCATTTCAGGCAGCTTACAGAAGAACAGATACCAAATAAACAGGTGAGAAAGTGGGGCCAAGTTCAGACAGTGAGGCTAGGAGGCGAGCCTGTGTGAGAGTGGCAGGCATGAGAGACACTCGTCTGCCCTGTGACTTATAAGATCGACAGCAACAGTGTGCCTGAGGCTCCCAGCAGACACAGGGAAACAGGGTGTGTGGGAGATGCTCACTGGCTGTGAAATAAATAAGTGGCTGAGGAGAAGCCCAGCCTTTCCAGCTACTAAGGCTTAGGAGAATATTTTGAGTGTCTTCAACATCAGATTATTTCATCTTTTCTTTTGTCAGAGTTCTACATATAGTTGGTTACATTCTGTACCTTGAAATTTCTACAAAATTTCTTCCCACGTGAGTCCCATGACTCGGGAATGGGGTGGTTCTGCTCATTGACTGGGGATGGCCAGAAACCGAAAATGACAGCTTCAAAGGAGCCTGGGATTTGTCAGTTATGTTTTGTCAGTACTGTAGAGTTCAAAAAATGCTTTCACAGTATCTCTCCATCTGAGGCGGCAGCGTGCTCTCTTACCAGCATCAGGAGCTCAGGGCCACGGGATGGTGGGGGCTGACTGCTTTGCCGTCAAGACAGCTGAGCTAGTCACTGCAGGTGTGGTTCTTTTACGTAAGGCCTTTCATGTTCTTTACTTGAATGTTTCAACAGGGAGTTAATTAACTGAGTCAATTAACATTTAATGAATATGATGCTTTGTTGTAAAGACAGTTATAGACAGAATATAAGCTCTGAAGCCTTTAAAAACGGTTTCATTTCTGAAATTTCAGTAGGGGAGATACACAGTTTATCTTATTTATGCCTCTCTTTTAAAGTAACAAAGAAACAAGACAGAAAATGCAGAGGATGGTTTCTGTTCTTCCTTTCTGCTTGCAGGTGCCCTCACCTCCAGTAGCATCCATCCAGACACCGGAACTGACACTGGCCGTGCTCAGAACTGCCTCAGCCCTGAAGACACAACTGACAAATAGAAGGGGACCACGCCCTGTTACAGCAGGTGCTCTCACTTTCTGGATCCTTATGTAACTGAGCGGTGTCAATCAGGATTGCCCGTTTTACATTGTGTGGCGCTGCTGCGGTGTCTCCTAGTTATTTGTTTCTGTAAGTATTCATGTATTATTCCCCAATGCGTGGTACTACACGTCTAAAAATGCTTTTTTCAGATGAAAAATAATGTGCATTTAATATAATATGTCTGAAAAAGGGGGCAAAAGATTCTATCCTGGTCCCGCTACTCAGAGATAATAATTAACAATTTAACATTTATTTTCTGTTCTTTTCATCAGTGTGTAGCATCTCTGTCATAAAAACCAGTGAGCACTCCGTCCCTGTTTACTGTTCGGAGACCTCCATTTTCCATTCGGCTTATTACATGTTTTTCTACAATATTCTATCTCCCCTGGCATGATTTTTAAAGACTAGTGTAGCATTCTGTCTTATGGAGGCATCGTCCATTTTACTTCGGACTTAAATAAACTTTTAAATTCCAAGTATACTTAACTGAAATACTGAAAAGAGAACTGTGGTGGTACAGGAAGGCCCCTAACTCCCTTCCCATTATTTCCTGAGAGTAAAAGCTGTTGAAAATTTGGTATATATATTTCACGACCTTTAGGCCTATGAGATACATATATATACACATATGAGAAATCAATGTATAGGTGTGTGTATATATGCTTTATTTAAAAATGAGACCATACTATATGTTTTTCTGCAGCTCGCTTTATTCACTCAGGGGTATATCATGGACATCCTCCCACTCCAGACTCACCCGGCCCTTTCAGATATATTGGAGGGGTCTCCTGATGTGTGGGTGTCGTCTCTTGTCCACGGACACATTTGGTGGGAGAGTGCTGTGGACAAGGCCCTGGACCACGGCGAAACGCCGGCTCCCTCAGCGCCCGCAGCTCGCCTTGATTTACCGCATCATTGTCTTGATGGTGGACAGTTAAGTTTTCTCCATTTTCCACTGTCAGAAAGAATGTTTGAGTTGCATCCTTCTTGTACAGAACTTCCTGTGATCTTGTATGTGTATTCCTTTAGTTAAGGCTTCTGGAAATTTAGTCCCTGGATGTGACATTTACATTCATCACAGACTCCTTTCAAGTGACTAGAAATTCCTTCTCCATTGGGGAATGAAAAAATGCACAATTACTTATGTAACCAATTCTCTATCGCTGGATATGATTTCACTTCAGTTTTTCTTCCCACCTTTGTAAACAGTGCTGTGTAAATGCCATGATGGGTACATCTTTTTGGACTGATTTTTTTTCCTAAAGGAAACGATTCCTAGAAGTGGAGTTGAGTCAGTGTGTATGTACGTTTTTCAGAGCTTACAAGTCCATTGATATGTCATCCTCTGAAAAAGTCGCTCATGATTTGTTCTCCCACAGATGGACACTAGCTAGAATATCTTAAAAATATTTGCCAATATGATAAGCAAAAATGCTTTTTCATTGTTTTTGTTTGCATTTGATGACCAGTGAAGTTTTGAGCATTTTTCACTCATTAGCCATTTGACTTTTTTAAAATGAATGATTCCTTTTGTCCTTTGCCCACATTTAAGTGAGGGAGCTTCTTGTTGCTTTGTGACAGCTTTTTGTATGTTATGAAAATTAACTTCGTGAATTCATCAACATGTATCACAGAGCTTTTTCTTGTCATTTCTTTCCTTTCATTTTGTTCAGGAAGTTTTCTGATTTTTGTTGTGGCTCAAACTATTCTTAGGATAGTAAATGTCTTCCTTATGGGTTTTATCTTTCACATTATTCTTAGAAATACTCTCTTATAATGGAATAAATCTCTTCTGTAGGTTTTTTTAATCTCTAAGATGGAGATTATAATAGTACATGTTATAGTGAGGAGAAGTTGAGTTAATAAGAGCAAAGAGTTCTATTTGCTGTTACTAGTACTTTTTAATATTTACATCGCTATCTGCAATTTATCTTGTGGTCATTATGACAGGAGTAGAATTTATTCTTTCCAGGTGATTCTCTGTCCCAGGACAATTATCGAATTCATAATTTTCTCTTTGATTTGAAATCCCACCTGTACAAAATACTTACATACACTAGAGTCTTTTTTGAGCTCATGGTTCCCTTCTGTCAATCTCCTTTCCTTACTCCAGCACCATATCTTACATGTTGTAAAAATTTATTTAATAACTGGCAGTCTGATTTTTTTTGATTCTTTTCTTCCATCCCAAATTTTCTTGTCAAGTATTATGACTTTATTATTCCTGAAGAATTCCAAAATATTTTGTTCAAGCTATAAAAAATCAGATTGGAATTTTCATGGGATTTTTTAGTAAGTTTTGAATTATTCTTAGGAGAACTTACATCTTTACAAAACTGCTTTTCTCCATGCAATATGTTTATGTCTCTACATTCATACCTCTTTCTTTAACCCTCAGTACAGTCCTGAAGTTTCTCCATTTAGAATATGGGCATTATTTTTGAATTTATTCCAGATTATTGTTTATGTTTTTGTTAATTTTGTGAGAATTTTTTGCTATTATATTTTTAAATGTTTAAAACTGACATTTAGAAAGGAAGATTCGGTTTGTCAATAGTCACTTTGTAACTTGTCATTTAAAATTGTAAGTATTAAGTACTTGTTCCAGAATCCTTTCTTTTCTGTTTTTTAAAATTTGTTTCCAAGATTCTCAAAATGTTCATAGCTAAGTAGTATAGGTGGGGACACAGATGGAGAGAGGAAGTGTGGCTCACGAACAAACTGTGAGCACTTTCATGGCTGCCTTTAGGCTGGAGAAGCCACAGAAGAGCCCAGGTTAGACCAAGGGTGGCTTTGTATGCACTTGAAAGCCAGCTTTCCTGCCTGTATGGTGAAGCCTGGTGGGCGTGGCAGGTAGATGATCAAGGCCTGATCAAGATCATTGGCTGCACAGAGCACTGTGTCTGTGAGAACTGGAGACCATTACCATGGGAAATGCTTGGCGCCAGGAACACTGCAGGGGAGCTGGGGAGCCTGTGTGTTAAGGATTTTCCAGCCCTGGGAGTGGGAAGATGAGACTCTGCATTCAGATCTGAGTTTGAATTCATCCTCTCTTGTTTACTGGTCCTCTGACTTTTGTCAAGTTATCTACCCGCTTTGAACTCCTGTTTTCTTGTCTCTCAAAACAGGAGAATTACAGCCTGCTGCTAGAGTGTTTGATCAGGGTAAATGATTTGTGTCTATAAGATGCCACGTACAGTCACAATCTCAGTGAGAAATGGGCTGTCGCCTCTTCTGCAACTCAGTGCTCGATAAGACATCGGGGGAAAGCCAGTCCCTAATTTGTATGTGATGCAATGAGGAACAAAATTAACGTCTTGCCTTTCCCTAGCAGTATTCTTATTTCTTTGCTTCATTTACCTCTTTCCTCCTTTACTCTCCCCTTTCACCTCCTCCACCAAAAGAGACTGAGTCTGTCTCAGGACACTACATTCAAATTACTTTAAATGTTGGCTCATCCCCATGAAATTACAGTGAAATTAAAAATAATCTGTACACGTCCCAGACATGATTATATTTGATTTACACACACAAACACACACACACACACACACACACACACACACAATCAGGCTACCTCCCATTTGCTGAGGGAGAAGGACCACTTTTTCTGAGTTTTCATTCACTGAGCGTGAGAGCAAAGTCTCTTAAGCAGAAATTCGCCTGGCTTCTTGCATGGTTTTTTAAATTGGATTTCTGCTTTGTGTCCACAGAAATAGACTCCTATTAGAAGAGGGGAAGTGGAGACATAGATATTCTGCTGAGATATTGGTGTCATCATATTTGAGTTGGAAAGGACTTACGACAGCATAGAGTCGTACCTTTTTATGGGTGAGAATCCATGATAGTGTAACTTGGACAAGAACCCGGGTCTTCTGTCTTCATGTCCACGCAGATGAAGAGGCAACTGGGTGGGGGCAGGGATCCTTGCTTGAGTTCCGGGGTCTTGCTAGTTTCCATTGTTCAGCTGCCTTTAATTTATGTCCATGTGGCCTCTCATGGGAAGGTCACTCTATCCTGATAGATTGAGTTTCTAATCAGCAAAAAGGTCTGGACCCACTCATGTTTCCCAGAGATTTTCTGCTGACCTGCTGACACTTTATATACATGAGATCTAAGAAACTGCTGGATATAAAATCCTTATTGTTATCATTTGCCCTCGAGTTCCACAGGAATGGGGTGCTGTCTCAGGCTGTCTAAGGCCAGCTCTGAACAAAGATAGGGTGATAGGCTGTGCAGCTGGACACTCCCCAGTAGAATGGGATTTCCACCTTAGTTTTTAGAATCAGGCAGATGAGTTCAAATCTTACCTTTACCAGTTATTAGCTTTGTGACCTTGAGGAAGAAACTTTACTTTTTTGGGGACAAATTTTCTTTATCTGTAAATAAGTTCAGTATTTATTTTAGGGTTTTTGTTTTAGAATTGAATGAGCTAATTCCCTCATTTATTCCTAAAATACTGATCACATGGTTCTATGCTGGTGACTTAGTGGTTGATTACTAAGGGACTCAGTAGTGAGAATGTGGGTGAGGCTCCCTGGATAAAAGAGCTTATATTCCATGATATGCTTGTAAAAGACTGGATTGCAGTGGATTTTTAGTAAATGTCCATTCCTTTCCTAATCCCCATTGATTGTGTATATATCTTTATACTAATATATGAACAATTTTTTATTGCAATTTAAGTCTTTTTGTAGTATTTAAAGTATGTAGCTATAACAAAAATACGTGAAATAAAATGATTTGACTTTTATTTTCTTTTCAATAAGCAAAACAAAATAAAGTAGAAAAGAAAAGAAAAAGTTTTGAAGGAGTAGATATAATTATATTTCCGTGGAATCGACTCTCTATGTTAGGTTTTTCCGTTGTGTTCTTAAACAGCATATAAAATTGACAGGTTTTGACTTCAGTGTTGATAGCTGGGTGAGTATAGTTTCTTTTTGTCGTTGTCTTTGATGAATTATTTGCACTAGATCATAAATAATGTGCATGTTACATATTGGAAACGAGGAAAGAGTGGAGACATACTACCTCCAATGCAGTCATTTTGTTACCGAGTCCAAACTCATTCTGCTCACCAAATGACAGGCCAATAAACTTGGAGATGAGGTGTTGGAGCAAGGAATAGTGACTTTATTTGCAAAGCTGGCAGACCCAAAAGATGGCAGACTGATGTCCTGGAGAACCATCTTCCCCAAGTCAGAATTGAGTCTCCTTTTATACTAAAAAGGGGCGGGGCTGCAGTTGGTTGTTGGAAACTTCTTGTTGTATGAATTGCTTGTCCTTTGAATCCGCTGTTCTTGCAGCTGTCCATGTGGATCAAATCATGTTGCCCCTGTAAAACCTCCAAAAATAAAACAAAGTTATTCTCTATTTTGCAACTTGCCATCTCTACATAAGTGCAGATTAGTTAGCATCCTTCAAGATCACGGCCAGGAGTAGAGGCTGTCCTGGATATTTCAGTCTAAAGGCAACTTTCTTTTACAAATGGTGCAGAGATAGCAAGTCTGAGCCTAGAAAACAGGGCACAGGGTTAAAGCCAAAGGAACAGACCTAACATGGGGTCAAAATTGTTCTTTTCTATTACAATTCCCTTTTCCGCTTCATAGATAATTTTAGTAAGAAACATGAGCAATTTTGTATTTTTGCTCCTTAATAACCGATAAGTGGGCCAACTATATTTTTGTGAGCAGGGATGCTGTGCGGGCATAGGGGTCACAGCAAACTCTTGTTGGGGGTGGCCGACCCTGGAACATGTCTGATGCCCCGTGAGTGTTGGTGAGGGTCCCCCTAGCCAGCGGCTCTCTTCAGGAGCCAGCATATGGGCATTGATATCTGGAGACCTCATTTTCGGCTGCAGAAAATTTTTTAGATACTGCGATTGATAAATCACTCCAGCTGGGGATAATTAGGGAAAAAAGGAAAAGGAAAAGGGTTTGGAGTAGAGTAGAAGAGAAGGACATCAGATCACGGAGCCTGAGTGCTTGGCAGCGTGGCTTCGGTGGAGAGGGGAGCAGACGTGGGGAGGGGCCTGGCCCCGGAACCAGCTCCTGCACCTGTCCCCGTGCCCAAGCCACATAGTTTTAATTGGGCCACCTCTCTGGGCTGGATGTCACCCTGGGCAGAACCTTGAGAATCGAAGGTAAGGGGTGGGCAGCACTCACATAGGGGGTCACTGTGGATTTCGGTCAAGTCCACAGTGCCTTTCCTGGTCATGTGTCTTCACTTGTCCTTTATCTCAGGATCTGAGGAGGAGGAGAAAGGAACTCAGGTATAGATCCAGGAAGATATCCGACTGTGTTAAGAGAGGACAGACACAGTGACACGGGGAGCGAGGACACTTGCAGCAAATTAAAATGACTTCACAACTATTGCTTCAGAGTTGCAGGTGTGAGAAAGCCTAAGCCTGTCTCAGAGTGCAGGGGACAAGTGGAAAGGAATGGCAAAATTTCCGCTGAAAATTGAAATTTTGTTAAATAGCCTGCTACTGTTGTTTGTATCACTTGAATGAATGCAGGCATATTTCTGTGGGCATTTATAGGTTCACTCAACCCCACCAGCCCTTCTTGCCCCCATCGGGGATGGGATTTCTCAAGCACAGTGCCCCTCCTGCTTGGGTGGGCCACGCTGCGTGTCCTCGCCTGGGGCCGGGCTGCTGCAGGGCACTGAGTCCCCGAGGCGCGGCCTGGGAGACACGTCAGGAATATCTCTGCTCTCGACTGAGGGCCTCCTTTTCTCCCTGCAGTGTAAGAATGCCGGTGACTGAGTTAGAAACATACTCCCAAGCTGTCCACGTCCTTGCCATTAAGAAGCGGACCCTGGAAGCTTCCAAATTTCTCCAGAATGCGTTCTACATTCACCTTCGGCAAGTGAGTGTATGTCTTTACACAAGTGGAGGAATTACTGCCGTTTTCCTGGAACTTACTCACCACTAGTCCATCTGATTTTTCTGTGCTAGGATTCAGTATGGCCTGCTAAAATATCTGGAGTCAGATCTTGAAACACTGATGAAGAGGATCATTTATTTTATTTCTATATATGATAGCCTTTTACTTTCAAAATTCAGAATTTTTGGTTCTTTCAGGAATTTTTGGGGGGTTGGCGAAACAACTTTGCTCTTACCATCTTTAAGACCTGTTGCTTTCTGCCTCTCACCTGTCTTCTGTCACTTGTGAGGCGATTCCATTTGTGACCCTGTCCGTGTTGTTCATGTTATAAAACATATAGTCTGTTAAAGTACAGTCCCTTTTACTCCGAAGACATTCCACAAATACTACTAAAACCTGGGTGTGGTTTTAAGAAGACAGAATCATTAGAACATGTACTTGCAGGTTGCTAGTGCAAAATCCCCAAATCAATAGTCTAGCTCAACATCTAAAATCTTTCTAATCTACCTTGGATTTGTATGGATAAGTGAAGCAGTTTGCTAAGAACTCAAGACCAGGGTTAGAATACAGGCTGGTGTAGCTCAGCAGGTCCTCCTGAGCCAGCGCTGTGCCAGAGGGCGGAGCTGAGGGGGTGAGGGCTGGGCCTTGGGGAAATGGGAGCGCCAAGAAGGAGGGGTGTCCTGCCGTTCCTGAGCTCAAAGTTTCATGGCAAACACCTTCACCAGGTGAAAAACTTGGAGTTTCTTCTTAGAACAGTAGGTTTGAAAAGAGTCATAAAAGCACATGAGTGACAATATCCCTTTTGTGTCTAGTATTGGAGAGCGGCTGTGGGGCCACATGTGAGACTCGTGAGTCCAGGTGTGCAGTGTTGGTGGCTTCCACCTGAGCGGTGGGACAGTCAGTGGGACAGTCACTGGGAAAAAACGAACAGACTTTAGGCATGTTTAGATGGTAAAAAGGAAAGGATGAATGATGTCTGTGAAGGTAGGATGGAGTTAGGCCCAGGTTTCTGGGTGGATTAATGAGGTAAGTGATGGTCCTGCTGTGCTGTGAGGAGGGAAAGCTGCAGAGGGAGCTCTGGGGGAAAACTGATGAGTTCAGCTGTGTGTAAAGTGAAAGGCTGTTCGATGTGTGGTCTGGGAGCTCAGGTGAGAGCCAGTAGCGAGTAGCGGGAGGGGAGAGGGACTGTCAAATCATTTTGTGAGCATACAAATAATTATGATTAATGATACCCTTACGTCTCTACATTCTGGATTTAAAACCCATTAACATTTTGCTATATTGACTGCAGAGGTTCCTAATTTTTTTTAACAGAAATAAAAAAATAGAAACAAAATAGTGGAGTTAATGAACATCATAGGGTTGATGTGTGTCCTTGTATGTATTTTGATACCTCATCTGTTTATAACCATAATCTATAAATAGTTAAATAGTTTAGCATAAGTGTTAAACAGAGGGACGTGACACACAGTGTTGGGGCTTGAAGCTGATCTTCTCAGGCAAATTATGTCGCCTGTCTGTGCCTTAGTTCCATCTTCTGTGACTGCCCCCGGACCCCTCATCACAGCTGATTTCCTAGACTAGATGTTGGGAGGGAGGCTGCTGAAGGGAGTAAAAAGTGGCAACTGCTGGGGACACTGAA
The DNA here is from genome assembly GCF_036321535.1 of Camelus dromedarius. Classification (NCBI taxonomy): domain Eukaryota; kingdom Metazoa; phylum Chordata; class Mammalia; order Artiodactyla; family Camelidae; genus Camelus; species Camelus dromedarius. Next base: position 78,465 of record NW_026989839.1, read on the forward strand.
GAGAGACACAAAAAGTGATTAAAGCCGATAAACTCAGTACAAACTAATACTCTCAAAAGAGGAAGAATCCCGCAGTGTTTTGAGCCACTTAGCGTATGGGAAACAAAACCACGTGGACCCAAAGCTCTTGAGCATGTGAATATTGTGGGTGGGAGGGTGTCATCAGAAAAGGGTTGAGAAAAGGCCTTTTGGTTTCCCTTGACGTGTCCAGTAAGGATGGGGAGCAGAAGAGAAAACCCCCTGCTTCACAGTGGAAGCTGCTGTTTTGTGCAAAACTGACCAAAGTTTGGAGACCAGTCATCAGCGGTGCTGGCAAATGAAGAGACTTCGGGATTGGGTGGGGCACTTGCTGCGACTTCCAGGTGACCTGCTGGCTGGGGGCTGTATGGCGGGCAGTAGTTTTGCAGGGTGACCCGGGCATAAACCCTGGCTCTGAGGCTGCTGGTCTGACTAGCAAACCTGGGCACCCGCAGTCCTAATGGGGCAGCTCGGGATGTGGCCTGGGACACTTGCTGTGCTGAGGGTGAATAGAGGGCTTCCCTGTGGGGGTGTCCCTGCGGAGAGTGGGAACGTGTTCCTGCAGGGGAGGAAGAGCCTCTGAGCAGGGTGCTGGATGCACAGGCAAGACCACCCTGAGCACGGAGGGTTTGGGGAGCCGGAAGTCACACAGTGTCCCGAGCAGCCTTGTTCCTGAGAAACTAGAGGGAGAAGTGGCTGAAAAGGCAGGCTAGTGTCAGACCCTGTGGTGTTTTATGAGTGACAGTAAAGGACTGGTCCGGCAGGCACGAGAGAACCCTGTGGGAGTCCCAGCGGGGGCATCACACCGGAGGGTGTAGCTGGGTTACAGACTTTGCCACTTATTAGCTGTGTGACTTTGAGCAAGATCACCCCACCTCTCTCTATATATCTTCATCTTTAAAATGACACAGTGACAAGCTCGTGTCATCAGAAGGCTTAGTTTAGCTCTGATCCTCTGTGTCCAGTCTTGTCAGTGCTTACCTGCAATGTTCTGCATTGGCTGCTCTTACCCTCAGATGGGAGGGCGTAGAGGGACATTGTAGCACCTGACGGCAGGAAGGGGTTGCTCTAAAAACAGACATGTAGCCGCCTGCAGCTTCAGGCCTGCAGACAGTTTGATTGATGGTCCTGGAGAGGAGTTTGGAGGCCTTAGCATCGTTTTAAGACTTGTTTTCCGTTGGGGGCAGCATTTGCCTTTGCAGATTAATGTTGAAGATTTGGGCTTCTTGCAAAGCTGTCTTCAGAGATGGTTATATACGTAACATATCGTATAAAATAAAACGCTTTTATTTAATGTGTGGGACTTTGCAGCTGTTGGGAACAGCTCTGTTGGCCTGGTCTCCACGGAGGACACTAGGGGTCAGCAGAGCGTGCGGGAGGGCAGGCAGCCCGCCATGCTGCTGCGGGGTGTTCTCCCCAGCTCGGCACTCTGCTGAGTTGACTCTTTTCTGAGTTTGATTGCCAGATGAGCAGACAGCAAATTAATGAGTTCTGGTGGGATTGTATAATGACAGGAAGAAAGAGGGTCCCGTAGATTTTCTGGACTAGAACATGCTTTTGGTTCCTGATCCAGTGTGTTCCATTACAGAATTGATGAGTTGTGTCTATTCTGGGACTTGTCGACTGAAAGAAATGTGTAGCCTGAAAGTTTAGAGTTATGCTTTATTTGGCGGGAGGACTCGAGGCGGGATGACAGCCTTCAAATCTGTCTGAGGGACTGCTCCCAAGAAGTAGGGGAGGAGCTAGGATTATATAGGAACTTTACAACAAAGACCAGGGAGTTGGAAGGATAAAATATTGCTTGTTATCTAAAGAAATCCAGGCATCTCAAGTTCAAGAATTTAGTGATTTTCTTTTTATGGGAAGAAGTAAACATTTTGGCTCATTGAATTCATTCCTTTTACAAGCACCTAGTTATCTAGGGCCAGTATTCTGTCCTTTCTTATTCTGAGTCCCCTCAGAGGGCACCATTCTGAGTGGCTGCCTAGGCTGAGCAGGGGAGGAAGAGCCTCTGAGCAGGGTGCTGGATGCACAGGCCTGTCCTCCCTGGGAGATGGTGGCAGCTGCTGATGACTTGGTTTCAGCATTCTTTGTTTACTGACATGGTTGCCGTATTTTCATTCACATTGTAGTATTTTCATTCACAGTGCTCCCCCTTGGTCCTAAATTCGACCAATATTTTGAGAGACATTTCATGACCAATTTTGTCCCAGGGTGCTATGAAGGCTCATTCCTAGTTCAGGTTGAAGAAACTTCTGACCTGCCATTCAAGGTGTTAGGTGTTTTTATCAGGCCCTGTTGATACTAAAAGTTCTCTGGATGGCCTGTCTTACTAGTCTGTTATGATCCAGGAAATGTTTACCCTTCGTTGCTCATTCCCATACCTAGAATCACACTGTTATAATTATTTTATGCAGGGTTATAAATTTTATGTATTTCTTCAATATGATTTGCCATCATCAATCTTGTTGTAGGCCTAGCTACACTTTGGGAAATGTAAGAGAAAACAATCTTATAAAAATAGACAGGATATAAGTAATACAGCTAGTAACGTTAATAAAGTCACGATTAAGAATTTAATAGTCAAGAAGTTATATTTTTGGGTTAAAATTTTTCTTGTGTTTCTGACTGAGTTTGAGTGATCTTACGAGAAAGTTCGTATTTATGGTCAGGCTTCGAACAGGTATTAATTGGCCAGGTGAGGTCTCCCACCTTGTAAGATCAACAGTGGCCTAAACAGAACTATAATTTCCTTTTTAGAATAATGTTTCTGAGGGCTATCTAGTTAGAGCCTTGGAGTAGGGAAACCCACCAAGGTAACACAGAAGTACTAGACATAGGTAATTTACCATAAACTTAACAATTGGAGTAGTTCATAATCAAAGGTAGGAGAAATTATCAAAGTAATTGGTATACAGGCCTGATCTGGTGTCTTGGGTCAGCTGTCTACCTCATATGTCGTCGTCTTCTCATCCTGGCCTGGTAGCTTTTTCTCCATTTGGGCCTTGTTTTAAGGTGAGCAGTGCTCTATAGGCCAGTGCACTGCAGGGGCTCTTTCTGATTGGAAATGAATCTGAAAGTCAGTTTCCTTCAGCTTTGCTGTGTATGGTCTAGTTAAGAGTACCTGATAGAGTCCTTCCATTCATGTTGGAGACAGTTTTTAAAGTCATGCCTGTTCCAGTATGTATAATCCCCTGGCCGCATGTCATGGGGCATTGGATCTCTACCCAAGGATATATTACTAAGCTTCAGAAAGAAACATACAGTGTCCTTTTAATAATTCAATTAAACTTTGCAGCAATGTTACATGACAGCAAGGAATGATCTGGGAAGTGTCTTAATAAATATAGACCTCAATTAACAAAATGAGAATTTAATATCCACTAAAATATAATCTTTTTCTCTCTAAAGTTCCCTCATTTTTATCAAATATAGTCAAATCAAGGTGAATTTGTTTACAAGTTAAGTCTGATTATTTGATCATATAGGCTCTTTTAAATTGGCTGTGTTGGAACTTTTAATAAGGACTTTTAAGCTAGAATGTTAATAAGGTTTGCTAAGGCCAGGAAAGCCCCGTCAAGGGCTTGTCATAGATTTCTGCCTAACAGATTTAGGTAAATTCTTTTCTTTTTGAAGTCCTTAAAATACCTTGATGTTCCTATACCTGTTAGGAGACGATCTTCCTAATTTATCTCATAGAGCCACTGGGGACCTTAAAGATTTTAGTCTCTTGAGGGATCAGATAGAGAGAAAAGATAACTGTTCTAAGTCTGCTTACATAGGTATAATTTATCAAATTGACGTGAATCATAACTAGTTTAAGGAGAAGAGTTTCTTTATGTCTGATAAACAGGTTAAAAGCCAGTAGTATTTCAGACAAAATCAAAAATTGTAACCATATTCATCAGTTTATTCGGTCCCACGTAACTAATTCTTTTAATCAGAGTTTTCATTAGACCTTTAAAATTTCTTACCCAGTTTATTTCAGTGCTATAGTTTGAAATTTATTAGAAATCAGTAAATCTCCTTGAAGAGAGAGTATCTTGCAAAATCATCAGAAGAAAACAATTACCTGCCTATAAATGACAACAGAATTAACAGCATGGTTAAACAACATTACACTGTAATCTATAAAGAAACCTGGTCACAATAACCAGAATTATGACTGGTAACATTTCAGATATACCAGAATGTTAGGGAGTCCATATAATTTCTAGAATATCTATATTAATAATATTTTCTCATACAATACAACCTAGGAAGATTTATTATTCATTTGACAATACTTCCCATGTTAGTTAACATGCCAAATGAAACTTACTACTTTAAAATCTCTCTTTGAGATGTTTCAGGGACCCTTTGTAGCATCCCATAGTTAACTGGAGACTAAAAGAATTTTAATGAGAAATTGATACTTGGGGAGCTTGTTAAAAGTTTTGAAAACACTTGATCAGATAAATGTATAGATCACTGTAAAGTAGTACTTACTCATTAACAAGAAAATATTTCAAAGGTAAAGACACAACAGATCACTTAATTCGCATAAGAAGCTTTACAATTTGTTACTGAAGGTGGATTAATATTTTAAGAAAATTTTGTCCCCTTAACAGAGAGAAAACCAAATGTAGTCTTGTACCAGCTTACTTCTAAGATTCATTTACTTTGCCCAAATTGATTCTAAACTTAGCCAATTCTGACCACGTACAAAACTCTTTCCTCAGGGTTCCTCTTCCACAAGCCTTCCCCAGATTTCTATACTCGTATTAGTGTGTCCCTTATTTTTTCTTCCATTCAGAAGTAACCAGATTCAGGACAAAGTCACTATTTTTCATTAACAAAATATAATTCCATTCCTTATATCTTCCCTTACACATTTATCTTACCTTCCTAGGTTACTGAAATCTTTCCCTTAATAATAGAGACTATTTCAGAGTGGCACCAAGCATTTATTAATATTTCTAAACACCTTTAGTTTCTCTGTAAGAGGAAGTCATATGTTAAGTAATTCATATATCAATCTTATTTTATCTGAAAATGGTATAGCTATTAAATAAAATCCTATCATTTAACTTAATTTAGCACAACTCTAGAATTTAGATACCAAACATTTATAGATTATCTTAAGCATACATTTTAAATATATATTTTAAAAAATTTACCCAAAACTCTCATCTCATTTGCATTTAATTTACTTCAAATTTTATCACACCACATTACTATTATTTTTTTGTCAAATCTGTAACATATATAACAGGATCTTATTTGACTTTCATTAAACCTAGGTACAGTAAAGGTATTATACTTAATATTGATGACTTTAAAGATGTCTATATTAATTAGAACATACTTAAACTAAACAATACCAAGTGTTACCTTAATATTGAATATTTTCCAGTTCACGTGAAACTGAAGGTCAACTTAGTCAGTTTTTATTTTAAAAATACTTAATTTGTAAGCTATTACTTTTTACGTCAATTAAGAAGAGCTCTTTGACTTTTTTTTTTTTTTTTTTTTTAGCTGTAGAAATATCTCACATCTATAATGTGTACTCAGGCTTATAAACAGACCAAAGTTAGAGATCTCATAGCTTCACTTTAAAACTTACTTATAAGATAGGTATAATAATAGTTGGAGTAAGCTTAATTTGCTTGCTCAAATCACTAAGGCTTACTATTTATGAAAAAGACATTTAAGATTTCTTGACAAAGTCTGACGGACCCATCAGAGTTCTGAGCTCTAAAATGCCGAAAATTTCTTTGGCCTTAAGTTTTCTCTCATTGAGCTAATTAGGCTCAGTCCTAGGTCAGTGTTTGCTGTATATACATTTCTGATCTGCAAGAAAATGACAGACACTTCCAGTTCCCCAGAGAACTGCTCTGTCACGCAGGCCCAATTGTATCTCCTTATTTGGCTTTTTTGTATCAGTGAGAAGAGCTGTAAACAAAGAATTCCATGTTTTAAAACTTTAAGGTTCAATTTATCTTGTCTTCCACAGCTTGCATAAGGCATTTAGTAAGGTCTCTTTTCCTTGAGTTATAAGTTAAACCCAGGGTAAACCTCTTATTGTATTTTTCTATTAGCCACTAAATATTAGTTTTTAGTTTTACATTATATTGGACGGCTCATGTAACTCTATTGGTTTCCTTTATTTTGTTCAATTAATATTTTCTGAGGGACAGAAATGTGCCCAGCCTTGTAATACCAAGAAGAGGAAGCGTTTTTCCATTGAAACATATCTATCCCACAACATAATTAAGCAAAAAGTTTATATAAAGCCCATTTAAACATACCAATTTTACAAACTTTTATCTCAATTTTATTAAATCTTATACCTTTAATTTTAATATTTATTAGGTTTAATCAATAATTTTTATTTCTAGAAGGAATGCCAGAAGCCTTTTACTTCTTTTCTTTCTTTTTTTTTTTTTTTCACTGTATCTAATTTTATAGAAAAGTCTCTGGGATCCCCAAGTTTGAGCCAAAGAACTTAGGCCCTTCTCAACTTTTAATTTGATTAATTGGTCTGTTGCCCCAGTCATTGATCAAATATCACAGTCTAAATATATTATATGTATCTATCCCTATAAATACATACATTTTAAACTGGGGTAAATAAAACGGACTTGTTTGAACTTTAATTTTGGGGGGCAGTAGGTGACCTCTTTGGCCACTTTTTTTTTTAACTTTACGTAGTGTAGTATTAAAACCTTGTCTCTAAATCCAAAAATGTCCATTTTATTTATCTCATTCAAAATAACCATCAAAAAAATTTACCCATTTTGGATAAGCCCCTTATCTTTTTTTTTTTTCCGTTAAGAAAAAAATCTTTCGACATTTTTACATTCTTTTTTCCAGTTACTCAACCTAATTAACATTAATTATTCTTAGATTTTATTAACATCTCTAAAACCATTAATGGGAAAGGAAAAACATAAATGTAGCTATTTAAACCAGTTTTTTTAAATTAAGTTCTTAGATTAACCATTAGATATATTTTCTACCTTTAAACTTGATTTTAATAGATACCAATAAAACGGCTGTTTATAATGAGAGCTCTTTCAACTCTCACCAATTTAAAAGATTTTCCAAATTAAGGGATCCATCATATGGCCATCAATTTATATATATATATAATGATTTTAAACGAATAAGATGAAGTGGCTTTTCCAAATGAGAGTAGGGGTGCTGCCTAAATAAAATTCAAAAGTTTACTCTCCAAAAGGTAAAGCAATTCATGGTCCAGACTGATGCAACAAAGGTTAAGATGGTAAAATGCCTGAAAATTGGTACAAAGGATTGTTGAGAATCCCAATTTATTTGTGTGGCCACCATATGTACAAAATACTTGTACCTTTTGCATGGCAGAGTCCAAATTTTCCATTAAAAACATAAAGGAAACACATATATACATACATACACACACATAAAACACCCAGCGAAAGATAAAACGTTTATATTTCAAGGACACATGAAGAGAAATCCAAGTTCCCCCTAAAAGGGTTTTGGTTTTTATAAGTCCAGAATTCCAAAAAATGTTTTTATCAGGCCTGGTTAGTTACTTTAAGAGTGAGAATATTTTTAATTCCCAATTAAATTTGTAAGTTTTGTATGTATATAAACCTGGCTGGGGAATTAGTTGGAGGCTGGCAATCTGTCATTTATTTTTCTTTTTTTCCTTTTCTTTCTTCCTTTCTTCCTTTCTTTTTTTTCTTTTTTTTCTTTTGAAAGTTCTATTCCCCATTCTAAGGTAGGGTTGTCAGAATAAAATTGCTAGTAGGTTTTCCCGCAGGGACAACTCTATGGCATGAAGTCTTTGCCTATACCACTGCTGCAAGTTTCTCAGTCATCCAAGAAAACTGTTACCAGCCAGGAAGAGGGTCCCATTTTTGGAGTTGAAAGGTTCCTCATAAGAGTTTTACTTTTATACCGAAAAATTCAATGGAGGTAACCAAATTGAGGAAAACATTAGACCAGCCTCTTACCTAACCACTCAGTCCTGACCCCAGTGTCTTTCAACATGGACCCACTCTGGATGTCTCCACTGGGTATTTTCCTGGTATCTTTCAACCAGCCCCACCTTTGACGTCTCCAAAAGATGGGTGTTTCCCATTATCTTTCAACCAGAACCCACCCAGTATGTCTCCACTGGGTGGGTTATTCCCCCCCAGTATCTTTCAACTGGAGGGCCAGGTACCTGGATACACCGCCAAATAAAACTCAGGATTATCACCCAATATGGGAGATCTGAGAACCAAGATAGACTCACCCAAATTCATCTGGACTCCCCGAGGAGGTGGATGGGAACAAAGGGCCACTGCTGGTACCAAGGCTCTGGATACTCGGAGAGTTCAGGTGGAGAAAGTCTGCTCTGGGTCCCTTCATGGTGTCCAAAACTGTTGACTGAAATACATGTGCAGCCTAAAAGTTAAGAGTTATGTTTATTTGGCGGGAGGACTCGAGCCGGGATGACAGCCTCTCAGATCGCTCTGAGGGACTGCTCCCAAGAGGTTGGGGAGGAGCTAGGATATATAGGAGCTTTACAACAAAGACCAGGTAGTAGGAACAATAAAACATTGTTATCTAAAGAAAGCCAGGTATGTCAAGTTAAAGAGTTTAGTGATTTTCTATGTATCATTTGGGCTCACTGGATTCATTCTTTAGACAAGCACCTAGCTATCTAGGGCAAGTATCCTGTCTTGTCTTATTCTCAGTCTGTTCAGAGGGCACTGTTGTGAGTGGCTGTAGAGGCTGGTCTTCAGGCCTGTCCTCGCTGGGGGATGGCGGCAGCCGCTGATGACTTGGTTTCAGCATTATTTGTTTCCTGACATGGTTGCAGTATTTTCATTCACATTGTAGTATTTTCATTCACAGACTGATTGTGGATAATCTGGATACGTGGAAAGGAACCGAGATAGAATTACTGCAGGTACCTTCTACTTTAATATTCCGTGTGCAAACATAAACACGGATGAAGCATACATTTGAATTTGGTGGTGTAGGGAAGGGTTTCTGCACATTACAGGAGAAGGCAAGGCAGAATTCCTCTACTTTGTTGGCAGGGATGTGGGTCCACCTGTCTTTTCTGTAGCAGTTTCTGAGAGCAGTTTATGGTAATTAACAAATATTGACAAACGGTGGCACACATTGCATTTAAGAGCTGGCCTGTGCAAACTTGTGTATTGGACAGGTGGATTGGAGAGAGATGTAGCCCAGGCCTGGGCTCAGATACAGGTTTAAATCGCCATTTCCTCACCAAAGGGCCTTGGACTAGAGTGTAACCTCCCTTAATCTGTTGGTGAATCTGTGAAATGTGCATTATAATATTCGTTTCTTCCTGGGTTTGTTGTAAGTCGTAAACAGTATTATAACACTCATGAAACACTTAACAAACAGGCACTTAGCAGTGTTCACTGTGTCTGTCCGCCCCGCTTAGCGTGTGTCACAGCCATAAAGGTAGCATGTGCCTGTTGAGGATGCACTGGTAGCCCCTTGAATAGGTTGTGAATTTGGTGATTTCCTTTAATCCTTGAAACTCTATATGCCATGGGCAGTTATTTTCATGGACAGATGAGGAATCTCAGGGTAAAGAAGACTGTGTAATTTGCCCAAAGTTAGACCATAATTTTGGGTGCTGGGGCCTCGGTTCAGCATGGGCCCCTGGGCCTTCTGCCCTCTCCGTTCAGCCCCAGAGACAGACGTGGGGTCGCCTGTCTCCCAGCCCAGAATATCCAGTAGGCAGCAACACAAACCTGGACCTGTGCTGCTTAAGCAAAACTCCGGAGGGGAGGCAGGTACTAAGGGAAAAAATGTAAAAACAGACGACTGCAAAGTGTGATCAGCTCTGAGAAGGAAAGGAACACGCCTCGCCACGCAGAGCTGGGAGCTTTCCCTTCGGGGCTGCTCTGGGGGCGTTCATCTCAGCTAAACAAACTCCGGTCCTGCACCAACGCAGGAAGGCAGGGCGCGTGTGACCAGGTTGACTTGGCCTCGTTGATCATACTCATTCCCCATTCAGCGGCAGCTCTTACGGGCACTTACCTAGTAAACAGATTTCGGCCATAATCATCACGCACTTTGCTTGGTAGTTTTATTGGCCTCACATTTGAGATGAGGTAATTGAAGCTGGGGAGTTTGTTGCATGCCCGGGATTACCTTGGAAATAACCCCACTGGTCTTTCAACCTAGACTGGTGTGGCTGTTATATCCCAGCCCTGTGAATGGCATCGTGTAACTTCTACCAAGTGGCACAAATGACTGACATTGATTTTTCTTAATTCGTAGGAAATGGTATGTGACAATAAGAGAAAAAGGTAGTCAGAAATTGTTTGGAAAACTAGAACAAAATCCAATTCTTCCCCAGCTGGGGAAGCGTACCCAGTGTCACTCACCCCACTCACTGCCTGGCATCTCCTCCCTGCCGACTCCGTGTTCAGAAGCCACTCTGAGCCTTTGAAGAACATTTTGCCTCATGACACTGTTGACTAGGACCTGCGGCCTCTCTGTCCCTGGTTAACTCTCTCTTCAAAGCCATTTAAATTTTATGCAGGCTCCTCAGCTCAGATGTAAGAATAGCCTCTTTAAACTCTTGATGCAGCTCCTTAGTGAAGATCTTTCGAAGGAAAACTAGCCAAAACCTGGGAGGTATGCACACAGTGACTGCAAACTCAGCACTTTGTGAAGTTCAGAATCAGAGGGGTGGGAGACTCAGGAAAGGCTTTTTAAGGTAGAAAGGGGAAAGTGAAAGGACGCAGGCTGTGTGAGACTGAAGCATCTCGGTCCCAGCTAGCAAGGCAGCTGCGTTCAGGATGGTATGTGAGGAGTACAGAGTTCTCACAAAGAAAGAAGTGGTGGGATGGGATGGAGGACAGATAGATTCTTTACTAGGGAAGGAAAAAGTGCGCTGAAAACTTCCTGGTTGAATAAGAGGACTGTGACATGATGTGCTTGTATTTTGGAGAGAAGGGTTTTGTGGGGACAGGCCTAGGAGAACGCTGTCTGGCTAGGGGGTCAGCACAACAGGGAACCACAGAGAACAGGGCCGACCTCAGGGCCCCTGCTGGGGGAGGGCCTTCCCGCCATTTTGAGCCCTGGGGGCTGCTTCTGTCCCTTACCTGGGGCCTCAGAACTCCCTTCATATCCCAGTCCTGTTGATACAAGAAAACAGATGTGGGGCATGAGAAGGGCTGTGTCCCAGGCTTTGGTTGAACCCCTGGAATGTGCCCCACCAGGCATGGGTCCTTGGCTTCCTGCAGGAAAGATTTCAAGAGCAAGCCACTGTTGAGTAATGGTAGATTTATTCACAGAGACACATTGAAAGGCAAGAGAAAGGCCACGAGTTGTGGGGTTCGGGTGCTCAGATTAAAAGTAGGTACACACTCCACAGACAGAGTGTGGGCCTTCTCGGAAGAGGGAGAGAGAGTGGTGACCGCGAGGTGGCGCTGTGTTTCTCGTTTTCTTGGGCTTGGTTGTTTCATATGCTAATAAGTAGACTGAGCAGCCTAAGGGCAAGGGGCTGGGATTCCCAGGGAGTTGGCCATTTCCCACCCTGTGACCTTTTGTGGCTAGCCTTGGGATGGCCATGGTGCCTTGGGGCATGTAAATTCACCATGTTACTATTACAATGGGTGTATAATGAAGCTCAAGCTCTGCTAGAAGTTATATCTCTTCATCTTGAGCCTCAAGGCCTATTGGGGATTGAATCCTTCACCATTTTGATGTTAATTGTTGTGGCCTTCCTTGAATGGCTGTGCTCTGCCCCCTTCCATCCTGTCTCACTGTGATGACACAGAGAGAGCAAAGGCCGGGCCCTACCCGTGCTCCTGTATTTAACAGGGGGAGGGGTGGTGTGGGCTGAGGATGACTCTGAGTGGTGAGAAGGATGTTTCAGATTTTCCCTCGTGGGACATGGGTACCTGCCAGCAGCCACTGCAGATTTATCTCACGGGCATTATCGCTTGTGTCACTCATCGTTTCTATTTTTCTTTTATTGTTTTCTAGTATTTAATCTAAATTTAATATCAGGTTTTTTTAGTAAAGAAATTTCTCTTTTTCTTTTCCTTGGGGCTCTTTAGGGAGTAGGTAATTAGGTGTATTTATCTGTTCGTGGAGGCCCTGGCACTTGAACCCAGGAAACCGTGCACGCTAAGCACACGCTCTACCACTGAGCTCTACCACCAGTCCCATCATCTTTTACTTTTTGCTTTAGCTGCCAAGAATCTTACAGCTGAATTTCTAGTCGGCCTTTAACACTTACCCTAAATTCATGGCATTCATTTTTATGAATTTACCTTCCCCTGGTTTCATTTAAGTATTCAATCTCCATTTTGTCTTCACTCTCACTTTTGTCTTTTTGTTATGGTTGTTAAGCCGTGTTTAAAAAAATTGTTTAATTTCTCTTTTAGCAGGAGGCTGAAAGTAAATAAATATGTAAACAAACTTATCACACTTAAATATTTTATACTTTCTAAGCTGTTTAGTAGTTACTTAAAAACCGAATTGAATACTAAAGTGATAAAATTTTTAAATTATTTTTTAATTTTTTATAAAGGTATAGCTGATTTACAATATGATATAAGTTTCAGGTGTACAATAGTTGCACAATTTTTATTTTTATGTTCCATTTATAGTTATTGTAAAACATTGGCTATATTCCCTGTGTTGTAAGATCCATCCCTGTAGCTTGTTTATGTTAGATGGAGCAGTTTGTATAAGAAAGCTGGGTAACGCAGAGTCTGGGGAGTGGCTCTGTCTAACCCATGTTCATGGTCAACCTTCCTGTCAGAGCCCAGGCCCTCACTCCTCTCTGCAGGGCAGCGAGTGGAGGCAGCCCTCATCAGCGCTGGCACCACCCTCTGAGTGGAAGTGACAACACTGACTCTCTGTGGACATGCAAATTGTTGTTCCAGGATCTTTACATGCATTTCTGCATTTAATAATTAAAGCCCTCCTGTGAGGAATCATTTTATGTTTTTAATGAATAATACATTTTATTTTGATTTTGATAGACTTCAAACCTCCAGAAAATGTACTGGAATAGTACAATAAACGCTTAGAGACAGTTCACCTAAAAGGGCACTATTTGCCCTTTTGTGTGTGGCTTATTTTAGTATAAACTTTCAAGGTCCACCCATGTTGTAGCCTCAATCAGTAATTTATTCTTTTGATTTGATAGTATCTTTTTTCTTTTTCTCGTTTTTGTCTATTTAAAAATATTTTCATTGAATTCTAGTCAGTTTATAATGTTGCATCAGTTTCTTGTGTACAGCACAACACTTCATTTATATAGAAACATACCTGTATTCTTTTTCATATTCTTTTTCAACATAAGTTACTATAAGATACTAAATATATTCTCCTGTGCTATACAGTATAAACTTGCTGTTTACTGTATACATACTATCTGCAAATTTTGAACTCCCAATTTATTCCTTCCCACACCCTTTCTCCTCTGGTAACCATAGTTAGGTTTCGATGTCTCTGTGTCTGTTTCTGTTCTGTAGATAAGTTTATCTTTTTGTTTGGTTGTTTTTTCATTTTTTGTTTTTTTTTTTTTAGATTCCACATGTGAGCGATCTCATATGGTATTTTTCTCTCTCTTCCTGGGTTACTTCAATTAGAATGACATTCTCCAGGTCCATTCATGTTGCTACAAATGGCATTATTTTATTATTTTTTTTTATGGTGAATAGTAGTCTATTGTACAAATATACTACAACCTCTTTATCCAGTCATCTGTCAGTGGACATTTAGGTTGTTTCCATGTCTTGCTATTGTAAACAGTGCTGCTGTGAACATTGGGGTGTAGGTGTCTTTTTGAATTAGGGTTCCTTCTGGATATGTGCCTAGGAGTGGGATTGCTGGGTCATATGGGAGGTCAATTTTTTGTCTTTTGAGGAACCTCTATACTGTTTTCCACAATGGCTCCACCAAACTACATTCCCACCACAGTGTAGGAGGGTTCCCTATTCTCCACAGACTCTCCAGCATTTATTGTTTGTGAACTTCTGAATGATGGCTATTCGGACTGGCGAGATGTGATATTTGATTGCAGTTTTGATTTGCATTTCTCTGATAATGATATTGAGCATTTTTTCATGTGCCTATCGGCCATTTGTATGTCTTCATTGGAGAAAAGTCTCTTTAGGTCTTCTGCCCATTTTTGGATTGAGTTGTTTGTTTTTCTTTCTTATGAAGTGTAAAAGCTGTTTATATATTCTGGGAATTAAGCCCTTGTCAGTCTCATTTATTGCAAATATTTTCTCTCATTCCATAGGTTGTCTTTTTGTTTTGCTTACTGTTTCCTTTGCTGTGAAAAAGCTTGTAAGTTTAATTACATCCCACTTGTATATTTTTGCTTGTATTTCTATTGCTTGAGTAGACTGCTCTAGGAGAACATTGCTGAGATGTATGCCTGATGTTTTGCCTATGTTTTCTTCTAAGAGGTTTATAGTGTCTTGTCTACATGTTTAAGTCTTTAAGCCATTTTGAATTTATTTTTGTGTATGCTGTGAGGGAGTAGTCTAACTTCATTGATTTACATGCAGCTGTCCAGTTTTCCCTACACCATTTTCTGAAGAGGCTGTCTTTATTCCATTGTATGTTCTCACCTCCTTTGTCAAAGATTCAATGACCAAAAGTTTGTGGGACTATTCTTGGTAATTTTGTTTATCCGTTCATTGATGGATGGATATTGTTTGTAACCTTTGGCTACTCTGAATGATACTGCCATGAATATTGATGTGCAAGTTTTTGTGAGAATATGTTTTCATTCTGTTGGCTGTACAGTTGGCCCGCCATATCTGCAGTTTCCACTTCATGGATCCAGATGGCTGATTGTAAAGGGACTCGAACATCCTTGGATTATGGAATCCAGGATGGAGGGTTCCTGAAACCAACCCCTCGAGGATACTAAGGGATGACTCTACATGTAGGAGTGAAATTGCTGAGCCATATAACTCTAACCTTTTGAGGAAACAACAGACTTCTCCAAAGAAGCTGCACCATTGTCCCTTTCCACTGGCCGCATATGAGGTATCTCTGCTTCCTGAACAACACTTGTTATTGTGCATGTTTTGATTATAACCATCCTGGTGGTTGTAAAATAAGATCTCATTTTCATTTTGATATGGCTAGTGATGCTGAGCTTCTTTTCATATGCTTATTGGCCATTTGTGTATTTTTTTAAATCCTTGGAAATTTTAAAAATTGGGTCGATTTTCTTTGTATTGTTCAGGTGTAAGCATTTGTTATATATCCTGAATACTAGTCTCTTATTAGATACATGCTTTGTAAAATTTTTCTCCTATTCTGCAGATTGTGCTTTCACTTTAGTTCTTTTAAACATTAAAACAATTTCTTTACAGGTGAGGTAATTAGATGTAGTGATTTATTTTATTTTTCTTGCTAAGCACGCCCTCTATCAGTTGAGATACCCCCTTCCCCTGTCATTTCCCTTTCTTGATGATGTCCTCTGTAACAAAAAGGTTTTAATTTTGATGAAGCCCAGTTTATCTGCTTTTTTCTTCTATCAATTGTGCTCTTCGTATTGTATCTAGGAAACCAAAGCCTATCCTAGGACCTCAAAGATTTATACTGTGTCTTCTTTTAGAAAGTTTATAGGTTTAATTTTTACGTTTCTGTCTCTGATCCATTTTGAATTAATTTTTATTTGTTATATAAAATATGGGGGTCCAGATTCCAGATTCATTCTTTTGCCTGCAGATACCCAGCTTTCCCTGCACCATTTGTTGAATAGACAATTCTTTCCATGGAGTGTTGTTGGCACCCTTGTGGAAAACTGACTGTAAATGTAAGTTTTTTCCCCCTGGGATTTTATTGTGTCTCATAGATTTATTTATCCAAACTTATGCCAGTACCATACTGACTTAGTACTATAGCTTTTTAGTACACTTTAAAGTGAGTCATCCCACTTTGCTCTGCTTCTTCAAGATTGCTTTGGCTGTCCTGGGCCCCTTGCACTTCCATATGAATTTTGGGTTAAGTTTTTAAATTTTTGCAAAGAAGTCAGCTGGAATTTTGATAGGGATTCCACTGAATTTGTAAATCACTTTGGGGAGTCTTAACATTTTTAACAATATTGTCTACCATTCCATCAACATGAGATGTCTTCCATATATGTAGATCTTTTAAAATGTTTTGGTGATACTTCAAAATATTCAATGTACAAATCTTGTAAATTTTTGTTAAATGTATCTCTCATTTAATTTTTAATGCTGTTGTAAATGGAAAGTCTGAGCTTCTTGAGGTAGGACTATATATCATTTTGTTTATTTCTAGGATTTCTATGCAGCAACTACCCTAGGTTTATATTTGCAACATAAATCTATCCACAACTCTTCCCACCCCCATGTTATAAGAAACCAAGACCCAGGTTAAGCTACCTGAACACCTATGTGGAAGTGAGAAATGAGACCCTTGGGTGGGGCTTTGTGAAGATGATACTGAGAGCTTATTTAGGATGGCTTCATCTTAATTTCTTTTAAACAACACTTTCGGTGTAGTCAGATATATTAAGAACATGCCCTTTTGATGTGCAGAGGAGCTAAGACTATTATCAAATAATTTCTAGAGAGAGTGTTGTACTTGAAATCTAATTTGCATCAATCTTTGAAGATTTATGTTTCAGGAGCTTTGACTGAAGAACACCTGTCTTTATTCATTAGTGACAATTAAATGCTCAAGCAACATGTAATAGTCTGAGAAACTGCCCCCGCCCCGTAGTGCTGGGTGGCTGCAGCTGTAACCGGAGTCAGCGCTTACCTTTCCCAGTATGCTTGTGCTGATCCGCTCAAAGCGGTTCGTCCAACAGTGTGTCTGTAGTCTGTTGGACATAGCCATAAAACATTGAGTTAAGGTTGCTGGAATGCATTATATTCTTATTAATAATAAGTAAGCACATATTGAGTGCTTACTGTATGTCGGGAATTGTCCCTCAGCCTCACATGAATATTATTTCTCTTAAAACCTCACATATTTTCTTGTTATTCTCACTTTACAGATAAGGAGACTGAGAATTAAGTCTTCTCTCTTTGGGTGGAGCTCATTATCAATGACGGGAAGTTGTAAGGTAAAAGATATTGATTCATCCTGAGAAAACATTTTTCTGAGAGTCAGCAGTGAAGAAGGTGGACACTGAAGAAGGTGATCATTGTTCGATTGAGACGAGCCCCGGGTTGTACGGAGTCAGCATCCCTGTCCTGGACACAGCCAGTGTAGAGCTGTGTGGTGGGTGAGGGGGCGATGCCGCGCAGGGAACGCAGATGCCGGGCCATTGGGCTGTGCTCAGGCCCGGTGGGGCTTTCTCCTAAGGGCAGTGGACAGTCATTGACAGATTTTAAGTAGGGGAGTGGGGTGCTCTCGTAGATCACTTTTGTCTTGTAGAATGCTTAGAAACATTTAGAAGGCTCAGCTGGAGGTGATGTGATGAGTCAGATTAGGGTGGCTGCCAGGTGTAGGAGTGTAGAATTTTCAAGTGGTTTTCAGTCCCAGTTTTGTGGCTCAGTAGCCGTGTCACTTTGGATGATGCACTCAAGGAAGAGAAACAATTTATCTAATCAATAAATGCAGTGATGTACCGACCTCCCAGGACTGCTGTGGAGATCCAGTGAGATAACGTGTCCACAGTGTGCAGCATGGTACCCAGCACAGAGTCAGTGCTGAGTGAGTGCCAGTGAGTATCTGGTAGGACAGGTGTGGGTGGTTGGACTCGGTGACTGAGGAAATCTGGGCCCTGAAGGAGGGGTCCAGTCACACCTGTGAGTGATGGGCCTGAGCTCGGAGAGGCAGAGACACCTTGCCCCCCGACCAGGGGCCCTAGGCAGGACGGCTATGAGAGGAGAATCATGAAGTCAGCTCTTTGCAGGTGGAGTTGGAGTTGCCCTTGCGACATCTAAGTGCAGCGTCACGAGCTCAAAGAGGAGGTCTGGGCCCAGGCTGTGAATTTTCCTATAAACTTAATCCCTGAGGACGCTGAGGTAGTGATCACTGAACGTGAAGACATACTTTACAGGACAAGTGAATAGTAGTATCATCTCTGTCATCAAAGCTCACGTCTCTTTATTCATCACCCACTTTGCTAATTGGGTACTTACAGAGCTCACTTCACCGTCCTCCCATGGGCTCAGGCTCCACAGTAAAGAGCTGGTGAGCCTCCCTCCTTTCCAGAAGACGACACATTTAGCTGGTAGCCTTCTGTACCTCGCCAGACTTAGAATTTTAGTTTGTTGATTTAATTCTATTTTCTATTAGCCATCTCCTGACAAGGGAGACCTTTTACCTCATGGTAATAATTCAAATAGCTGTTACTGAGAATTGCTGATCTGATCCATAGAGTAAGTATTATATTAACCTTGTAGAGTACTTATCATTTTTCTGTCTTTGCCCTTTAATTTTGTATGCCCTTTCTCTATCCTATTTGGGGCCTTAATTTTTTTTAATTAAAAGATGTCTGTTTGCAGTTAAGAAAACAAAAGAAAAAATACACATGATAGCTAAACATAGAAAATATCTAGTGTGTTTTCTGTCTCGGCAATGGAGGGTTGTAGAAACTTGTGAAAACCTTCATTACACAAGTTTCTTAAAATGCGGATTAAGAAATAAAACCTTCCTTCCTCATCTTTCAAGCTGCACAGCTAATTGTCAAGAAACTGAGGGGAAATCCTCAGAAGCCAAGACAAACCAGAAAGCAGGGATTCTGGGTGATACATGAGCCTTAGAAGCCCTGGGGTGTCTGTTGGCTCCTGTACTGAGTTTCAGTTGCCTTGACAGTAGGGCAGGAGGTGAGCCCGAAGCCTCTCACACTGGGAGTTGGATGACTGATCATATGTAAGGCCAAGCCCATTCCGAGAAGCATGGTTTACTTAAGGGTGAACTAGGAAAAAAAAATTCCTCAAGGCAAGACAGTAAGGAAAGTCAATTTTGTTGGAAGAGGGGAAAAATTACAAATCCAAAGTAAGGATATAGTTTAAAGCTCTTCTGGCATGAGAGTGACCACAAACTCCTGGCAGAGAAGCACAGCTACTCCTGGAATGAGAAGCTGTGGTTTGAATGAATCAGTGAGCAGCCATTCCGAAAAAGGCCTCCAGAGTCTTGTGGATCAAGATACTGGACGGCAAACACCTCTCTTCCAAGGTCTCATTCAAATAACCAGAAATGTTTTAAAGGAAAGAAGCCATAATCATAGTTCTATTTATTAACATTACTATATGCTAGGAATTCAGAGGTGACTATGGAGTTGACTCCTCATTTATGGACCTTACTTTCTCTTTGGGGAGAAAAACTGACATAGTTGGGGAGCTTGGTAGAGGGAGGTGTTAGTCTGTTGCAATTAGCCAGGAGAGGAGATTAAGAAAGCAGTGAAGGGTGGGTGAACTTTTTAGCTGAGGACAGACAGTCTTGTTCAGTTGGCTTTTAATTGCAGGTTCAATGAGCTGTCACTGGAGGGAATAGATATTTCGGAGGATGGACTTAGCTCAGGCCTCTTTAGAATGGACACGTGAAACTGGAGAAAGACAGTCAAATCTGTGCAGACATTAAAGTTCACTTGAACATGCTCCATCCCTGAGCCAAAGATAGGACAAATATGCAGCACTTCTTAAGGACAGAGGAGTGGTTTCTAAGATTCTCCAAGAATGAATCCCAGGGAACCGGGATGGCCAGTTGTCAAACTGTGACTTTGCTCTTTGGACGGTGTACCCACCAAGGGTATTGGACTTTTATAAGTTTCCATTTCTCTTTAATACACGTCAGGTGATTAGGACGTGGGCACAAGTATCTGACACCTTGTCGAGGCGACTTTGGTTACCTGCCTAGAAGCACGGGCACTACTATGGCTGCGTCATACATCTTGCCGCCCATCCCGTTCCCCGGCTCAGTGATCACGGCAGAGTGGTCCCTTGTTTACCTGTCCGTCTCCTCTGTGACATCATTACCCATGAAAATACCGGAGCATATTAACGTGGTTTTCTTAAATTCAAAGGAACAGATCAAATATGGAGTCAGATTTGTTTTTTCCTACTTCAGTAGTGCCATGGAGAAGGCAGTTTGGGCAGCTTTTTCTAGGGCCCTAGAGGCTTTCTCTCTCAGGCTCTGGGCACCTTTATTGAAAACCCTTCATAGCTGTCTGGAGTGCTGTAAAACCACTCCGCCTGTTTTGCCCTGAAGATGTGTTCAGTTTATAACTCATATCTACTCCTTGGAAAACAACTCAATAAAAACTCAGTTGGTTTTCCACCAGCCATTGCCAGGGGTGGGGGATACCTTGTTATTATTTCATAAAATAAAAATAACAATAATAATAATAATAGTAATAATAATAATAAATAATATTAATAAAAGAATTCTTAAAACAGCACTGGGCACATTGGAGAGAGTCAATAAATGCTTCCTGGCTTAAGTCAAAAGTGATGACTCAGTGATTCCATGGCTGCTGTATTTGCTGAGCTAATTACTCCTTTCCTCCATTACACATTTTTTTAACTGAAAAAGAAATACATGCAAATGGTTAAAAAAAATTCAAACAGAGCACAAAACTACACAAGTGAAAGAAGTTTTCCCTCATCCTCTGTTCTTCCAGCCCTCCCTGGAGATGCCACTGTTTACTATCCTTTGGATGATTTTCCAGATATGCTATGCACATTCCCAAATATGTATGTAAATTCCTTTAAAGTTTTAGTTATTTTTAACTTAAAGGGATTTAAATCCTCAAGTGGCTTCTGCCCGGGTAATAGAACAGAACAAATCTGACTCCATATTAGATCTTTTCATTTGACTTAAACACTATGCTCTGTCTCCTAGGCTTCATCTTGCTTGTAAAACAATGTTGCTTAGAGCCTGAAATATACAGGAGAGCCTATTCTGAAGGCTCTGAACTTTAAGGATATTTAACACTTTTTCATTCATAAAAAGATAACAAATTACAGAATAGAAAATAACGTTTGTTTTGTTCAAGGTTTACAGAGATTTGACCCAGGCAGATAGCTGCAAGAACAAAGGATTCTAACAACAAGGAATTCCTACACCAGGAAGATTGCAACAACCAAGCACGTAGGAAAGGAGCCTGAATTCTGACTTGGGGAGATGGTTTTCCAGGACATTAGTTTGCCATCTAGGTCTACAGAGACTTGCTATTCCTTGCCCCAACACCTGGTCTCCCAACTTATTGGCCTGTCCTGCACTGAGAAGAATTATTTTGGACTCGGTAACACTCCTATCTACCTAGCAAGCAGGGCACTGGAACTGAGTGTTATGGAAACAACAGGCCAGCCAAGAAACAAGCACCACTGGGAGGGTTGGAGTACTCAGATTTATTATGCCGGCGGGCTCAGAGGGGCTTCTGCTCCGAAGTTCTGAGCAACTCCAAGACATGCACATGAGGTTTTAAAGGGTTAATTACAAGTAAGGGGTATTAGCCAATAAGGCTCAAACAACATAAAGCAAGGAATCAGTACACTGGAGCTTATCAACTTGTAATAGATCACGTTACTGACACATGTTGAGGTTGGATTTACGAGTTAGCTTGTTAGCCCAGTAAACTGACACTAAACTTCAGATTTACGAGTTAGCCCAGCAGAATTTAGATCAGTAAATCGACACTTATCACACTTAGATTTGTGACTTAGCTTGTTAGCCCAGCTGGGCTTTTCCTTTACATGAGGATAGCTCTCCCACACCCAGGGAACTACTGTGAGCCCTTGATGGTTCCACTAGGGTGGGGTGTGGTTTACCCAGGAGGGATGGGGACTGTGCACCAACACTCAGGCAGTCTGCTCTGTCTGGGGCTCTGATCTTGTACCACCCCGCTCCCCCCCAGCCCAACACCTGGGAGAGTGGAACTAAGGCAGAGATCATGCCTGCCTGTTTCCCAGCGTGTAAAAGGGGAATAGGTACTCTTCCCAAGGTAGTTCTGAGCGACAACACCTGCGGGTGCTTGGTTCCCAGAGCAACAGAAAACCCAGCTCCGCGTGGGGGCAACGGGTGTGATACCCATAGGGTTTCTGCAGAAGCATCGGATGGAGGGCTGGATCCGAGAGTTAAAACATGAGCTGCGGGCCGTGAAGGGTAACAGAATGGTACAGAGGCAAGACTGCCGCCTCCTTCGGGGTGCCCCCAGAGGTAAAGCTTTTTCTCTCCATCTCCGCTACGACCCTCCCCTCTCCAGATCCATCCCTTTTCTCTGCTCTTCCGGTCCATCTGTCTCCCTCCACTTTTCCCCTCCTCTCCTCCCCCTCCCATCTTCTTCCTCCCTCGCTGCCCCACCTTCTCTCGCAGAACCCAGAGTGGATCGCTGGCCCTCTTGCTCATGGGCAGTCGGTGCCAGCTGGACCGCGGGTTGGAAGCTCCAGCTCCGAGCCGGGGATCGGCCCCAAAGGCTTCTCAGCTCTGTCGACCGGTAGGCCTTTAGATCCTGCACGGGGCCGGGGCCTCTGGCTGTGGAAGTGCAAGGTGGGGGGCTCCCGGGAAAGGGGTCAGGCGGCTGCGGGAGGGCGGTCGGCATGTCACAGCCCCCCAGGGCGCCAGTCAGCCTGTGTTCAGCTGAATTGCTCTGGCCAGACCCCTCTGCCCGCGCCACCTACCCCGGCGCCCCGGCCACACCTGTCCATGGCCAGGTGTGCACCTGCAGCATCTCACCCAGCCGGGAACCCCTCAGTCCGTGGCTGGCGTCCCCTTCCCCTCTCCCGCCCGTGAGTCCTCTCCTCCCGGGCTGCCTCTCCTCGGCCGCCGGCCCGTCCTCGCCCCTGGGCGGGCTGTGTCCCGGGCGGGTGGGGTCTGCGGACCCGAACGGGGGCAGGCGGCTGGGGCTGGGGCTGGCCTCCGAGCGGGGCTGCAGCCCGCGTTTCCACCAACCCCCCCCCCCCCCGCTTTCCCTGCCCCGCGACCCCGGGGCTGCCCTGCTCTTCCTTTCCTGCTCCCTGAGGACAAGCTCAGCGGCGTGGGCGCTGCTCCCTGGGCTGAGAGCCTCCGGCTGTAAAGCGCAGCATCTGGTGGGGTCGGGAAAGTGGATCCTCAGTGCTGAGCGAGCTTCTGTCTCCTCCCTCAGTGTTTCTGCCCCAGGTAAGTACCTTGAACACTTTCAGGTGTAATGATGGCGGTGCTTGTTGATGTCACGTGTTTTTATAGTGCCAGGGATTACAGTGTTGAAAGCAGGGCTTGGTTCATTTAAAAATGAGCTGAAGGCATGAGGCTGTGACATGCTCCTTCCTTCCCACTCCCAGGGTGAAACGTGTAACCGTCGATTTTAAAAAGATAGTTACAGTCCCTAACTAGCCCAGCCCAGCTAGGGTGCGTTAACAGGAACAGCACCACCAGAGGCGTTGGAGACCCAGGAACATTGCAGTCCTAAAGAGCTCCTGGCACAGTTTGGTTTGTTTTGGTTTTTTGTTTTTCTTAAATCGTGGGGCAGACTAGTAGTATAGAGGGAAAAATAATTGTCAAGAAATATTTTTTCATATAACAGCTTTATTGTGATATTGTTCACACACCATGAAGTCCATCCATTTAAATGGTACAATTCAGCAACTTTTAGCATATTCACAGTGGTGCAACAATTATTATTCCAGAACGTTTTCATCACATCAGAAAGACCAGTGAAAATGAGTGACATACCCACCCCTCCTCAGTGGTGTTTCTAAAGAAGTTTCATGCCTATTCCTGACCATAAAATAACTTGTTACATTCCATGAAATATCTGGTAGGAATTCTAATCAGAATTGCAATGAATCTGTTTATCAAAACAGGAAGAATTAATGTCTTTATGGCATAAATTTCTTCTACCCATGAATATATCTGGGACTGTATCTTTTCATCTCTCCAGAGCCTGGCCCATGGGAAGTCCTCACTAATTGTTGGGCTTGTGAATGATGAGATTCTATACATCGTTAGTTGCTACTGTAGCCTTTCACAGAAGAGAAAAGTAACCTCAGTGAAGCCAAGTGACTCTCTAATGGTCAGAAAGAGTGACAGCCAGTGCTGGAGTGATCCAGTGGACTTGGTGCTTGCAACCAGGATTCTCCAGCACCTACAGCTAAGGGGATTACAGTATTCTTTTTTTTTTCTTAATGGCGTTGCTTTTATTTTTAATTATTTTTTTAATTTATTTTTTATTGAAGTGTAGTCAATTTACAATGTTAGTTTCAGGTGTACAGCAGAGATTCAGTTATAAACATATGCATATGTATATACATATGTATTATATTGTTTTTAGTAGAACTCATTACAAGAAATTGAATATAGTTCCCTGTGCTATATAGTAGGCTCTTGTCATTTATTTTATATTTATTAACGTGTATCTGTTAATCTCCCCTTTCCTGCCTGCTAAGCACAGTTTGCTTTCTATGTCCATGAGTCCATTTGTAGCAGCACCATTTTTCCTAGTAATCTATGCTCTTTGGCTGCTTTCAGTTTCAGTAATTCCATGTTATCTGTGAGCGCTTTTCTTCTGGTGGCCTTTATGTGCTTTGCACACGTGGTAATAGAGATCTGTATTTGGGAGAACTCCAGGCCTCGTGTAGTCCCTGGTACAGAGTGCCCACTGAGTTGATGCTTGAACTGGGAAAAAAAACATAGTAAATGTTGGAATTTCCACTATGGTTGAGACTTCCAGGTTTCTGTAACCTGTTTACCCCACCTTATTATTGGCTGCCCCCATACTGGGTAATTTGGTGGAATTTCATGGTATGGTGGTGTAGAGACAGGGCCTTGTATGCTTCTTCTCTTTCCGTTTTCTAACACTCATTCTCCTGGGCCTCCCAGATCCTCCCCCAGTAGTTCCCAGCGCTGGCTTGTTGTTGTGCTGAGGAAATATTTGTTAATAAAGCACTTTCCTCATCTCTTCTGACCCTCCGTTTCTTTCTCTGCACAATGAGGGCTTAGACTAGATAAGTGCTTTTCAGTTTCTTTTAAAGCCATGTTTCCTTTGAGAAACAGAAAATGCAAATCTCTCCTCCCATCCCAACACTTTAGATTTTGTTACTTCCTGCAAGGAGTCACATAGCTCTTTGTGGAAAATTGATGTGATTGTGATTCCAGGTTGCACAGAAAATACTCTTCAGAGATTTATTGCAGGGAGAGGGCAGAAAAGGGGCAGTATGTCACACTTTGTAGTGTGAGCACTGGAGCAGGGGCTTGGATTTAAATATGGTGTCTGTCGTGGCCTCTCTTTAATCTTGCACAATGTGACAAACCTCTCTACCTCAGTTTCTTGATGTGTCAAGTTGGGGTGATAATATTTTAAGGCTTTTGTGAAACAATATACACATAATCTATTTGTGTCTCAGTAGAAACAAGACCTGCAAGGGATTCAGGGATTTAAAAAAAAAAATCTTGCCCATAGCACTATGTCGCTGTGTATTTTAAATTTCCTGGACGGTGATGGTTGAGTCTAAAGTCCATCGTGGGACAGGTGGCCCATAGTTCTCTATGCCCCAGATTGCCCCCTCCTCCCCAGTCCTCTTCCTCAGTCCAGGATGAAGTTCCCTAGTAGATTTACACAGAGGTCTTGTGGAAATGGCTTTTCATTTTATTGTTTCACCAAGAAGGGCTGCCATCATGATCTCTGTGGTCAGGTTTTGAAGGGATGCCATCTTGATGTCTAGTCAGGTGAAGGCTATGCAATTGGGAGTTTCTATGTAATAAAAAGGAAAAAAATTACAAATAGAAAATTAGAACAAGGGTGGTGACAGGGACTCTTGGAAGTGAGCACCATTAGCTTTGTTAGCTTCAGGTGCAGTGGCCTCTTGCCACGAGGACCCATCCTCTTGCTCTGAATTTGGAGGGACCTGTGGGTTCAGTGGGAATGTTAACTGAGTGTATCTCATGTGCTGGGCATTGTCCTATTTTTTCTGTGTGTTCCTTTTTTGAGACAGTGAGCACATTTAACCTCAATACCTTCTTTAAAAAAGTAGAAATTTTATTTTGAGATATAATGTAGATTCCCATGTAGTTGTAAGAGATAATATGGAGAGGGCCTATGGACCCTTTTCCCAGTTTTCCTTAATGGTTCCATCTTGCAAAGTTGGGGTACGATTAATTACTGACTCACTAACAATTTGAGGTTTGTGTTATTGCCATCATTTCTATTCACGATTAAACTGGGGCTTAGAGAAGCACACATGCCTGCCCAGGTCACCCACATGGTTAGTGTAGAGACGGGTGGAACGTGGGCTTGGGATTTCCAAGCAGTACCATTATGATGGTCTGTGGCAGGGAGCAGCATTCATTTTGCTTGTTTATTCATTCATTCAACAAACATTTATTGAGTAACCTCTGTGGGTCAGATGCTTTCATAGGGTTATCTGATTCTTCAGCAGTACTGAGAATCAGGTAATATTTACGCTTTTTTAAATCTGAGAAAATTAGCTCAGAGAGTTTATTACCCCCCCCCGAAGGAAATATAGCTCATAAAGGAGGGATAGTAAATTTGTCGTCACCCGTTTTTATGCAGGTGGTACCCTAGGCATTTTACATTTGCGCACTTCCGTAATCCAGATATATTCTTGTAAGGCAAGGATTTA
Organism: Camelus dromedarius; assembly: GCF_036321535.1. NCBI lineage: Eukaryota > Metazoa > Chordata > Mammalia > Artiodactyla > Camelidae > Camelus > Camelus dromedarius. Next base: position 105,011 of record NW_026989839.1, read on the forward strand.
TTTTTTTAATTGAAGTATAGTCAAGTTTACAGTGTTGTGTCAATTGCAAGGTGTTTTTTGAATTTTGAATTAAAAAGTATTTTTTGAGGAGGGTAATTAGGTTTATTTATTTGTTTCATTTATTAAAATGAGGTACTGGGACCTCGTACATGATAAGCATGTGCTCTACCACTGAACTGTACCCTCCTCCCCAAGGCAAGTTTTCTTATCCATTATTCTGCAGCTTAGGGGTTCAATTAAATTGGAATTGAAATCCACATCTTTTGCTCCTACTGTTGTCCTTTTCTTTATATTCTGCTGAAGGGGGTTGCGGAAAGCAGTTCCTTTTTTCATTTCTTTATTCCGCATTTTTGAGCAGTGACTTTGCATCAGGTCCTTGCTAGACTTGCTAGGTGCTTTGAAACAGAAAACAAGAAATGACCCTTCTCTGCAGGGGCAGGAAGCCTAGACCAAAAGCTGGGTAAAGTGATCCGAGCTACGGTAGCCATGTGCAGGCTCTGAAGGACAAACTGTACCCCTGGATTTGCTTGGGCTTCCCCTGCCTTCTGGCTGGTACACACCAGGTCACCGCAACCCAGAGGCGCCCACAGCACACAGCACAATATTTACCACTATCTCCTCTCCCCTCTCGGCAGGGCCTGCAACATGAGCATTCCTGACTACGTGCAGTGTGCTGAGGACTATGAGGCTCTTCCCGTGGTGGTCAAACCAGTGGGGATCATCTCAGAGGAGAATTTCTTTTGCATCTATAAGCGAATCTCCTTGGTGAGCCAGATCAGCCCGTGCAGCTCCCAGGGCGCACTCTGTACGCACTACAGGCACCACTATGCGCCCAAGAATGGATGGAGCGTCTTCCAGACCCACCGCATGGTTGTGGGCCTTGTCACCATTACCGACTGCCTCTCGGCCAAGGCCTTCGAGAAGCTCCACGTGCAGAGGAGCTGTATGGCATCACGCTTAATGACTCTCAGCTCTTTGTCTTTGTGCTGCATGGGGAGGTAAGCCAAGCAGCCGCGCACCGACGTGGCCTTCAATCTACGAGGACTGCAGGGTGGTGGAGAAGAGGATCGAGGACTTCACTGAGTCACTCTTCATCTTGCTCAAGTCCAAGTGGCTGGATGGGGCCCCTGACAAGCCTGGGGACCATATCCCACTCCTCTGCATGCCGTTTGAGAAGGAGGACTTCATGGGACTGGACACAGACAGCAGGTAAGTTTACCTGGAGGCCAGTCCACCCTGGCTGTGTGCCGGGTTTCTTCTCTCCATCCAGAAAGGGATCAGCAAGGAATAGGACTCTTTTGTATCCAAGGGGGGAGGGAGGTGCAGCCCGCCGGTTTACAGACATTTAAAAGTGAATCCGCCTTTGTTTCAGAGAGATCCTTTTAGTGATAGTTTTAGAGCACTTACTCCTGCTTTTCAGCCAGGACCCTGGTGGGACCCCTGGAGTTGCTGTTCAATAGAGTAGCCACAGCCACTGATGCTAGGAGCACTGGGGAGGAGGCTGGTCTGAGCTGAGATGTGCTGTAGTTCAAATGCACATGAGACGCTGAGGCTTGTCTACTAAAAGCATATAAACTATCTTGTTACTTCCTCTATTGATTACATGTCAAAATGATAGTATTTTACATACAGTAGATTATGTAATATATGTTCTTAAAATCAGTTTCTAGTACTTGTTTTTTGTTTGTTGGTTTGTTTCTTTGTTTACCGTTTTAAATGTGGCAACTGGGAAACTTTCTTTACATGGCTCTCATTTCATTTCTGTTGGGCAGCGTTTCCTGGGACAGTCTCATCCCTTTGCTTATAGATGAGATGCTGAATCCCGAGAGGCAGAACGAGGCGCTGGTTGAGCTGGCTTGGAGCCAGTGTCTCCTGCCTCCCAGGCTCAGCACCTGTTCGGCTCAGGCCCTCTCTTCCTGCCCGACAGGCAGCATGCCATGTTAGGATATCAGAAACACCGCCAGGGAACTCCGAATGAACTCCTTATGCAGGGAAAGGCGTATCACGGAGGATGGGAAAGAGCAGAGAAATGTTCATCCTCACTTTGTCCCTGTGATTAAGTCAACGTCCCCACTTTGCCTCGGAATTACAGACGAGCTCTTCTGGGCTGCCTAACCCCCCAACTTCTGCTCTGTTTCCCCGTGTATCTATTGTGCTGTCCCTCGGGCAGAAGAGGGTGAGATGCCTTTGCCGAGAGGTGGTCCCCCTTTGCTGGGGAGAGTGAGGGAATCTTTGTACCCCCGGCCTACGGCCTCGGTCCTTGAGTCTGGAGAGGGCTCATGGCGGTCCCACAGGTGATGGTCGGACGACCTTGCACTTGCTGCCTGGCCCGCTGTGGAGGCGGTGCTCTGTGATTCTTGAACTTAATTAAGATCAGATTCTACTTTCTGGTTGTTGGGAAGTTGGAGGAGAAGATGCCAGAGAATTGATAAAACGAATATCCAGATCAGCCCTGTGAGTGATAGGCAAGAGGACCCGAGTCCCACCTGCGTGAGGTGCCTAGCGGGCTCTGGATGAATTTCCTGTTTCTCCCGGACATGCTTAAGGAAGGGGCAAGGCATGTCGTGGCCATGATCTGTTCTTGTCCTCACAGGGCCCTGTGATCTACAAGCCCGCGCTCCCATCTGCTCCTTGGAGATGAGGTGTCAGGTTTAGGAGCCTGGGCACTGCTGAGGGCACAGCTGCCAGCACCGGGCTACACAGAAGCTGGCTCCGTAAACCTCACATGTCACCGCCTGCTGATCCCCCAGGCGTCAGTCAACGTAGGTGCATCGGTGCAACGTAAGCAGGGACCACCTTCTCCCCCTGGACAGACTGGTGGGTGAGCAGTGGAAGCCTGGAGCCCTGCCCAAGCCCTCAGGCCAGTGCCTCCTCTTTTGTCACAGGAGGCACTGGTGACATTATTGCTCAGCAACTGCTTGGCTCTGGGTCTGCGGACCCACCAGAGAATTCCTGCTTGTTTTTGCCTTTTGAAGTCTGCCCTTGGGATTTGGAGGAGTAGCTGGATATGTGCTTAGCCCATAGTGGTTGACACAGTCACCATTGTTTACCCAGAACCTCGTGTACCAGGCATGGCTCCCGGCATCAAAATATAGCAGCGCATTAAACCTCCCTCCTGGTGCGTCTGTCTGTTTTGGTACCGTAAGGTCTCAGCCAGCATCTTAACGTCAGTGAGATAAACCGGCCAGTGAGCTAGGGTCAAGCACGTTCTCCTCCAGTCACTTTTACTCCATTGTTGCTTTTACTATTCCGCAGACATTAATTTTTTAAACAATGCTTTGGTGCAGGAACAGAGCCTAATTTTCTCCTGCTACTCTTGGTGGAAGTGCGTAAAACTGTCCAGCCTGAAATGTGACCACAATTTGTAGCTTAAGACCTGCCTAGACCCATGTATGTGGAGTTTTGGTTAGGGGCGCTGACCACGTTGGGGTCCCCCGGCAGCGCCGCTCCCCTCAGGCACCTGCTCTCCCTGGAGCAGGAGGTGAGGGTGGGTCTCACCATCCCCGCGTCCCTGGCCTCACACACTCACGTAAATTCTTGTACGTGCTGTCAAAGCCATTTTTGTTCTTGTGTGTTTCTAATTTTCTCTTGTTCCTCTTTTCCTTTTTCTTTATTCCTTTTTCTCTTGTACTGCCCTGTGAGCATGTTGTTGCGTCTGAAAATGTGGGCTGTGCACACCCTGCATTGGAAATAGCTAGATCGCCCTCCGTGCTGTCTCCATTGCTTTAAAAAGCAAAAACTTAACAGCTGCCTTAATCCATGTATTATCCTTGTCATCTTTTTATTTTCTAATTTTTTTTAGCACATCACCCACTGTTGTTTGATACCTCTTAAAATCCTTGCTTTAAGGAACCAGTTTGGTCCTCCTTATATTTGGTGACAAATGCGCCCTTATTAAATTTGTTTGATTGTTTTGAAGAAGTGAGATGCGAATTCATTTAGGCGGCTGCTGAGGGATATTTTTCATGGAGTATTTAATCTTGTAAAGTCAAATTCTGCAGCATCTTGCTCCATTCCTTCTTTTACACAAACGTGCTTGGCACTCGGTTCCTGGCTGTCGCTGTGTGACGCGCGTGACGGCGCTGCCTGGCCGGCGGTCACTGGTGAGGAAGTGGCAGGCTCGGGGGTGAGCAGCTGTTGGAGGAAGCAGTCACCGTTTTGTTATTTAATTTTTTTTTTTTGCATTTTACTTCCCGTGCCATTTACTTTACTTTGCCTTCACAAAGAGGCAGAATTTGGTCTAAAATCCATGCCACACTTTTGTTCCCTTTACGAGGCTGGTTTATCTGAGTATCAGGGCAACATGTCCTTCTCCTAAGTAGCTGGTTCACCTGGATCTGGTGGACATAGGGACTGCTAAAGGGGACCGTAGCTTCCACCCTGCTCCAGCCAGTGGGCATTCAGAGCCGGGTCTGTGGTTTGCCTCAGCAGCCGTGCAGGCCTCCCTGCACCGGCCTTTACTTTTAACCCATGTTGGCAGTAAATAGCTGACTCCGTGTCTGTTGCAGCTGACGTCCACCTCTTTCGGCCTTGTCGTTAGTTTGCGGGAGTGAGTCTCCAACACCCCAGTCAACTGTGAAGGAAGATGCTTTGGCCGACCTAGGACCTTGGATTCTCACCCCCACCATGGTTCATCTCACCCGGTGAAAGTGTTCGGCCACCACCATCATGCTGACCATGAGGCCTTGTTTCTCCTTTCATGCTCTGGTCCAAATGTGGACACTTCATTTTTCACTGAATTTGTCTCGCTTCAGACAGGAGAGAATATCTGAAGGAGTCCATCACATTGTGGGTGGGGAACAGATCAGAAGTAAATGTCGTAAGTAGAAGGAGTCTAGTCTGTCCGGGTTGGCAAATGCAGGCTGGGATCTGTGATGGCCGGGCTATGCCCTGGACACAGGCCTTTCCTGTGGCTCCCGAGAGCCCAGGGGTCGGAGTGAGAACAGCCTTGCCTGGGTTCCTCCATCCTCGTCTGCTTACTGACAACTGTGTCTGCTAATTAGGAGCTCCCCCACACCTCGGGCCCTTCAAAACTCAGACCACGGGAGAACCTTGAGTCCCTTCTCCTGGGCCTCCTTTGTGAGAATACAGTGCCTTCTGAGGTGACCAGTGGCAGGAGATGCCTCCCCCTCCAGGGAGCACCCTTTGGAGGACTGTGACTCAGTGCACCATGCTGTGAGCTTGTGGGTTTCCGGCCGTGGTCCCTGCAGAACCAGACTTGAGATGGGCTTAGTGACGGATATAACAGGACTGATTCCAGGGCAGGGCTTGGGGGAGGGAACAGTGGAAATTGAATGTGACCTCAAACACATAGGTGGGTGCTGGGGCTGTTACTAAAATGGGGTGTCTGGGAGGTACCTGCCAGGAATCGAATTCCAGAGTAAATGGCGGACATGAGGCATTTTTAAGATTCCATTTGTCATCCAAGTTAGGACTTCAAAGAGGCACTCGGGTCTATGGCCCTGGGGCTCAGGTGAAGGAGCCGGACTAGAGATACACGTTGGGAGTCGTCATTCTTAGCTGGTGTTCACAGACGCGCATGTGAATTAGATCATCTGGAGAGCTGCAGACTGAGGCTGAGGCGGGACAGGGCTGTGCCTGGGTTGGAGGAATGCCCAGACCATGCAACTTTGGTGTGTCAGTCTGCGGCGTTTGCGATTTTCAGACTAATGCCATTTATCCTTAAGGGGCCTGGGGTTGGGCAGGACCAGCCTGGAAGAAATCTGAAAGGATGGTCGTGGCCACGTGTGTGTCTTGGGATGATGCAGAGTCTGCAGGGTCCGGGAAGGTAGACTTATAAGAAGCTGGAGTTGTAGTGGTGAGAAAGTAGTCACACTCACCTGTGAGGGAGGGAGGGCGTCTTTGGGAGTCGCCACCTTACTGGACTCGCTTTCCAATGAACAGAAGGCAATCAGACAGAGGATCTGAGGTGAGAAGAGATGGGTACTGGGAGGGGAGCCAACCTGGAGAATGGTGCTTCCAAAGTTCTGGAATAGTCTCCCTGAAAAATTGAGTTAAAAATACCCAGACTCTTAAGAACTTTGATAGTGACTGGGGAGGAGGCAGTTGTTTTTCTGGCCTCCTAAGGGTAATGCATGTATTCAGGGATACACAGAAGATTCGGGCAGTCTTATCCAGGGGTTTGATCCTTACCAGGGGGAACAGTGAAAGTTTAATGGGGAAGAAGGGCAGCGGAGGGAAGCTAGTCAGGCCCCGTGTCAGATACCAGTCGGCAGCCCTACTTGCGTGTTGCATTCTCATCCATGCCTCCCAGGTGGGCGGTGGCAGCCCCCTTTTGCGGATTGGGAAGCCTTCTTAGAGGGGTTAAGGAATTGGTCCGTTTAGCGGCTAGTAAATGCTGTAGCAGGATTCAAGCAGGGCCTTGTCAGACTTCAAGTGCATGTTCTCTCTACTAATTCCGGTACCTCCCTGTTGTACCTGGATTGGTGAATTGGGTCAGTTTTTGAGCCTTTCATAAAAAATACGATTTAAGTGCCTCAGGACTGTTTCACAAAGCTCAGTGTTCTTTAATGGTTCAGAAGCACCGCAGTGCTTTTCGCCCCACAGTGGTAAGGTCTTACTCCTTTGACGCTGACGTGGTTGCAAATGACGTACAGGTGCAAAACCAGACTTAGCAGCTTCTGAAGGGAAACTCTCCAGTTCTCCCTTGATCGACTTTCTTCCACGGGATGTAACTGCTGCAGCGTAGGCCTGAGCTTTCCATATGGAGTGAGGGTTTGATATCCAAAGTTAGCATAAAACGGTCAGATGAAGAAAATCGACTTTGACAATTTGTTTTTGGGTTACATTAGTGAAGATATTCTATCAGTTAATGACCCATATGTTGAATGAAATTGAGTACAGAACATTGCAATTCTTACTTTTTATTTAGAGTTCTCTTACAGAGTAAGGTTGCCTGCTTTGGAACATCAGCTCCACCACCACGGCAACTATCAGTGTGTTGGTGTGATTGCATTTACGCAGTGAATGTAATCTCGGCTTCCTCAGCCCCAAACACTCCAGTGCAGAATCACGGGCTGTAGCCATCTCTTAGTCACGCAAATACTTCTAAAATTATATGATGCCAGAAAAGAAAGAAGAGGGAGAGAGAGATTGCCTTTATCAAAGTTCCTTTCTATTCTAACTGCAAACTGTTTTTGAACAGCTCTGGTTTCCTTTGGATATGAATATATACATTTCTTTGCATGTAATCTGGGTTTTGGACTAGAACACCAAGCTCTTGCTGTTCACAAGCCACAAAAATAGTAGCCAAATTGCACAGGTGTGAAAGTTTATAATTTTTTCTGAGAAAGAATCCTTGAATTTGGGACTTGGGCTGTGATTTTTGCTTTTTGCTTCCCCCACCCCTCTTGTAATCTCTCACTCCTTCCCACGTGGCCCCCAAGAGTTTGTGGTTTCAAAGGAGTGGGCAAACACCCAGTTGGTCACCATGTACTGTTGCTATAGATGGAGCCCTGCCAAGACCTAAAGGACATTATCAGAGAGGACTTCCTGGAAGAAATGGGCTCTACATTCAATCGTGAGGACAGAGTAAGTGTCAGCCAGGAAAAGGAGTCAAGAGTGTGGCTCATGTGGCAGGTGTAGCCCGGGCAGAGGCCTGGAGGCTTGCGGGTTGGGGACCTGGGAAGAGTGCCCTGTGTGGTCCAGGGTGGAGTGTTCCCCTGCTTGGGAGGACCCTGGAGAGAGCCTGGGGTGAAGGGCTTTGGAAGACGTTGGGTTTTATTTGAACAGACACTGGAGGCAGTGAAGGGTGTCAGCAGGAAGTGACCCTCAGGAAAGGTACTTCTGGTTTTGCTTCTGATATTCTACAGACAGAAGGGTCGGGACGGGCGAGAGCAGGTCTGTCTGTCCCTTTGAGACCCACCCCGTCATTCATTTATTCATAACACGCGCACTTCTGTGTGTCTAAGGGAGAGTGGGTGGACCCACATTAGTAAGCAAAATGTATTTGCTTCTTGTGAGCTTAGCAGTGTCAGAAGTTGACTTAGCCTAGAATGTTCTAGGAATAGAGGAAAAAGTTGCGGAGGTTGGAGGGAGGGAAGTCTTCCTTGGGAAACAATCAAAATGAGCCTGGAGGCAAGTGGGAAGTAGGAGCAGGACAGGGGGTCCCTGAGGTCACTGGGGACCTGGGAACTGGGGTGAGGCTGGGTGAGCAGTGTCGGGGGCGGAGCTAGAATTCCACCAGGGAGCCTCTGAAGGGTTTGAAGTGGGGTGATGTAGTCAACTTTGTGATTTGGGAAGGCTGCCGTTGCTCTGGGTGTGTGTGTGTGTGTGTAGCGGGGAAGAAGGGGAGGGTGCCACCAACTGGGGGGCCACTAGAAGACCATTCACAGGCTGGGAGAGGGGCATCAGGTCTGCTTGGGGACGGCAGGGGCAGTGTGGATGCCGGATTTCCTTATGGGGATGGCTTGTTATCGGGGTCGCCCGAGAGGCGACTTTTGGCTGGAAGAAAAGAGATGGAGGCTGCCAAGTGGACTTTCCTCTTCTCTCCTTCCCTGCCTTGTGTGATGATCTTAGCTCAGCCAACTTTTGGAACAGAAGAGCTAAGTTCCAGGGTAGCCCAGGAGTTTGTTGAGCTCTTTCGAGTGAGATCTGATAGGATTTAGATTTCTGTTCAGATCTGCATGTTCACTTAGCTAGAAACCTCCCGTCATTTCGATTTCCATGGGGTATTTATTCTTGATAAAGTTTGCTTTCTTGGTGAGAGGAAATTTAATACAGCTGTTGTCTTTCTCAAAAAAAAAATCATATCTTTAAAGAAATTTAATATTCCAAAGAATACCAAATTTAAAAATTATAAAGTAAGGCTTTGGTGTAGTTTCTTTGGTTTCTGAGCTAATGTGGAGTTAGAGCCTTTGCATTACTTAATAGCACATCCTTGTCAGTATTTAAAGAGGTGTTAGTGAGCACCCCAGGCCCCACCTCTCAAAACATCATTAAAGTTTGCTCTGAAATAGTGAGGTCATAAAGGTCTTGTTTGCAGATTTCAAACAGTTTGTTTATATTATGCAGCATAGCTCCATTTATAAAATAATAATAGGTTCAAAATTAAGAAAGTGGAAGATAATTGATTTTATTAAAGCAGAAACATAAACTTTCTTGTGCTAATGTTGCAACTGGAAATTTTGAAAAGAAAAATCCTACTGTAATATCATCTACGTGGTATACATATATGACTTCCTCATTTGAAAAGTAACGGTGCAGTGGTTTTAGAAGTCAGGAGCATTCCAGCTCAGATACTGGAATTGATGGTTGCTGGTTTTCAATGGAAGAGCCTAAATTTGCCTTCTTAGCATTTTTTTTTCTTTTGTAGTAAGAGGGCTGAGTAGTGCTTTTCCAGCATGAGTTTGGGGCAATTTGAAGGCAGATGTCGTGTACCAGCAGTGAGATATTTCCAATGCGTTTAATTTTCCGGACATCACCAGGGCACATGTGGGGTTTGTGCATGCAGGCTGGGATGCTGCAGGACTCCCTAATCCATCACCGTTATGTCCTGGAGCTGCTCCGGTTAGTGAATAATTTTCTGTGCCTTGGAGGTAAAGTGGTCTGATGCAGATGATCAGATATGTAGTTAAAGTGCTATTACTTGAAATAAGATAAACCTAGAAACATGGCTCTAACAATACAGGATGAGGGAGGAGATTTGGCTGAGCTGCGTGCAGTGGGGAGTCTCCTCAGGTGACTCCCACGCCGTGATTCCTGCCAATATCCACCCCAGCCCTGCACGGTTGTCCTGCCGAAGCAAGCATGCACTTTGTTCAGAAACGCACTGAATTTCCTTGCGCCTCTGTTGGCTTTTTTTTGAAAGCACATCTTGCCCTTTGCTTAAATGCCATCCCTGCAAGTCGCCTCTTACACTCATCCTTCTGGACCTCGTCCATACATAGCTGCTGAATGGATGAACAGAATGTAGAATCTCCATTTAGTGAAACATTATTCAGACGTAAGAGTGAATAAAAAAGAAAAAGAGGAAAATGAAAAAGGCCACCTCTTCTGGGAAGTCCACTCTGACTGCTCAACCCGCCCTTTTCCCTTTGAAACACAATCACTTATGCTCCACTCTACTCTTTTTGATAGTACTTAAAACCCTCTAATAAACTTTAACGTTTTCAAAAAAAAAAGAGATGCTGATACCACTTCAACATGGACGAGACTTGACAAGAGCATGTTAAGTGAAAGGAAGCAGACACACACGGCCACATATTGACTTCAGTGATCTGAAATGCCCAGAATAGGCACATGCAGAGGCGGAGACCAGGTGATGGTTGCAAAGGGCTAGGTGGAGGGGGGTTAGGGAGTGACTGCTAGTGACAGGGGTGTTCTTCTGGGGTGATGAAGTGTTCTGGAAATAGATGGTGATGAGGGCTGCACAACCGTGAGTGTGCAGAAGACTGCTGAGCTCTGTCTCTGGGAGTGCCTGTGGTTGGGGGCGGCTTTATTTTCTTCTCACCCTGCACTCTGAAGAGACATCTTGTGCAGTTGCCTTTCTACTAGTGTGAGTGGTGAGAATCAGAGACTTTGCAGAGACTTGTTTCTTTTTCCCCCCCTGCTGAGTGTAGGCAAAATAATTTTAAGCCTGAGAAAGTGCTCCATCTGCAGAAATGTATTTCAGTTTTGCATGGTGTAAAAATCTTGAGAGCTTTTTAATTGTTGAGGACAGTCTGTGGGGGGAAATAGCCCGTGAAGCCTTGGGGAGACCTGGAAAAGCCGCGCTTCCCTCCCTGACACGGGTGGACTATTCACCCCAGTTCAGGCAGTGAAGGGCCCAGACCCGTGAGCGGAGTTGACAATAGTGAGAATTTACGTGTATCCGCTGCTTCATCTTGGATATTAATTTCAAGCTGAGTCATTTTGTGGCGGCAGCCTCATCCTACATCGGGAATTTATATTATCTGCTCTTTGAGGTGAAGACCTGACAGAGTTTATTATTTAACAGTCTCCCTTGAATTGATATCTCAGATTCCTTTGTCAAAAGCAAAACAGCAGAAATACAGACGTCCTTTAATGCCAATATGACCTGGAGCAGGTTTAGTCTCTGTGCCTCAGTGGCCTTATCTTCGGGTGGGGATGATGATAACAGTGTTTCCCTCAGAGGGGCTGGTGAGGGGAGAGTGAGGAGCACAAAGGAAGGACTTACAGGAGATGCTCACGAATGACTGAATTTAGTGCTCTCAGCCTGGTGAGGCCTCAGGGGCAGAGATGTCAGAACAGAGCATTCCTAGCCAGAGCTAGATCCGTGTTGGCAGCTGTTATGGTCAGTATCACAACTGTGGGTTATCAAGTAGTTTTAAGACTTGGTAATATGAATTCATGAATAATGTTAGAAGACTGGACATCTCAGATTCAGTTTACATAGTTCTCAAGATTTCCTCTGAGAAATGGATGGTTTTTTCCCCATCTTAAATCTGAGATGAGTCTCTAAAAAATTTCCGTATCCCTCCATCTTTTTGCTTTAATTCTCCATTTCTTAAAAAAAAAAGTTTTTAAATTGAGTTAGTGGGGACTGAACTGCGGGCCTCATGCATGCTAAGCACATACTCTCCCAAATGAGGTATAATCTCCCCCCTGATTTTTTTTTAAATTTACTTTCTTAGTATTCAGAGGTTAGAGGCCTCTAATTTTTTTCTGGAGACTTGTCCATGAACCTGTAAATCTATTATTAATGGACGAAACTTGGTTTATTAAAAAAATGAATAGTATATTCTGCAATCCACCCAAAAGGAAATGTTCATTGGCTTAAAATATTTCTCCTTTAATGTGATTTCTCCTTTTTGGTCTAGCTCAATTTATTAACAGATATCCTCATCATCATAATGACCAAACTCGCTCTGAGTGGACACCTACCTAAGGCTAAAATACTTTCCTCATGTTTTACTTCATAGCAGGTGTTTGACGGTAGGTATCAGTGTCTCCTTTTTTGCAGCTGAGGGATTGAGAGATGGAGCAGCTTGTCCCAAATCACACGCAGCTGGCGGTGGCTAGCTCGGTGCTGGAACCCAGGCTGCACAGGATGCATTCTTAATTGCTCCTCTAATCAGCCTCCCGTTTAGTGGTTACCCGAACTCCTGTGACTCCATAAATGGCCGATTTTAGTGATCTCAGCCTGATGAGGCCTTCAAAGGGGAGACACCAGTGAGAATGTGAGACAGAGTGGCATAAATTAAAATTGTACATTTTCACAGATGTTTAATTCTCAGATAGTGGCATAAAAAGTTAATTTTTATGTATTTTAGTGCTCTGTAAGCACTAAAAACAAAACATTAAAAATAATTATAGTGCAAATGAGAAGGGGGCTTTGAAAGTCCAACCACTGCTGATGATATTACTTGTTTTTCTCTAGTGGCCCTTATTGACAGAAATACTTACAAAGTCTGAATTGGTTTTATGTAGTCTTAATATGGAAGAAAAGATTGTCAGTGAATATTTTAAGAAAATCTTTATTCTTTTCTTTCCTGATGATGTATATATAAGTTGTTTTCATGGCTTAAGTACATTTCCTCATTTGTGAAATTTGAGTAATATCGTTTAACTTGTCTGACTGTGATAGTTAGTAGCCATGTATACAAAGAACCCAAGAGGTGTTTAGTAAAAATGTGCTGTCAAAATGACAGATATTTTAGAAGGATCAACTCTGAATACTAAAGGGGGTGGCTTATTACTGATGCATATTTAATATGTATATATATGATATATATGAATATGGCTTAAAGTAACAAGGATTCATTTATTTTTTAGTGCACTATGAAGTTTTAATGAAATCTGTATCATTCTAGTGAGACAGGGACTAGTTAAATTGCTTTAAGCAGACGACCTTGAAGATTATTTACACAGAATTTGTATTGTTAGAACTCAGATGTCATGTTGCCGTGTAACCATCCACTCAGACATTTAAATTCGTTGGATTCTGACATCCACATTGATCATTTTCAGGGAATAAGCTTCTCCCTTTTGTGATTTAAGAAAATTTTGATCTTTTTTCCTGCACTCTTAACAGGTGTAAAATATCAAAACATTGATTTGACATGTAACTTTTTTAATAGAGACAATAAAGCTCATGATGTTTTATTATGTAAATAAATGTTTTTGTATTTTAACAAACGTATGATTTCCTGGATTTTGAGAAGTATGTTGCAAGATACTTAGATATCCTAATTTTGGAAAAATACAGACGCGACTTTTATGAATATAGGCCTAGTACAGATCTGTTCATTTTTGCTACAGTGCAAGACATGAGGCCTAGGAGAGATTTGTTGCCGATTGCAAGGAGGACAGATCCCATGTCTCAGTCTCCCCTCCTGTAAAATGAAGTGGCTGGACTGGATTCTTTCCTCTTCTAAGATGAGTTTCCATGAGCCTGTGTCTTTTGTTTATATTCAGGAGTATTAGCAATATCAGATTAAATACTGAGTTACCCTCGCTTCCCCCGAAGCAAAGTGCAGTATGTGCTACAGAAGCTTTTAGTTATCTGATTCTCGTTTCTTATCCTACAGGCAATTTTTGTGTTGCATGCTTCCTGGCAACCTGGAAGGTCTTTTTAGCCATAGGTGGCGCTTGTTGCCCCTTCTTACCGTCTTAATTTTCCTGTTTGTTAAAGAAGGCTTAAACAACGTTATTTTGTTTTGATTTCTTTGCTTGATGCTTCAGAATAGCACAATGTCCATTATGTCTGTCTACGTGGAAAAATTGTTCTGCTTATATTTTAGTTTTATTCTGTCATCTCGCTGTGAACATCTCAGACTTGCTGTGTGAACAGTGGCAAAATTGGACTTTCTTCCAGTGTTAGAAACCAGTGAGCCGGGAACTTATAAAACAGCCAGTAGCGGCCTCTGGAGAACCTTATAGCTGAAAAGTGTACTGAGTTCCCTGAGTATTGACCCCGCTGCTGTGTGTTAATTGGTGGTAGGACATTTGGTACATATAGGAAGGGGTGTAGTTCTTTGACTTGGGTTTGCGTGCACGCGCTGCCACTGAGCCATGTGAGCCTGAGTCAGTTCGTTCTGAGTTTTTCCCTCGTCTGTGAGTTTGGGACGTTGGTATCTGCTTTGTAGAATTGTGAGAATTAGAAATTATGTAAATTGTTTACCACAGTGGGTATGTCAAGAGGGCTCATAATCTTTAGCTGCTGTTTGGTGTGAAGCCATCATTTTATAGTCTTTGTCAATTACTAAGAAACAGGAAAACAAGAAAAGCTGGTTTATGATGAAAGATATTTGAGGAGGTTCCATAGTTCCTATACCCATAATTAAGCATCAGCAGAGTCAGAAGTGTTACACAGTCACCCTGAATCAACATTAAGCCACAGAATTTTTTGTTACTTCATATATGTTGGGGCCTAAGGGGATTCAATACTTATATGCATGTTGTCTCCAGCAGCCAACTGAGAGATGACACAAAAGTGTGTGCAGGCGATAAATGTCTTCTTTGTTACTGATGAAGCCACGTTCTCCATGAACTTCAGGGCTGTGGGAAAATGTGTGTCATGATACTGTGTCCCAGAATTAGAGACTCACCCTGTCCCAGGTAGCTCTGGGCCACAGCGAGCCTTCCCTTGAGAGGACCTGCCCCTTCATGCACAGGGCTGTCCTGACATGGAGCTGAGCATCCCAGGTGCTTCCCAATGGTGACCAACACTGGAGGGAAAGATAGGGTTTCACATTCCCTGCTTGTCTCCCCGGATTCACACCTCACCCTGTTAGTGTGACGAGGGCTAGCTGTGATCCAGCGGCCAGGGGTATGAAGGGAGAAGCACTCTCCATGGCCCAGAGGAATGAGGAGGAGGCATCCCCTACCTAGTTTAAACAGGTGGTGGAATGGAATGGGAGGGTGCTCCCCAAGAGTTTATAAAAGGAGAAATAAGGATTTTCTTTGGGACTTATTCTAGCCAGGAAACACATAATATTATTAGAAGGGAGACTTGTAAATCACTTTTATATTAAGTTGACATTTGTTGAACAACAAAAATGTGCTACATTCTTTTCTGAGAGTTTTACAGAAATGAATCCTTCAATCTTCTCAACAAGCGAGTAAGGAAGGTTTGATTGTTATCCCAGTTTTATAGTGTGGAAATTTCAGCACGGAGAGGGTAAGTAAGTTGGCCAAGGTCACAGAGCTAGTAAGTGGCAGAGCTGGTATTTAAACCCTGGCTGTCTGGTTTTGAGGCTCCCAGAGATGGGCTTTGGGTGTTTAGAGGTATCTGCATCCCTGAATCTTTGTACCACTTTGCATCAGTTAGCTCAGAAAGGACAGGGAAAGGAGAGTTACACAGGTGCTCACTGTCATGTCTCGGCCACTGTCCACGAAGTGTGCACTGTGATTAGCGTTAATTATTTTCTAGGCAGTAGATCTGTTCGTATAACAGAAATTTAGTCCATTCAGTTAATCTACAAACCCTTCCTGCTCTGCTTCTGTCCATGGTTGCCATGTGACTGCCTGCCCGTGATTGGGCTGTGGAGGAGAAAATATACTCATGGTTGAACTCTGATATTTCAGTCTGGTTTATAGTTTCACTTCTTCTGTTACATTAATAAGTTTCTGGTTTTCTTGCATCAGTGTGTCATAAGTTTGGTTAATGTGAAACCAGTCCATGGGAGCCCAGGGAAGCTAAAGGTATAATTTCTGAGCACACTGTCGCACTTCTACCCGTGCAGACCTGGCTGGAGTATGTCCGCCTTCCTCACTGATTTCTCCAAACAGCAGGGTCCTCTCCCACCCCCAGATGTGAGGCTGGGAGCTCTATGAGTTGGCCAGTCGGTGGCCAAGTCCACCAATCAGAAAATGATGAAGTACCCGGAAGTGGGCTTAATAGAAGAAAAGGGCTTCCAGGTAGTCCGATGGGCTGTTCGAGTCCATTTGGTGAGAAGCTGTCACGCAGCGCTCGACGTGTGCTTTGCTGTTGAAAAGTCTGGATTAGATGAAGGGATTTTAAAAAGGAGAAAGGAGTGATTTCAGGTGGTACGTCCCCACCGGTGAGAAGTGATGGATGACCGCCTGTGTGAGGCATAGACAGAGTCTTACAAACTTCATAAAACAGCTTTAAATGCTCTGCCATCTGAGTGCACTTCATATGGGGTCCAGTTCATCACTGGTCACGCTGAGAGGGCAAATAATTGATGATGGCGGAAAGGACACGGAGGCATCAAAAAGTCTCAGTCATATTCCCTGTTTAAAGTATGTGGCACAATGTAGTATATTTGAGCTGGTTTATCACTGAACAATTTTTAGTGTTTTCTGGGACTCCCCAGTGCCCCAAGGCTCCATGCAGCTGGGTGTCCCATCAGAGCAGCTCTGTCAGCGCTCATCCTGGGCTGACGTGGTGTCACGGGGAGCAGGACGGTCAGCGTCCACGGCTCCTCCGAGATCCGTCTCCTCATCCGCAGTGCCGGGTTGCTCATCCGTGTCTACTTAGTAGGTTTGCTGAGAATCACACGTGATGGTTGTCAGGTGTGATTTGTGATTGTCTCTGTGATTGGCATATAGTCAGTGTTTGATAGAAACCCTTGTTTTTTTAGTATAATTGTAGCAGCTAGATTGCAGTGGTTTTTAGTCTGTATTTTTTTATAACTTTATTCTTATTTTTAAATATGCACTTATTTTTATTTATTATTTTGGAGGTACTGGGGACTGAATCCAGGACATTGTGCATGCTAAGTAGGTGCTCTACAACTGAGTAATACACACCCTCCTTGTCTGCACTTGAAAATAAATATTGCAATACACAAAACAGATCTTAAACACCATCATGGGACCTAGTCTATTTATAGACAATTGAACACGTATGCTATTTCAATAAGAATAAATGTTGAGACATACATTTCTGAATCTGTTAATGTGCTTAAAAACGATCATAGGTAGTGATAAACACGAGTCTTTGATCCAGTACTTCTTAGGGTCTGTTTTGCCATCAATGGAAATTACATTCTACAGAGAAGTCTAATTGGGTCTCTTTGATATTTGGATGGTTTAGCAGATGATCAAGGCTTTCAAAAGCTGACAGAATTGTATTTTAAACTAACTACAAAGTTATCTTCTAGAAGTTGGAATTCCTAAGCTTTTGAAGTGTCCAGTAATCCAGGGGGTATGTGTCTGTGTCTGTGTGAACGTTTGTGTGTGTGATTTCAGGAAAGTAGAAATAAGTTCCATATAGACTTCTGATACCTTTTTCCTCCAGTTCAAGGTGTAGGCATATATTTACACAAATAAATTGATATTCTTTTGTCATTTGGCATTTTGGGAATAAGAGGTTGTCATACTTGTTTCAGAAGAGTTGGGGAGCATGAGCTTAGAAAACGGGAGGAGAAAGAGGCCGGGAGGCACTTCACACTCTGTGAAGGATTTGAGGAACAGTAGCTTTTCTTTTTTCTTCTAAAGCAAACTGGCGCTGAATTGTAACATACTATTACTCAGAATTGCTATTCTGATCAGATACAAGTGCCTCAGATTTTTGAAGGCAACTTGAATGATGAAATGTGTTTTAGCAGTTATCTTTAAAAGTTGTTTTATTTTTCAAGTAAAAGCTATAGCCTGTTCTTTCTTCCAGCGGTACAAGACATGCTTATTAATCTATGTATATGATCTGTGTGCTTAGTTTTTTTTTTTTTTTTTTTGAAATGCTTGTTTCATTGTGGTTTGAATGAATGTTTAAAATTTCTGGATTTTGATGTTTAGAACATGCTGATATATGAGAACCGTTAAAAACCTGATTGTTCTTTGGTCCTTGTTTGTTGGGGCACCTTATTGATTTCTGTTGTCTGTTAAAGAGGGAAATGCTTCCTCTAGCCTGCAGATCATTAAGTGAATGGTTTGCAGTGTGCCTTTAAAATTCTTTGAATGCATTGATCATGTTTGTCCAGTGAATTTTGAATCGACTCATTGTAATGACTTTGCTTTTGTTCTGTGGCTTTTGCTCCTCTCCACAAGAATTTGAATACTCTGTTGCATTTTGTATACGTGTTCTTAACAGGGGAAGAAATTTTGCATTTTTTACAGAGCTGGGTTTTCCTATCCCCTCTGAATGCCATCTATAATTGATACAATAAAAATCAGTTATTGCAGTGCATAATTATTTCATAAACTATTTTTGGCATATTCAGAAACAAAGACAAAGAATGATAAAAAAAATACAAAAACCTTCCTTCTTTGAAGAATAGAAATGAGGTGGTCAGGCTCACGCATGCTTTGTGCCTGACACACTTACTCTCATTTCATTGTGTATCATGATTCGTAGATGGAGTTGCTTCAGGTTTGTAGATTTTTGTTTTAACATTTGTGTTGAATTCTTTCTCCAGGCTGATGTTTCCTGTTGTGTTTGTGGAAAGAGTAGAAGGGAAACAAATACTTTGTTTTGTTTTCAGGAGTCCTGAGTTGATGAGAAAAGAGTTGAGGGTGGGCTGAGGAAAAGAGTGACACTCCCTCTCCTCCTGATAAATAAATAAATCAATTAAGTGTATCGATATTTTACCAATAGTAGTTAGCGAGCCCAAAATGGATAGATATGCCCAATGGAAATTACTGAGTTCACCTGTAGAATTATGTGCTTTACCAAGTAGAAGCAGCTTAGAGCAATCAGAAAAATCAGTAATATGATGAGATATAAAAGGGATATCATATCTTTTATTTCTGAAACTTTTCTACGGTAAGTTGTGTAGAGCTAAAATTAAGTTTCAAGAACCAGGATTTAAGAGTGTGGATGGTTCTGTAGGATCGTTATTCACGGATGTGCCTAGACCCTGCTAGAGTAGCTGAAGATGGCAGGAAAAGACCCAGAGGCAGGATTTGTCATCCTAGGGTGTCCTCCATAATGGTTCCATGTGAAAGCCCATGACTGGTTTAACAAACTGTAACACACCCCAGCCGCCTGTGAACTTTGATAAGAAAAAAATATGCTTAGAAACTGCTTTGTAAGCAAGTGCCTGTGCATCCTCACACCAGTCTCCTTGCCTTAAAAAGCAGAGACAATGCTTTGCTTGCATAGTTGAGGTTTTAGATAGCACTCTGCTGGTTGCAAAGCAAGGACCGTGGCCCTCAGCTATAAAGGCTGGGCTTGTGTGCTGTTAGATAGCCTATTATCCCCAAAACAAGGACCTGGCTGGTCTGGTGGTCTGCTTTGTAATTCACATATCTAAAAATGTATCTTGTTCCCCTCACCCCATGACTTCCCTAAAGATACACTAATCCTTTGTACTCATTGTGGATTTTACAATCTCTGCCTCATCCCGTCTTTCCCGAAGTTCCTCCTTACTATCTCACAACTGTTGATGAATTTTTCCTTTGATTATACACAATAAATATGGGAGCATTTGAGAGGCTCGTGGAGTTGACTCCCGACTCCCTCTCGATTTCTTGACTTTTTACACAGAGTCTTGAATAATCATTCCGTGCTGGTAAGACTTCTGCCAGCCAGATGCCACAGTTCAAGGTGAGAAGTATGCAGGCTTTATCTCTCCTACCCGAGGGAGAGAGAGGAGAGAATTGAGATATGCTCCCCCGTGGTCCCTTCCTGCCCAAGGGCCACTGCAGCTCACCTGAAGCCTTCTGGCTTCTGCTCAGAGGGTCTCTGTCCCAGGACTGACTGCAGCCTTTCCTTCCCTTGTCAACATTTCCTTTCAGAATTTGGTCTGTTCTCTGCAATTCAACCCTGGCAGATGTGATTGTGGTCAGCGTGCTGGTGGGCAGTCATTTGGGGACTCCCAGGAGCCATGCTGATTCTCCTGAGTCTCTCAATCGGGGTTACAGAACAGTCGAGAACCGAAGGAAGCCCATTCACGTGAGGTCAACAGAGCATTACATAACTTTCATTTTATTTTTGAATTTTCAGTGGAGAAATTATTTGTAGCAAATTGTTCCAGATTTTCGGCCGCCTGCTTTCCTCACCACTATTTCCTTGTTGGCTCTGGTGCTTGTTTAAAGAGCCAGGTTTCTTCTCTGGTCATTTCTAGCAGCTGGGCTTGCCGAATCCTTGATCTGCATTTGAAGCAGAATGCTTCTTCGTGATGTCAAACTGATTTTCCTTGTCATGTCTTAATATTTTGTGTACACTCAGCAACTGTTTCAAGTGAAATGCTCTTGTCCAATTTCGGTTAACTCACATTTGCTGATCTCCTGCTTTCATGCTGAGGGCAGTTTCTTCTTCCTGTAATAAAATTTAGCAATTTGCATTTACTATGGGAAGGTACTGGCCCGAGGTGCTTTTTTTCTTAACAATTTTAATACAATTCACCCATTAAAATGTACAGCGGTTTTTACTCTATGCCCAGAATTGTGCATCCCATTCAATCTTAGAACATTTTCTTCCCCCCAACAGGAAGCCCCGTATGCATAAGCAGATATTCCCATCTTCCCCATCCTCCCCCTTCCCCAATGAGCCACTCTTCTCTCTCTGTGGATTTGCCTGTACTGGACATTTCATTTAAATCGAGTCACTTCATGTAAGTGGAACCGTCTATTGTGACTGACTTCTTTCACACTGAGTAACGTTTTCAATGTTTGTCCACGTTGTGGCCTGGGTCAGTACTCTATGCTTTGCTATTGCTGAATAATATTCCACTGTATGGCTGGGCCCCACTTTTTACCCATTCATCACGTGATAGGCATTTGTGTTGTTTCTGCTTTTTGGCTGTGATGAGTAGTGTCGCCGCGAACATTCCTTTAGGAGTTTTTATGTGGACATTTGTTTTCAGTTCTCTTACGTGTGTGCCCAGACAGCAGAATTGCTGGGTCATTCAGAAACCAAATGTTCAACACCCTGAGGACCTGCCAGTCTGTTTACCAAAGTGGCCACTATATGTTACGTCCTCACCAGCAACTGCTGCGAGCTCCGCTTCCTCTGTGTCCTCATTAGTGCTTGTTATTTTTTTTTTTTATTATAACCTATTGTTGTGGGTGTGAAGTGGTTTCTTCTAGTGGTTTTGACTTGATTTCCCTTAGAGCTAATGATATTGAACATCGTTTCTTTGTGCTTATTGGCCATTTGTATATTTTCCTTGAAAAATACCTTTTCAGATCCTTTATTGACCTTTTAATTGAGTTGCCTTTTTATTGTTGAGTTGTAGGGTTTTTTTTTTTTTTCATTTGGAGATACAAATTCCTAATGAGATAAATGATTTGAAAAAATTTTCTCCTGTGTATTGGTTTTTCACTTTCTTTATGGTGCTCTTTGAAGCAAAGTTTTAAATTTTGAGGAACTCCAATTTATCTCTGTTTTCTTTGTTCCTTGTGCTTTTGGGGTATTATTTAAAATCTGAGGTATTTTATTTAAAATTTTATATATAAAATAACTTAATTCGTAGGACCGTTCTAGGAGATGGGTGCGGTTGTTGTCCCCAGTGTATGGATAGGAGACTGAGATGTAGAAAATTTCACTGACATATCAGTGTCACAGCTACCCAGTGCTGTGGGTGTTCAGACCCTCATGTTTGTCCCCAACATCTGTGCTTTTCACCAACATGCTCCACTCCTTCCTGGAATCGTTAATGAAAAAGTTTTTCCGTTTTTGATTTCTTGTTAGTTTGTTTTCTCTTTGGTGACCTCATCTCCTCATTTTCCTTTCGGATATCAGTGTAGATTTATTTTAGGTCTCATGTAGGCAGAAGTATTGCTATCAGTTAACTTCTTTATTACTCACTCTCCGATGATGATTGTTGCTATTTAACCTAATCAAGTCATGCTTAACTCTTTCCTGCTCATGACACTGAAAAGTGTCATGACTTAAAGAATGCTTAAAGAAGAAAGTACTTGATTGATTTCATCTTGCTACCCAATCAAACCAATCAAATGAAAACCCGGTGTTGACACAGATTATAAGCCCTCCAGAATAGGGTCACTGTCTTCCTTGTGTTTCATTTGTTTGGTCACAGTGTCTGGATAGCGCCTTGCTGTCCAGCAGTTTTGTGAGGATACGGTGCTCGTGAATCATTGTAAGGACAGAATTTTGACAACAGACTATGTTGTTCATTTCCCAAGGGAAAAGATAATATAGAAATACTGCTCAGATCTATTTTAAAATTAAGCTTGGAATTTTGAGAAGAATTCAAGAAACCATACAAAGATCTTTTTCACTAATTTTAGATATATCTTAGACACATTATGGTTACATAGCAGAGTAACTTATCAAGTAGATTTGACAAGAGGTGTGTATTATTGATTTTTTGTTTTAGTTGAAATATTCTATCTGAGATAAAGTAATCAGTGCCTATAAATGCACAAATATGTTTGTATTTCTATGCAACATGGGAGCAGACTTCATATGTTTCTTTATAATACATATGACTGTGTGTTTTAATCTGTCTGCCAGTGTTTTTATAGTTTTTCAGCAATGTTGTAACTTTAGAATTCTTCTAAGAAATTCACTCCCAATACTACTGCAGTTTGTACTGTGTATCCTTTCTTATGCATGGGATTCCACTGTCCCCTCAGGGAGGAATTTCCACTCCTATTGAGTTAGTAGCAGATTTAAAGGAACTGTGATTTCTAGGCCTTTGCTCTCCATGTGTTTGCAGTTGGCTGTCAATCACGATTTTCCCTTTCTTGAGTTTTCATTCTTCAATTAGAATTTTTGAAAATAACTACTAATATGTTTCACAGGTCTCCCTAGAAACTTGATGTGTTTGTGCTTTTCAGTTTTCAATTTATGAAAAATGTAAATGCACCCTTGTTTTTAAGTAGTCCTTTTTCACTAGATATTAGTTTATCTCTTTATAGTTAAAATAAATTTTTTCCCAATGAATGAATCGTTGTGCATGTTTTAAAAAACCTTACTTTTTACTTTTCTTATTCTAACAGTTATATTCGTTGTAGAGAATTTATAAAATAAGGATAAACACAGTAATAACTTAAAATGGCCTCTAATCTCACCTGGAGATACAGTTGTAAGGTTTGAAATTGAGAATTACAAGTCCTCTCACGTTTTTCTTCTTTTTCAAGTACGTTTTGGTTACTGAGACACTCGAATTCCCATATGAATTGTAGCAGCAGCTAGCCAGTTACTGCAGAGGAGCCCACTGGGATTGTGATCGAGACCACGTTGAATATGTGGATCGCTCTGTGGAGCACTGACATTCCAAGAGCGCTGTCATCTGATCCAGGAATGTGCGTGGTGTGTCTGTCCAGGTATTTAGGTCTTCTTTAATTTTTTTTCAACAATGTGTAGAGTTTACATAGTATTATTTTATTTATTTTTTCCCTTTATACTGAGTAAAAGTGTGCAACGTACCGGAATCAGAACTGTATTATAGCCCCAACATTTGCTGCTACAATGGACGCTGCGGTCTTTCTTTGCCCTCTGTAAAATCTTGCACAAAATAGGACCTAAGTAACTCTTTCTTGAATGAATGATTTTATGATTGTTGAATGATGCTTGAGAGTCCTTGTGATGATATCGTTTTCCCAGACATTCCCCTTTTCTTAACTATGCCCTTTCTCTTCCTTTCCTCCAGCCTGGGTTTCAGCCTGCCTGTGGCATTGATTTTCCCTATCTGTGGACTCTTCCTTTCACTAGTTCACGATAATGTTACATGTGGGCTGTGGAAACTTGCTAGATGTCAAGAAAGAACCAATCCATTGCATGCTAGTATTTTTAGTGTGTGGTATTCTTTTATCTATTGAAATTAAATCAGGCTGACCCCCTGAGCTCTTTTCACCTTCCTACACATGATACTGCTCTGGTTGCTGCATGTGCCCTTCCCCCAGACTTGGTTTTGGAATTGAGTAAGTCACCATCACTGGAGACCACGCTTTTAAAGATGAGGAGGACATTTGATCCTTCTCCCTGGTTGGGGACTTGGATGAGATGAGGTAACAGATAAAGAATGGAGCCCCAGCACATTCTGACCACTGTTCTTTCCGTTCCTTTCTCCAGGGGAAAAGAGTACAATTCAAAAATATAAAGATTGTGAGCTAATGAGATAGACAAGACAACCGATCATTTATTAAATATCCTTTCATGCCAGAAACAAATGTATTATACACAAAATAAGCACACAAATCACGGTAGAACCGTGATTAAAAACGTGGGTCCTAGTTCGAGTCCTGCTCTGGAATGACCAGTCCTGTGAGATGGAGAACTGGTAGGCCGGCTTAGCGTCTCTCGGACTAGTTTTCTGTCCTGCAGAGATGGGGCTCGCTAGGCGTCCCCCCCGTAGAGGTGCTGGGGGGTGTAAGTGACGCACGTGGGCAGCCCTAGCACAGCTGCTCGTTCCTCGTAAGTGCAGGAGAGCATAGCTTTTGCGGTGACGGCTTTATGACCGCCCCGTGAAGACTCTCAGTGCTCCTAAGGGATGCCTTGTGGTTTGGAGATGGGATTCTCACTTCTGTAAATACCCAAGGATTGTGTTATTGGGCCCTGCTGATTTGAATCTATTCTTTAGAAAGTACATATTGTAGATATATTTTTCAAGCATGCATGCTTTTTTCTTTTATTCTTTATAGTTCTACCCTCTCTCTTGGTGGGACTTTTCATGGAATCCAGGAAACAGCCCTAAGCCACCTGCCTCTTCACACGTCTCCGTGGCGGTTTTCTTCCCTGACTAGAAGAGGGTTCTGCATAGGGAATTTTCTTTGTTCCCCTTTTCTTGGAGTCTCTCTGTCTGTCTGCCCACCTCTCACCTGTCCAACTGTCCATTTCTCTACCCACTCATTCTTCTGACTTGTTCCAAAAAGCATTTCAGGCAGCTTACAGAAGAACAGATACCAAATAAGCAGGTGAGAAAATGGGGCCAAGTTCAGACAGTGAGGCTAGGAGGCGAGCCTGTGTGAGGGTGGCAGGCATGAGAGACACGCGTCTGCCCTGTGACTTATAAGATCGACAGCAACAGTGTGCCTGAGGCTCCCAGCAGACACAGGGAAACAGGGTGTGTGGGAGATGCTCACTGGCTGTGAAATAAATAAGTGGCTGAGGAGAAGCCCAGCCTTTCCAGCTACTAAGGTTTAGGAGAATATTTTGAGTGTCTTCCAAAATCAGAGTATTTCATCTTTTCCTTTTTCAGAGTTCTATGTATAGTTGGTTACATTCTATACATGGAAATTTCTCCAAAACTGCTTCCCACGTGTGTCCCATGGCTCGGAATGGGGTGGTTCTGCTCATTGACGGGTGTTGGCCAGAAACCGAAAATGACATCCTCCAAGAAGCCTGGGATTTGTCAGTTATGTTTTGTCAGTGCTGATGACTTCAGAATATGCTTTCACAGTTCCTCTCCATCTGAGGCGGCAGCATGCTCTCTTAGCAGCATCAGGAGCTCAGGGCCACGGGATGGTGGGGGCTGACTGCACTGCCTTCAAGACAGCTGAGGTAGTCACTGCAGGCGTGGTGCTTTCACGTAGTGCATTTCATGTTCTTTAATAGGCTTCAACAGGGAGTTAATTGAGTTAATTAACATGTAATAAATATGATGCTTTGTTGTAAAGACAGTTATAGGCAGAATATAAGCTGTGAAGACTTTAAAAAATGTTTCATTACTTAAATTTCAGCAGGGAAGATTTAGTTTATCTTATTTATGCCTCTCTTTAAAAGTAACAAAGAAACAAGACAGAAAAAGCAGAGGATGATTTCTGTTCTTCCTCTCGGCTTGCAGGTGCCCTCACCTCCAGTGGCATCCATCCAGACACCAGCACTGACACTGGCCGTGCTCAGAACTGCCTCAGCCCTGAAGATACAACTGACAAATAGAAGGGGGCCATGCCCTGTTACAGCAGGTGCTCTCACTTTGTGGGTCCTTATGTAACTGTGCGTTGTTATTCAGGATCGCCCATTCTACGTTGTGTGACGCTGCTGCGGTGTCTCCTAGTTATTTATTTATGTAAGTACTCATGTATTTTCTCCAATGCATGGTACTAGACATCTAAAAATGATTTTTTCAGATGAAAAATAATGTGTATTTAATATAATAAGTCTGAAAAAAGGGGCAAAATAGGGTATCCTTGTCCCACTACTCAGAGACAGTAATTAACACTTTAACTTCTATTTTCTGTTCTTTTCATCAGTGTGTATCACCTCTGTCATAAAAACCAGCGATCACTCTGTGCCTGTTTACTGTGTGGAGACCTCCATTTTCCATTCGGCTTATTACATGTTTTTCTGCAATATTCTATCTCCCCTGGCATAATTTTTAATGACCAGTATAGCATTTTGTCTTGTGGAGGCATCGTCCATTTTACTTCGGACTTAAATAAACTTTTAAATTCAAGTATACTTAACTGAAATACTGAAAAGGGAACTGTGGTGGTACTTAAAGGCCCCTAACTCCCTTCCCCTTATTTCCTGAGTGTAAAAGCTGTTGACAATGTGGTGTATATATTTCATGACCTTTATGCCTATGACATATATATATATACACATAAATACATACATACCTACATACATACACGTATATGAGAAATCTATGTATATGTGTGTATATATATGCTTTATTGAAAAATAAGACCGTACTATATGTGTTCTGCAGCTCGCTTTATTCACTCACGGGTATATCATAGACGTCCTCCCACTCCAGACTCACCCGGTCCTTTCAGATAGAATGGAGGGGTCTCCTGATGTGCAGGTGTGGTCTCTTGTGCAAGGACACTTTTGGTGGGAGAGTGATGTGGACAAGGCCCTGGACAATGCCGAATCGCCGGCCCCTTCAGAGCCCACGTCTCGCCGTGATTTACCGCATCATTTTCTTGATGTTGGACCCTTAAGTTTTCTCCATTTTCCACTTTCAGAAAGGATGTTTGACTGGCATCCCTCTTGTACAAACATACCTGTGATCTTGTATGAGTATTCCTTTAGTTAAGGCTTCTGGAAATTTTGTCCCTGGATGTGATATTTACATTCATCACAGGCTCCTTTCAAGTGACTAGAAATTGCTTCTCCAGTGGGGAATGAAAATCTGTAGAATAACTTATGTAACCAATTCTCTATCACAGGATATGATTTCACTTCAGCTTTTCATCCCACCATTGTAAACAGTGCTGTGTAAATGCTCTGATGAGTACATCTTTTGAACTGATTTTTTTTCTAAATGAAATGATTCCTAGAAGTTGAGTTGAGTCTGTGTGTACACACGTTTTTCAGAGTTTACATATCCATTGACATGTCGTCCTCCAAAATGTCGCTCACAGTTTGTTCTCTCACAGATGGACACTAGCTAGAATATCTTTTACAAATATTTGCCGATATGATGAGCAAAATTGCTTTTTCATTGTTTTAGTTTCTATTTGATGACCAGTGAGTTATTGAGCATTTTTCACTCATTAGTCATCTGACTTTTTAAAAGTGAATGATCCCTTTTGTCCTTTGCACACATTTAAGTGAGGGAGCTTCTTGTTGCTTTGTGACAGCTCTTTGTATGTTATGAACATTAACCCCTTGTCTTCATCAACATGTATCACAGAGCTTTATCTTGTCATTTCTTGCCTTTCATTTTGTTCAGTAGGTTTTTTATTTTCGTTGTGGCTCAAAATATTCTTAAGATAGTAAATGTCTTCCTTTTGGGTTTTATCTTTGTTATTATTCTTAGAAATACTTTCTTATAATGGTATAAATCTCTTATGTAGGTTTATTTAATGTCTAAGATGGAGATGATAATAGTACTTGTTATAGTGAGGAGAACTTGAATTAATGTGAGCAAAGAGTTGTATTTGCTGTTATTAGTATTTTAATATTTAAACAACTATCTGTAATTTTTTTTGTGGTCATTATGACAGGAATAGAATTTGTTCTTTCCAGGTGATTCTCTGATTGTCCCAGGAGAATTATTGAATTCATACTTTGCTCTTTGATTTGAAATCCCACATGCACAAAATACTTATGTACACTAGAGTCTCTTTTTGAGCTCAGGCTATATTTCTGTCAATCTTACTTCCTTAATCCAGCGCCATATCTTACATATTGTAAAAATTAATTATTATCTGACAGTGTGATATTTTTTTGTTCTTTTCTTCCATCCCAAAATTTCTTGGCTATTATTATGACTTTATTATTCCTGAAGAATTCTAAAATATTTTGTTCAAGTTAAAAAAAAGTCAGATAAGAGTATTCATGGGATTTTTATTAAGTTTTGAATTATTTTTAGGAGAACTTACATCTTTACAAAACTGTTTTCCTCCATGCAATATGTTGATGTCTCTACATTCATACCTCTTATTTACCCCTCAGTACAGTCCTGTAGTTTTCTCCATGTACAACATGGGCATTAATTTTGAGTTTATTCCAGATTATTGTTGATGTTTTTGTTAATTTTGTAAGTGAGAATTTTTTGCTATTATATTTTTTAACTGTTTAAACTGACACCTAGGAAGGCAGATTCGGTTTGTAAATACTCACTTTGTAACAAATCATTTAAAATTGTAAGTATTAAGTAATTGTTCGAGGATCCTTTCTTTTGTGTTTTTAAAAATTTGTTTCCAATATTATCAAAATGGTCATAGCTAAGAAGTATAGGTGTGGAGACAGATGGAGAGAGGTAGTGTGGCTCATGTACAAACTGTGAGCACTTTCATGGCTGCCTTTAGGCTGGAGAAGCCCCAGAAGAGCCCAGGTTAGACCAGGGGTGGCTTTGTATGCACTTGAAAGCCAGCTTTCCTACCTGTATGGTGAAGCCTGGTGGGCGTGGCAGGTAGATGATCAAGGTCTGATCAAGGTCATTGGCTGCACAGAGCGCTGTGTCTGTGAGAACTGGAGTCCATCACCATGGGAAATGCTTGGCGCCAGGAACACTGCAGGGGAGCTGGGGAGTCTGTGTGTTAAGGATTTTCCAGTCCTTGGAGTGGGAAGATCAGACTCTGCATTCAGATCTGAGTTTGAATTCATCCTCTCTTATTTACTGGTCCTCTGACTTTTGTCAAGTTATCTACCCTCTTTGAACTCCTATTTTCTTATCTCTCAAAATAGGAGAATTACGGCCTGCTGCTAGAGTGTTTGATCAGGGTAAGTGATTTGTTTCTATAAGATGCCACGTACAGTCACAAGCTCAGTGAGAAATGGGCTGTCACCTCTTCATCTGCAACTCAGTGCTCGACAGGACATCGGGGCAAAGCCAGTCCGTAATTTGTTTGTGATGCAATGAGGAACAAAATTAATGTCTTGCCTTTCCCTTGCAGTATTCTTACTCCTTTGCTTCATTTACTTCTTTCCTCCTTTCCTTTTCCCTCCTCCACCAAAAGATCCTGAGACTCTCTCAGAAAACTAGATTCAAATTACTTTAAAGGGTGTCTCATCCTCATGATATGACAGTAACATAAAAAAAATCTGTACAGATCCCAGACGTCATTGTATTTGATTTACACACACACATGCACACCCACACACACACACAATCAGCCTACCTACAACTTGCTGAGGGAGAAGGACCAATTTTTCTGAGTTTTCATTCACTGAGCGTGAGAGCAAAGTCTCTTACGCAGACTTTCACCTTGCTTAGTGCATGGTGTTTTTAATTGGATTTCTGCTTTGTGGCCATAGAACTATTCTTATAGAAGAGAGTTTGTGGACATTCTGCTGTGATATTGGTGTCAACATATTTGAGTTGGAAAGGACTTAGGACAGCATAGAGTCGTAACTTTTTATGGGTGAGAATCCATGATGGTGTAACTTGGACAAGAACCTGGGTCTTCTGTCTTCGTGTCCACGTAGATGAAGAGGCAACAGGGCGGGAGATGGCAGGGATCCTTCTTGCTTGAGTTCCAGGGTCTTGCTAGTTTTCATTGCTCAGCTGCCTTTAGTTTAGGTCCGTGTGGCCTCTCATGGGAAGGTCACTCTGTCCTGAAAGACTGAGTTTCTAATCAGCAAAAAGCCCTGGACCCACTCATATTTCCCAGAGTTTTTCTGCTGTCCTGCTGACAGTTTATATAAATGATACCTAAGAAACTACTGGATATAAAATCCTTATTGTTATCATTTGCCCTCAAGTTCCATAGGAATGGGGTGCTGTCTCAGGCTGTCTAAGGCTAGATCTGAACAAAGATAGGGTGATAGGCTGTGCTGCTGGACCCTTCCCATTCGAAAGGGATTTCAAACTTAGTTTTTGGAATCAGACAGATGAGTTCAAATCTTGCCTTTACCAGTTATTAGCTTTGTGAACTTGGGGAAGAAACTGTACTTGTTTGTGTCCAATTTTCTTTATCTGTAAATAAGTTCAGTATTTACTTTAGGGTTTTTGTTTTAGAACTGAATGAGCTAATTTCCTCATTTATACCTAAAATACTGATCGCGTGGTTCTATGCTGGTGCCTTGGTAGAAGATTACTAAGGGACTCAACAGTGAGAATGCAGGTGGTGGACCCCTGGATCATAGAGCTTATATTCCAGGATATGCTTGTAAAAGACTGGATGTGCAGTGGATTTTTAGTAAATATCCATTCCTTTCCTTATCCACATTGATTGTGTATATATCTTTGTACAATATATGAACAATTTTTATTGCAATTTAAATATCTTTGTAGTATTTATATTATGTAGCTATAACAAAATACGTGAAATAAAATGATTTGTCTTTTATTTTCTTTTCAATATGCAAAACAAAAGAAAATAAAAAAGAAAAAAAGGTTTTGAAGGAGTAGAAATAATTTTATTTCTGTGGAATCAATTCCCTATGTTAGGTTTTTTAGTTGTGTTGTTAAACAGCATATAAAATTGATAGGTTGTGACTTCAGTGTTGATAGCTAGGTGAGTGTAGTTTCTTTTTGTGGTTGTCTTTGATGAATTATTTGCACTAGATCATAAATGATGTGCATGTTACATATTGGAAACGAGGAAAAAGTGGAGACATACTACCTCCAATGCAGTCATCTTGTTACCAAGTCGAAACTCGTACTGCTTGCTGTATGACAGGCCAATAAATCGGGAGATTGAGGTGTTGGAGCAAGGAATAGTGACTTTATTTGAAAAGCTGGCAGACCCAGAAGATGGCTGAATGACATGCTGGAGAACCGTCTCCCCCAAGTCAGAAATCAGTCCACTTTTATACTAAAAAGGGGCGGGGATGCCCTGTTGATACTAAAAATTCTCTGGATCACCTGTCTTACTTGTTTGTTATGATCCAGGAAGTGTTTTCCCTTCATTGCTCATTCCCATAACTAGAATCACACTATTACAATTACTTTATTCAGGGTTATAAATTTTTTCTATTTCTTCAAGATGTTTAGCCATCATCAATTTTGTAGGCCTAGTTACACTTTGGGAAATGTAACAGACAATTTTATAAAATAGACAGGATATAAGTAATACAGCTAGTAACGTTAATAAAGTCATGATTAAGAATTTAATAATCGGGAAGTTGTATTTTGGGGTTAAAATTTTGCTTGTGTTTCTGATTGAGTTTGAGTGATCTTATGGGAAAATTCATATTTATGGTCAGTCTCAGAGCAGGTATTAATTGGTCAGGTGACGTCTCCCACCTTGTAAGATCAACAGAGGTCTAAACAGAACTATAATTTCTTTTTAGAATAACGTTTCTGAGGGCTATCTAGTTAGAGACTTGGAGTAGGGAAACCCACCAAGGTAACACAGAAGAACTAGACATAGGTAATTTACCATAAACTTAACAATTGGAGTAGTTCATAATCAAAGGTAGGAGAAATTATCACAGTAATTTTTATGCAGGCCTGGTACGGTGTCTTGGGTCAGCTGTCTACCTCAGATATCGTCTTCTTGTCATCCTGGCCTGGTAGCTTTTTCTCCATTTGGGCATTGTTTTAAGGTGAGCAGTGCTCTATAGGCCAGTGCATTGCAGGGGCTATTTCTGATAGGAAATGAACCCGAAAGTCCGTTTCCTTCAGCTTTGGTGTGTATGGTCTATTTAAGAGTACCTGATAAAGGGTCCTTCCATTCAGGTTGGAGACAGTTCTTTAAGTCATGCCTGTTCCAGTTTGTATAATCCCCTGGCTGCAGGTCATGGGGCATTGGAATTTTACCCAAGGATAGATTAGTGAGCTTCAGAAACAAAGCTAGAGTATCCTATTAATAATTCAGTTAAACTGTACAGCAATGTGACATAACAGCAAGGAATGGTTGGGAAGTGTGTTAGTAAATACGGACGTCAACAAAACTAGAATTTAATATCCACTAAAATATAATCTTTTTTCTCTCTAAAGTTACCCTCATTTTTCTCAAATAAAGCCATGTCAAGATTAATTGCTTTACAAGTTGTCTGATTATTTGATCATATAAGCTTTTTTAAATTGGCTGTGTTGGAACTTTTAATTAGGAGTCTCAGGGTAGAATGTTAATAAGGTTTGCTAAGGCCAGGAAAGACCCGTCAAGGGCTTGTCATGGATTTCTGCCTTACAGATTTAGGTAAATTCTTTTCTCTTTAAAATCCTTAAAATACCTTGAGATTCCTATATCTGTTAGGAGATGAACTTCCTCATTTGTCTGATAGAGCCACTGGGGACCTAAGAGTTTTTAGTCTATTGAGGGATCAGATTGAGAGAAAAGATAACTGTTCCAAGTCTGATTACATAGGTATAATTTATCAAATTGCTGTGAATCATAGCTAGCTTAAAGAGAAGAGATTCTTTATGTCTGGGAAACAGGTTAAAAGCCAGTAGTATTTTAAACAAAATCAAAAATTATAACCATATTCACCAGTTTACTCAGTCCCATGTAATTAATTCTTTTAATCACAGTTTTCATTGGAAATTTAAAATTTCTTACCCAGTTTATTTCACTGCTATAGTTTGAAATTTTTTAGAAATCAGTAAATCTCCTTGAAGAGCAAGCATTTTGCAAAACCATCAGAAGACAACCATTAACTGTCTATAAATGACAAAAGATTTAAAATCATGGTTAAACACCGTTACACTATAATCGATAAAGGAACCTGGTCACTATACCCAGAATTATCACTGGTAACATTTCAGATATACCAGAATGTTAGGGAGTCCATATAATTTCTACAATATCTATATTAATAACATTTTCTCATACAATATAACCTTAGAAGTTTTATTATTCATTTGACAATACCATGTTATTTAACATGCCAAATGAAATTTACTAGATTAAAATCTCTCTTTGGGATGTTTCAGGGGCCCTCTGTAGCATCCCAAACTTAACTGGAGATTAAAATAACTTTAATTAGAAATTGATATTTGGGGAGCTTGTTTAAAGATTTCAGAACACTTGGTCAGATAAACATATAGATCACTGTAACGTAGAACTAATTCATTAACAAGAAAATGCGTCAAAGGTAATGGCAGAACAGATCAGTTAAGTGGTATAAGAAGTTTTACAATCTGTTACTGAAGGTGGATTAACATTTTAAGAAAATTTTTTCCTCTTAACAGCGAGAAAACCAAATCTAGTCTTGTACCTGCTTACTTCTAAGATTCATTTACTTTGCCCAAGTTGATTCTAAACTTAGCCAATTCTGACCACGTATGAAACTCTTTCCTCAGGGTTCCACTTCCACAAGCCTTCCATAGCTTTCTATACTCATATTAGTGTGTCCCTTATTTTCTCTTCCATTCAGAAGTAACCAGCTTCAGGAGAAATCCACTATTTTTCATTAACAAAATATAATTCCATTCTTATATCTTCCTTTACACATTTATCTTACTTTCCTAGGATACTGAGATCATTCCCTTAATAATAGAGACTATTTCAGGGTGGCATCATCCATTTATTAGTATTTCTAAACACCTTTATTTTCTCTGTAAGAGGAAGTTACATGTTAAGTAATTCATATTTCAATCTTATTTTATCTGAAAATGGCATAGCTATTTAATAAAATCCTATCATTTGACTTAATTTAGCACAACTCTAGAATTTAAAGTTACCAAACATTTAGAGATTATCTTAAGCATACATTTTAAAAATATATTTTAAAAATTTACCCAAAGCTCTCATCTCATTTGCATTTAATTTACTTAAAATTTTACCACACCACATTACTGTTTTTTTTTCTTGACATATCTGCAACAGATATAACAGGATCTTATTTGACTTTCATTAAACCTAGGTACAGTAAAAGCATTATACTTAATATTGATGACTTTAAAGATGTCTATATTAATTAGGACATTCTTAAACTAAACAGTATCAAATATTATCTTAATATTGAATATTTTCCAGTTCACGTGACGCTGAAAGTCAATTTGTTCAGTTTTTATTTTAAAAATACTTAATTTTCAAGCTCCTATTTTTTACGTCAATTAAGCAGATCTCTTTGACTTTGATTTTTTTACCTGTAGAAATATCTCACATCAATAATGTGTACACAGTCTTATAAACAGACAAAAGCTAGAGATCTCATAGCTTCACTTTAAAACTTACTTATAAGATAGGTATAATAATAGTTGGAGTAAAGTGAATTTGCTTGCTCAAATCACTAAGGCTTGCTATTTATGAAACAGACATTTAAGATTTCTTGACAAAGTCTGAAGGACACGTCAGAGTTCTGAGTTCTAAGTTTTAAAATGCCAAAAATTTCTTGGCCTTAAATTTTATTTCGTTGAGCTAATTAGGCTCAGTCTTAGGTCATTGTTTGCTGTATTTACATTTCTGATCTGCAAGACAAAGACACAATCTTCCAATTCCCCAGAGAACTGCTCTGTCACCCAGACCCAATTTTCCCTCCTTAATTGGCATTTTTTATCAGTGAGAAGAGCTGTAAACAAAGAATTCCGTGTTTTAAAACCTTAAGGTTTAATTTATCATGTTTTCCAAAGCTTGCATAAGGCATTTAGTAAGGTCTCTTTTTCTTGAGTTATAAGTTAAACCCAGGGTAAACCTCTTAATATATTTTTTTATTAGCCACTGAATATTAGTTTTTAGTTTTACGTTATACTGGACAGCTCATGTAACTCTGTTGGTTTCTTTTACTTTGTTCAATTAATATTTTCTGAGGGACAGATTTGTGCCCAGACTTACAACACCAAGAAGGGGACGCGTTTTTCCATTGAAACATATCTATCCCACAACATAATTAAGCAAAAGTTTTATATAAAGACCATTTAAATATACCAATTTTACAAACTTTTATCTCAATTTTATTAAATCTTATACCTTTAATTTTTATATTTATGTTTTAATCAATAATTCTTATTTCTAGAAGGAGTGCCAGAAGCCTTTTTTTTTTTTTTTTTTGTGCATTGTATCTAATTTTATAGAAAAGTCTCTAGGATGCCCAAGTTTCAGCCAAAGAGCTTAGACCCCTCTCAATTTTTACTTTGATTAATTGGTCTGTTGTCCCAATCATTGATCAAATATTTCAGTCTATATATATATATATTTTAAACTGCGGCAAATAAAACGGACTTGTTTGAACTTTAATGTTGGGGGGCAGTAGGTGATCTCTTTGGCCCTTTTTTTTACTTTATGTAGTGTAGTATCAAAACCTTGTACCTAAATCCAAAAATGTCCATTTTATTTATCTCATTCAAAATAACCATATAAAAATATTTATCCACTTGGGATAAGCCCCTTATCTTTTATTTTTCGACCTTTTAACAATCCTTTTTCCAGTTATTCAACCTAATTAACATTAATTATTCTAAGATTTTATTAGCATCCCTAGAACCATTTATCGGAAAGGAAAAACACAAATGTAGCTTTTCAAACCAGTTTTATTTTTTTCACTAAGTTCTTAGCTTAAACATTAGATATATTTTTCTACCTTTAAAATTGATTTTAATAGATACCAATAAAACAGCTGTTTATAATGAGATCTCTTTCAACTTTCACCAATTTAAAAGTTTTTCCAAATTAAAGGATCCATCATATGGCCATCATTTTATATATATATATATAATAATATATATATTATTATTATACAATATATATATAATATATATATAGTGATTTTAAACCAATAAGATGAAGAGGCTCTTCCACATGAGAGTGGGGGTGTTGCCTAAATAAAATTCAAAGGTTTACTCTTCAAAAGCTAAAGGCCTTTGTGGTCCAGGCTGATGAAACAAAGTTTAAGATGGCAAAATATCTGACAATTGGTACAAAGAATTGCTTAGAATCCCAATTTATTTGCGTGGCCACCATATGTACACAATACTTGAACCTTTTGTATGGCAGAGTCCAAGGTTTCCTTTAAAAAAAAGTAAACTTATATATACATACATACACACATATAAAACACCCAGAGAAAGATAAAACATTTACATTTCAAGGACACAGGAAGAGAAATCTAAGTTCCCCCTAACGGGGATTTTGTTTTTATAAGTTCAGAATTCCAAAAAATATTTTTATCAGGCCTGGTTAGTTACTTTCATAGTGAGTTTTTTTTTTTTTTTTTTTCTAATTCCCAATTAATGCTGTAAGTTTTGTATGTACATAAACCTGGCTGGGGTAATAGTTGGAGGCTGGCAATCTGTCATTTTTTCTTTTCTTTTCTGTTTTTTATTTTTTTTGAAAGTTCTATTCCACATTGTAAGTTCGGGTTCTCAGAATAAATTTGCTAGTAAGATTTCCCTCAGGGACAACTCTATGGCATGAAGTCTTTGCCTCTACCACTCCTGCAAGATTCTCTGTCACCAGAGAAAGCTGTTACCAGCCAGGAGGAGGGTCCCATTTTTGGAGTTGAAAGGTTACTCATAAGAGTTTTACTTTTATCCTGAAAAATTCAATGGAGGTAACCAAATTGAGGAAAACATTAGAACAACCTCTTACCTAACCACTCAGCCCTGAACCCAGTGTCCTTCAACTTGGACACACTCGGGACGTCTCCACTGGGTGAGTATTTTCCTGGTATGTTTCCACCAGCCCCACTTCGGACGTCTCTGCAAGGTGGGTATTTCCCATTATATTTCAACCAGGCCCCACCCAGTATGTCTCCACTGGGTGGGTAATTCACCCCAGTATCTTTCAACTGGAGGGCCAGTTACCTGGAAACTCCGCCAAATAAAACTCAGGATCATCAAACAATATGTGATTTCCAAGAAACAAGAGAGACTCACCCAAATTCATCTGGACTCCCCGAGGAGGCAGATGGGCACAAAGGGCCACTTATGGTACCAAGGCTCCAGATACTCGGAGAGTTCAGGTGGAGAAAGTCTGCTCTGGGTCCCTTCATGATGTCCAAAACTGTTGACTGAAATACATGTGCAGCCTAAAGGTTAAGAGTTATGATTTATTTGGCGAGACGACTCGAGCCATGATGACAGCCTCTCAGATCTCTCTGAGGGACTGCTCCCAAGAGGTTGAGGAGGAGCTAGGATATATAGGAGCTTTACAACAAAGACCAGGTTGTTGGAACAGTAAAAGATTGCTTGTTATCTAAAGAAAGCCAGGTATCTCAAGTTCAAGAATTTAGTGCTTTTCTATGTATGGGAGGAAGCAAATATTTTGGACTCCCTGAATTCATTCTTTAAACAAGCACCTAGCTACCTAGGGCCAGTATCCTGTCCTTTCTTATTCTGAGTCTGCTCAGAGGGCACCATTGTGAGTTGCTGCAGCTGCTGGGCTGCAGGCCTGTCCTCGCTGGGAGTTGGCGGCAGCCGCTAATGACTTGGTTTCAGCACTCTTTGTTTACTGACATGGTTGCAGTATTTTCATTCACATTGTAGTATTTTCATTCACGGACAGATTATGGATAATCTGCAACCTTGGAAAGGAACCGAGATGGAATTACTGCAGGTACCTTCTTCTTTAATAAGCCGTGTGCAAACATAAACATGGAGGAAGCATACATTTGGATTTGGTGGTGTAGGGAAGGGTTTCTGCACATTACAGGAGAACGCAATGCAGAATTCCTTAAGTCCACCTTTTTTTTCTGTAGTGGTTTCTGAGAACAGTTTATGGTAATTAACCAACATTTACAAATGGTGGCACACATTGCATTTAAGAGCTGGCCGGCTGCAAACTTGTGTATTGGACAGGTGGAATTCATAGGCAAATGGTCAGGTGGATGGGAGAGAGATGGAGCCTAGGCCTGGGCCCAGATTCCGGTTTAAATCGCCATTTCCTCACCATACGGCCTTGGACTAGAATGCAACCTCTCTTAACCTGTTGGTGAATCTGTGAAATGGGCATGATAATATTCGTTTCTTCCTGGGATTGTTGTAAGTTCTAAAGTGTATTGTAGCACACATGAAGCACTTAGCAGTGTTCACTGTGTGTGGCCGCCCCGCTTGGCGTGTGTCAGAGCCGTAAAGGCAGCATTTGTCTGTTGAGGATGCACTGGTAGCCCCTTGAATATGTTGTGAATTTGGTGATTTCCTTTAATCTTGGTAACTCTGTGTGCCATGGGCAGTTATTTTCATGGACAGATGAGGAATCTCAGGGTAAAGAAGACTGTGTAATTTGCCCAAAGTCAGACCATAATTTTGGGTGCATGGGCCTCGGTTCAGCATGGGCCCCAGGGCCTTCTGCCCTCTCCGTTCAGCACCAAAGCCAGATGTGTGATCGGCTCTTTCCCAGCCCAGAATATCGGGCAGGCCGCAAGACACACCTGGCCCTGCGCTGCTTGAGCAAAAACTCCGGAGGAGAGGAAATTACAAAAGGGATAAACATAAAAACAGATGACAGCAAACTGTGATCAGCACTGAGAAGGAAAGGAACACGCCTCACAATGCAGAGCTGTGAGCTTTCCCGTCGGGGCTGCTCTGGGGGCTTTCATCTCAGCTAAACAAACTCTGCTGCTCCACCAAGGCAGGAAGGCAGGGAGCGTGTGGCCAGGTAGACAGGGCCTTGTTAATCATACACATTCCCCATTAAGCTGCAGCTGTCACGGGCACTTACCTAGTAAACAGATGTCTTCCATAATCATCACGCACTTTTCTTGGTAGTTTTATTGCCCCACCTTTGAGATGAGGTCATTGAAGCTGGGGAGTTTGCTGCATGCCCGTGATCACCATGGAAATACCCCCACTGGTCTTTCAACCTAGACTGGTGTGGCTGTCATGTCCCAGCCCTGTGAATGGCATCATGTTGCCTCTCCCAAGCGGCCCAAATGACTGACATTGATATTCTTAATTCATAGGAAATGGTATGTGACAATAGGTGAAAAAGCTATTAAGAAATTGTTTGGAAAACTAGAACAAAATCCAATTCTTCCCCAGCTGGGGGAGCGTACCCTGT
Organism: Camelus dromedarius; assembly: GCF_036321535.1. Taxonomy (NCBI): domain Eukaryota; kingdom Metazoa; phylum Chordata; class Mammalia; order Artiodactyla; family Camelidae; genus Camelus; species Camelus dromedarius. The sequence goes on from NW_026989839.1 coordinate 144,032, forward strand.
GTCACTCACCCCACTCACTGCGTGTCACCTCCTCCCTGCCGACTCTACGTTCAGAAGCCACTCTGAGTCTTTGAAGAACATTTTGCCTCATGACATTGTTGACTAGGACCTGCGACCTCTCTGTCCCTGGTTAACTCTGTCTTGAAAGCCATTTAAATTTCTTGCAGGCTCCTCCGCTCAGATGTAAGAATATCCTCTTTCGACTTCTTGATGCAGCTCCTTAATGAAGATCTCGTGAAGGAAACTTAGTCAAAACCTGGGAGGTATGCACACAGTGACTGCAAACTCAGCACTTTATGAAGTTCAGAATCAGATTTGTGGGTGACTCAGGAAAGGCTTTTTTATGGTAACAAGGGGAAAGTGAAAGGATGCAGGCTGTGTGAGACTGAAACATCTCGTTCCCAGCCAGCAAGGCACCTGCGTTCAGGGTGGTGTGTGGGGAGTGCAGAGTTCTCACAAAGAAAGAAGAGTTGTGATGGGAGGGAGGACAGTTAGGTACTTTACTGTGGAGGGAAAAAGTGGGTTAAGCATTTCCTGGTTGAACAAGAGGATTGTGACATGATGTGCTTGTATTTTGGAGAGAAGGGTTTTGTGGGGACAGGCCTAGGGAGAACGCTCTGTGGCTGGGGAGTCAGCACAACAGAGAAACACAGAGAACCGTGCAGACCCCAAGGCCCCTGCTGGGGAAGAGGCTGCCCTCCAATTCGAGCCCTGGGGGCAGCTTCTGTCCCTTAGCTGGGGCCTCAGAGCTCCCTTCACAACCCAGTCCTGTTGATACAAGGAAAAAAACGTGAGGCATGAGAAGGGCTGTTTCCCAGGCTTTTGTTGAGCCCCTGGGATGTGTCCCACCAGATTTTGTTCCTTGGCTTTGTGCAGTAAAGTATTCAAGAGCAAGCCAGTGTTGAGGAAAGGTAGATTTATTCACAGAGACACATTGAAAGGCAAGAGAAAGGCCACGAGGTGTGGGGTTTGGGTGCTCAGATTAAAACTAGGTACACACTCCACAGAGTGTGGGCTTTCTCCGAAGAGGGAGAGAGAGGGGTGCCCGCGAGGTGGCGCTGTGTTGCTCGTTTTCTTGGGCTTGGTGGTTTCATTTGCTAATATATAGAAGAAGCAGCCTAAGGGCAAGGGGCTGGGATTCCCAGGGAGTTGGCCATTTCCCACCCTTTGACCTTTTGTGGCTAGCCTTGGGACTGCCATGGTGCCTTGGGGCATGTTATTCACCATGTTACTATTACAATGGGTGTATAATGATGCTCAAGCTCTGCTAGAAGTTAAATCTCTTCATCCTGAACCTCAAGGCCTACTGGGGTTTGAATCCTTCACCATTTTGATGTTAATTGCTGTGGCTTTCCTTGAATGGCTGTGCTCTGCCTCTTCCATCCTGTCTCACTATGATGACACAGAGAGAGCAAAGGCAGGGCCCTGCCTGTGCTCCTGCATTTAACAGCAGGATGTGTGGAGTGGGCTTATGATGACTCTGAGTAGTTAGAAAGGTGTTTCAGATTTTGCCACGTGAGACATGGGGACCTGCCAGCAGCCATCACAGATTTATCTCAAGGGCATTATCGCTTGTGTTGTTACGGAAACAACAGGCCAGCCAAGAAACATGCACTGAGATTTATTACGCCGGCGGGCTCAGAGGGGCTTCTGTTCCGAAGCTCTGAGCACCTCCAAGACCTGCACATGAGGTTCTATAGGGTTAGTTACAAGTAAGGGGCTATTAGCCAATAAGGCTCAAACAACAAAAAGCAAGGAATCAGTACACTGAAGCTTATGAATTTGGAACAGATCACTTTACTGACAATTGTTGACCTTGGATTTACGAGTTAGCTTATTAGCCCAGTCAACTGACACTAAACTTCAGATTTACGATTTAGCCCAGCAATACTTAGATCAGTAAACCGACATTTATCACACTTAGATTTGTGACTTAGCTCGTTAACCCAGCTGGGCTTTTCCTTCACAGTGTCATTCATCTTTTCTATATTTCTTTTTTTTTTTTTTTAAGTATTTAATTCAAATTTAATATCAGGTTTTTTTGGAAAGAAATTTCTCTTTTTCTTTTCTTTGGGACTCTTTTTGGGGGGTAGGTAATTAGGTGTATTTATCTGTTAGTGGAAGCCCTGGGGCTTGAACCCGGGACCCCGTGCACGCTAAGCACACCCTCTACCACCCCCCCATGATCTTTTCTTTTTGCTTTAGCTGCCAAGAATCTTACAGCTGAATTTCTAGTCGGGCTTTAACACTTGCCCTGACTCCAGGGAATCCATTTTTATGACTTTACCTCCCCCAGGTTTCATTTAAGTATTGAATCTCCAATTTCTCTTCACTTTCAGTTTTGCCTTTTTGTTGTTATGGTTGTTAAGGTGTGTTTAAAAAATTGTTTAATTTCTCTTTTAGCAGGAGGCTGAAAGTAAATAAATATGTAAACAAACAGCACACTTAAATGCTTTTATACATTCTAAGCTGTTTAGTAGTTACTTAAAAACCGAATTGAATATTAAAGTGATAACATTTTTAAGTTATTTTTTAATTTTTTACAAAGATATAGCTGATTTAAAATATGATATGTTTCAGGTGTACAATAGATGCTCCATTTATAGTTACTGTAAACATTGGCTGTATTCCCTGTGTTGTAAGATACATCCCTGTAGCGTGTTTACATAACTTGTTGCAGTTTGTATAAGAAAGTTGGGTAACGCAGAGTCTGGGGCATGGCTGTGTCTGACCCAGGGTCACGCTCACCCTGCCTGTCAGAGCCCAGGCCCTCACTCCTGTCTGCAGGGCAGCGAGTGGAGGCAGCCCTCATCAGCGCTGGCACCACCCTCTGAGCGGCAGTGACAGCAGTGTCTGTGTGTGGACGTGCAAAGTGTTTTTCCAGGAGCTTTACATGCATTTCTGCATTTAATAATTAAAGCCCTCCTGTGAGGAAGCGTTTTATGATTTTAATGAATAATACATTTTATTTTGATATTGATAAACTTCAAACCTCCGGAAAATTTACAGGAGTAGTATAGTAAACGCTTAGATACAGTTCACCTTAAAGGGCACTATTTGTCCTTTTGTGTCTGGCTTATTTTAACATAAAGTTTCAAGGTTCATCCATATTGTAGCCTGAGTCAGTACTTTATTCTTTTGGTTTCATAATATCCTTTTTCTTTTTTTTCGTTTTTGGTCTATTTAAAAATATTTTCATTGAAGTCTAGTCAGTTTATAATGTTGTGTCAGTTTCTTGTGTACAGCACAACAATTCAGTTAAATAGGAACATACCTGTATTCATTTTCATATTCTTTTAAACATAAGTTACTATAAGATATTAAATATATTCTCCTGTGCTATACAGTATAAACTTGCGGTTTATTCTATACATACTCAGTATCTGCAAATCTTGAACTCCCAATATATTCCTTCCCACACCCTCTCCCCTCTGGTAACCATAGTTTGGTTTCTATGTCTCTGTGTCTGTTTCTGTTCTGTAGATAAGTTTATCTTTTTGTGTCTTTGTTTTTTGATTTTTTTTTTTTTTAAGATTCCACATGTTAGCGATCTCATATGGTATTTTTCTTTGTCTTTCGGGCTTACTTTTCTTTGAATGACATTCTCCAGGTCCATTCATGTTGCTGCAAATGGCATTACTTTATTATTATTTTATGGCTGAATAGTAGTTTATTGGAGAAATATACTACAGTCTCTTTATCCAGTCATCTTTCAGTGGATATTTAGGTTGTTTCCATGTCTTGCTATTGTAAATAGTGCTGCTGTGAACATTGGGGTGAAAGTGTCTTTTTGAGTTAGGGTTCCTTCTGGATATATGTCCAGGAGTGGGATTGCTGGGTCATATGGGAGGTCAATTTTTTGTCTTTTTAGGAACCTCTGTACAGTTTTCCCCAATGGCTCCACCAAACTGCATTCCCACCACAGTGCAGGAGGGTTCCCAATTCTCCGTAGCCTCTCCAGCATTTACTGTCTGTGAACTTCTGAATGATGGCTATTCGGATTGGTGAGAGGTGAGTCTTGATTGCAGTTTTGATTTGCATTTCTTTGATAATGATATTGAGCATTTTTTTCATGTGCCTATTGGCCATTTGTATGTCTTCATTGGAGAAAAGTTTCTTTAGGACTTCTGCCCATTTTTGAATTGAATTGTTTGTTTTTCTTTCTTATTAAGTGTAAAAGCTGTTTACATATTCTGGGAATTAAGCCCTTGTCAATTTCATTTATTGCAACTATTTTCTCTCATTCCATAGATTGTCTTTTTGTTTTGCTTTTTGTTTCCTTTTCTGTGCAAAAGCTTGTAAGTTTAATTAGATCCTACTTGTATTATTTTGCTTGTATTTCTATTGCTTGAGTAGACTGCTCCAGGAAAACATTGTTGAGATGTATGTCAGATGTTTTGCCTATGTTTTCTTCTAAGAGGTTTATAGTGTCTTGTCTACATGTTTAAGTCTTTAAGCCATTATAAATTTATTTTTGTGTATGCTGTGAGGGAGTAGACTAACTTCATTGATTTACATGCAGCTGTCCACTTTTCCCTACACCATTTTCTGAAGAGGCTGTCTTTACTCCATTGTATGTTCTCACCTCCTTTGTCAAAGATTCAATGACCAAAAGTTTGTGGGACTATTCTTGGTAATTTTGTTTATCCGTTCATTGATGGATGGATATTGTTTGTAACCTTTGGTTACTCTGAATGATACTGCCATGAATATTGAGGTGCAACTTTTTGTGAGAATATATTTTCATTCTGTTGGCTGTACAGTTGGCCCGCCATATCTGTAGTTTCCACTTTATGGATCCAGATGGCTGATTGTAAAGGGACTCGAACATCCTTGGATTATGGTATCCAGGGTGGGGGTTTCCTGAAACGAACCCCCCGAGGATACTGAGGAATGACTCTATATGTAGGAGTGGAATTGCTGTGCCATATAATTCTAACCTTTTGAGGAAACACCAGGCTTTTCCAAAGAAGCTGCACCATTGCCCCTTTCCAATGGCTGCGTATTGAGGGTTCCCATTTCTCTGCCTCCTGACCGACACTTTTTATTGTCCATGTTTTGATTATAACCATCCTAGTGAGTGTAAAATCAGATATCATTTTGATGTTGATTTCGCTAGTGATGCTGAGCATCTTTTCATATGCTTATTGGCCAATTGTGTATCTATTTAAATACTTGGCATATTTAAATTTGGGTCGATTTTCTTTGTATTGGTCAGTTGTAAGCATTTGTTTTATATCCTGGATACTAGTCTCTTATTAGATATAGGCTTTGCAAAATTTTTCTCCTATTCTGCAGATTGTCGTTTCACTTTAGTTTTTTTAAACATTAAAACAATTTCTTTCTAGGGGAGGTAATTAGATTTATTCATTTTATTTTTCTTGCTAAGCACGCACTCTATCACTTGAGCTACCCCCTTCCCCTTCATTTCACTTTCTTGATGATGTCCTTTGTAACAAATGGTTTTAATTGTGATGAAGTCCATTTTATCTTTCTTGTTTTTCACTTGTGCTCTTGGTATTGTATCTAGGAAGCCATAGCATATCCTTGAACCACAAGGATTTAAACTATGTCTTTATTAGAAAGTTTATATATTTAGTTTTTACGTTTCCGTCTGTGATCCATTTTGAATTAATATTTTATTTGTTATATAAAATACGGGGGTCCAGATTCCAGATTAATTCTTTTGCCTTCAGATACCCAGGTGTCTCTGCACCATTTGTTGAATAGACTATTCTTTCAATGGAGTTTTGTTGGCACATTTCTGGAAAAATGACTGTAAATGTAAGTTTCCCCCCTAGATTTTTTATTGTGTCTCATAGATTTATGCATCCAAACTTATGCCAGTACCATAATGACTTGAGTACTATAGATTTGTAGTAACCTTTGAGTGAGTCCTCCAACTTTGCTCTTCTTTTTCAAGATTGTTTTGGCTGACCTGGGTCCCTTGCACTTCCATATGAATTTTGGCATCAGTTCTTCAATTTTTGCAAAGAAGTCAGCTGGAATTTTGATAGGGATTCCATTAAATTTGTAGATCACTTTCGGGAGTCTTAACATTTTTAACAATATTGTCTACCATTCCATGAACATGGGATGCCTTCCATATATGTAGATCTTTTAAATTTTTTTGGTGATACTTCAAAATGTTCAATGTGCAAATCTTGTAAAATTTTGTTAAATATATCTCTCATTTTATTTTTAATGCTGTTGTAATTGGAAAGGCTGAGCTTCCTAAGGGTGGGACTATATATCAATTTATTTATTTCTAGGATTCCCACACAGCAAATACCCTAGATTTATATTTGCTACATAAATCTATCCACAATTCTTCCCACCCCCGTGTCATAAGAAACCAAGACCCAGGTTAAGCTACCTGAACACCTATGTGGAAGTGAGAAGTGAGACCCTTGTTTGGGGCTTTGTGCAGATTATACTGAAAGCTTATTCATTATGGCTTCATCTTAATTTCTTTTAAACAATCCTTTCAGTGTATATAGTCAGATACATTAAGAAAATGCCCTTTCGATGTGTGGAGGAGCTAAGACTATAATTTTCAAATAATTTCTAGTGAGAGTGTTGTACTTGAAACTAATTTGCATCAATCTTTGAAGATTTATGTTTCAGGAGCTTTGACTATATAATACCTGTCTTTATTCAATAACTACAACTAAATGCACAAACAAAATGTAAGAGTTTGAGCAAACTGCCCCTGCCCCGTAGTGCTGGTTGGCTGCAGCTGTAACTGGAGTCAAGTCTTACCTATCCCAGTACGCTTGGGCGGATCTGCTCAAAGGGGTTTGTCCAATAGTTTGTCGGTAGTCTTTTGGACAAAGCCATAAAGCATTGATTTAAGGTTGCTGGAATGGAATCTATTTTATTAATATTAAGTAAGCACATATTGAGTGCTTACTGTATGTTGGGAATTGTCCCTTTGCTTCACATGAATATTATTTCGCTTAAAACCTCTCATATTTCCTTGTTATTCACACTTTACAGATAAGGAGTCTGAGGATTAGGTTTTCTCTCTTTTGGGGGGAGCTCATTATCAATGATGGGAAGTTGTAAGGAAAAAGATACTGATTCATCCAGAGAAAACATTTTTCTGAGAGTCAGCACTGAAGAGGGTGATCATTGTTTGAGTAAGACGAGCCACGGGTTGTACAGAGTCAGCATCCCTGTCCTGGTCAAGGCACGTGTAGTGCTGCGTGGTGGGTGAGGCAGCGAGGCCGCGCAGGGAACGCGGATGCCGGGCCGTTGGTCTGTGCTCAGGATCAGTGGTGCTTTCTCCTAAGGGAAGTGGAAAGTCATTGTCAGATTTTAAGTAGGGGAGAGAGGTGCTCTCGTAGATCACTTTTGTCTTGTAGAATGCTTAGAAACATTTAGAAGGCTCGGCAGGAGGTGATGTGATAAGTCAGAGTAGGGTGGCTCTTTGGTGTAGCAGTGTTCAATTTTCAAGTGGTTTTCAGTCCCAGGTTTGTGGCTCAGTAGCCGTGTCACTTTGGATGACGCACTCAAGGAAGTGAAACAATTTATCTTATTAATTGAAGCAGTGATATACCGACTTCCCAGGACTTCTGTGGAGATCCAGTGAGGTAACGTGTGCACAATGTGCAGCGTAGTCCCCAGCACAGAGTCAGTGCTGAGGGAGTGCCAGTGAGAACCTGGTAGGTGAGGTTTGGGTGGTGTGACTCGTTGACTGAGGAAATTGGGCCCTGAAGGAGGGGTCCAGTCACATCTGTGAGTGATGGGACTGAGCTGGGAGAGGCAGAGAGACCTTGCCCCCCGACAAGAGGCCCTGGGCAGGACCGCTATGGGAGGAGCACCGTGAAGTCAGCTATTTGCAGGTGGAGTTGGAGGTTCCCTTGAAACATCTAAGTGCAGTTCCACAATCACAGAGGAGGTCTAGGCCCGGGCTGTGCATTTTCCTATAATCTCAATCCCTGAGGACGCCAAGTTATTGGTCATTGAACGTGAAGACATACTTACAGGACAAGTGAATAGTAAGTATCATCTCTGTCATCAAAGCTCAGGTCTCTTTATTCATCACTCACTTTGCTAATTGGGTACTTACAGAGCTCACTTCACCATCCTCACCTGGGCTCAGGCTCCACAGAAAAGATCTTGTGAGTCTCCCTCTTTTCCAGAAGAAAACACATTTAGCTGGTAGACTTCTCTACTTCGCCAGACTTAGAATTTTAGTTTGTTGATTTAATTCTGTTTTCTGTTGGCCGTCTCCTGACAGGAGAGACATTTTACCTCATGGTCAGGTTTCAATTAGCTGTTACTGAGAACTGCTGATCTGATCTATAGTGTATTTTTTCTATTAACTTTCTAGAGTACTTATCATTTTTCTGTCTTTGTCCTTTAATTTTGTTTCCTCTTCAATGTTCTATCCTATTTGGGGCCTTATTTTATTTTTTAATTAAAAAATGTCTGTTAGCAGTTTAGAAAACAAAAGCAAATAAAAAATGCACATGATAGCTAGATTTAGAATATATCTAGTGTGTTTTCTGTCTCGGCATTTGAGGGTTCTAGAAACTCTTGAAAACCTTCATTACATAAGTTCCTTAAAATGCTGATTAAGAAATTATACCTTCCTTCCTCATCTTTCAAGCTGCACAGCTAATTGTCAAGAAAGTGAGGGGAAATCCTCAGAAGCCAAGTCAAACCAGAAAGCAGGGATTCTGGGAGATACGTGAGCCTTAGAAGCCCTGGGGAACAGTTGGCTCCTGAACTGAGTTTCAGTTGCCTTGACAGGAGGGCAGGAGGTGAGCCCCAGGACTCTCACACTGGGAGTTGGATGGCTGTTCTTATGTAAGGCCAAGCACATCCTGAGAATTCTGCTTTATAAAAGGGTGAATTAGAAAGAAAATTAAAAAAGCATTCCTCAAGGCAAGGAAGTAAGGAAAGTCAATTTTTTTGGAAGCGGGGAAAAATAACATATCCAATGTAAGTATTTAGTTTAAATCTGTTCTGGCATGAGAGTGACAACAAACTCCTGGCAGAAAATCACAGCTTCTCCCGGAAGAGAAGTTGTGTTTTGAATGAATCAGTGGGCAGCCATTCCGAAAAAGATCTCCAGAGTCTTCTGGATCAAGATACTGGACCCAAACTCCTCCCTTCCATGGTCTCATTTAAATAACCAGAAAGGTTTTAAAGGAAAGAAGCCATAATCATAGTTCTATTTATTGACATTAATATATGCTAGGAATTCAGAGGTGACTATGGAGTTGTCTCCTCTTTTATGGACTTTACTTTCTATTTGACATAGTTGGGGAACTTGGTGGAGGGTGGTGTTAGTCTGTTGCAATTAGCCAGGATAGGAGATTAAGAAAGCAGTGAAGGGCGGGTGACATTTTTAGCTGAGGACAGTCCTGTTCAGTTGGTTTGTAATTGCAGGCTCGTTGAGTTGTCACTGGAGGGAATTGATCTTATGGAGTTTGGACTTAACTCAGGCCTCTTCAGAATGGACAAGTGAACCTGGAAAAAGACAGTCAAATTTGTGCAGACATTAAAGTCCACGTGAACGTGCTGTATCCCTGAGCCAAAGATAGGACAAGTAGGCAGCACTTCTTGAGGACAGAGGAGTGGTTTTTAAGGTTCTTCAAGAATGAACCAGGGAACCGGGATGGCCAGTTGTCAAACTGTGACGTTGCTCTTTGGACGGTGTACCCACCGAGGTTATTGGCCGTTTATAGGTTTCCATTTCTCTTTAATGCATGACAGGTGATGAGGACGTGGGCATACTATTTTGACACCTTGTACCTGCCTAGAAGCGCGGGCACAGCTACGGCTGCGCCTTACATCTTGCCTCCCATCCCGCTCCCTGGTTCCGTGATCACGGCCGAGTGGTTCCTTGATGACCTGTCCGTCTCCTCTGTGACAACGTAACCCAACAAAATACCGGAGCGTATTAGCTTGGCTTTGTTTTTTTCCATCCTTCCCTTCGAATGATGATGACTGATAATGGACCCAGTTACTTTTGCAGATGATTTACACATAAGGCTTTCAGTACAAACCTCGTAATCCCCACTGTGTGATCTAGAGAAGAAAGTTACATTCTTTCCAAATTGTTTTGATGCACTTATGTGGGAAAATGATGTACGTTTGAATATGTATTTCCTCTCTGAATCATCATGGCTAGAGATGAATATTTGTAGACATGGAATGAGTTTACTGTATTTGAACTGTATGGTCCCCTAAATTCTCCCCAGCTTTTTAAAGTCATCACTGGAGTGCTACCTCCAGAGTGTCCCAAAGCATCCACCACTGCCTGTTCTTCGGACACTGTGAGTTTCCAAGTTGGAGAAGGCTGCTGGCTGTTGAGGCATTCTCTGGCACATCTCTGGCTGGCTGATGTGAGCTTAGCACACAAGACTTGGCAGACAGTATCTAACCATGGTCACGTCCATTTCTGGAACACTCATTTAGGATTTTACACCTATGCTAGGGGCATACGTTATTTCATTTAGTTTTCCCAACAATCATAATTAGATTTTATCACCTGTATTAATAAGGAAACTGTGAAAGCGAGTGACGTGCAGACTTTGGACTGGAACACGGGTCTTTCTGATCCCTGTCTCTGTTCCCTCCCCAGCCTATCCTTCCAAATGGCCAGGAGACTCTTCCTCAGTCTTGAGTTTCCCGCTGATGTTACCACTCTGTTTCCGGAGAGGAAAACAAGTCTAAACTTACTTTCCAGTTGGAAATGGAATGGAGAGTTAACGTTGGAAGCCGGGAGAGTCTGTCCTGTGATGAAGCGGTCTCCGAGCCACTTCCATTGGGACGTCACGTCACTGTCTGGGCCCCTTGCACAGCCTGTGCACAGGTGACAGCACAGATGTGCCGAGCAGTCCTCCCGGACAGGGCAGCGGGTTGGAAATGAGTTTGGGTATTTGGTTTCATTACATAGGTTCCTGAGGGCCTTGGCCTGGCACTTCGAGTGGGACCACTCCCTGTCCCACAGACTCATGCTCTGGGCCCGTGCAGACCTAACGTGGCCTCAGCCTGAGACTCAGTGCCCGTGGTGATGAGGAGCATTTTAGTCCAGGGTCTGCCGGAGGCTCTGACACTTCTGGGCAGTGGGAATTTGTCCAGGATGATAATAAATCCTCCCCGAGATTCAGATTTCCTTGCCTGTGAGCCGGGGTAGTAATATTTTCTGAAATGATTGTAATGATTCTGTAACGGTCACAGCGTGTGCTGGCAGGTAGCTGGTGTTTAAGGAGCAGAAGTCGCAGTCACTCTGTCAGCCTCTCACTGTGTGCTCTGTGTTTTGAGAGGTTGTGTGTTTGGTGAAATTCCCGCCCAAACCCTAGGGTCTAGATGAACTGTTGTTCCTTTACTTTCCCGTCCTTTTCCTCTTTCCCTTCTCTGTGTCCCATGTTTAGGTAGCAGATTCCTCTGTTTCAGGTAATACGGGCCTTTCTAATAAAAGGAGAGGAGGAACGCGGAAAGGTGGGGCCCAGAGGGGGTCTGGAGCGTCTGCACAGCGCTGCTTCCCTGCATTTCTGCATCCGGTCCCATCAGTGCACGAAGTCAGCCTTCCTCTTCCTTCCTGTGTCATTGGGTCTCTGTTTTAAGGGAAAATTTTTTACGGGTTTTTTTCACTTACATGTTTCGTTCAGATGCTTGTTGCTTTTCTCCCTGTGCTTCAGCATTCCTAGGAGAGAATTCAGCAGTGCAGCATCCTCTCCGAGTTCTATGAGTTGATCGGCTTCCACCGCAAGTCCGCCTTCTGCAAGCGGGTGGCCCCCGTGCAGCGCGCGGCCCCCGGCATCACGGAGCCTGGCGGGAAGGCCTGCTACCGACTCCTTCTGCAGACGCTTCCTGGCTACAGTCTGTCGCTGGATCTGCAGGACTTCAGCAAAGGTGTTGGAACTAAAACATTGCTTCAGTCCCATTAACCATGCCTGGTTTGGGCCCTGCTGTCTTGCCTCATCAGGGTGAATCCTGATTCGTTTAGAACAGGGCTTAGCAGACTTTTTCTGTCAAGGGCTTGGGAGTATTTCAGTGTCTGCAAACCTCCTGATCTCTGGTGCAGCTGCTCAGCTCTGCTGTTCAGACGCCAGAGCAGCCGGACATTCCACACACACACAGAGTTTTATTAACAGCGTTGGCTGGGGCTGGATTCGGTGTATGAACTGCAGTTTGTCCCCACAGCTCCTCACTATTGACGCCTGCACCAGAGCGTGCATTTGCGACAATGGGTGAACCTGCACTGACACGTCATCATCACCCAGAGCCCAGACTTGACACTAGGATTTACACTTGGTGGTGTGCACTCTGTGGGTTTGGACAGATGTGCAATGACATGTATCCGCCGTCACAGCATCATACAGAGTAGTCTGTCTTAGTGACCTTAAAATGCTCCGTGCTGCACCTCATTCATTGCTCCTTCCCCTCTAGCCTCTGACAGCCACTGATCTTTTAGTCTCTTTGGTGTTCCCTTTCCCAGAACACCATACAGTTGGAATCAGACATTTGCGGAACCTTCCCAGATTGGCTTCTTTCACTTAGTAATATGCATTTAAGGTTCCTCCATGTCTTTTCCATGCCTTGATAACTCATTTCATTTTAGCACCAAATAATAGTCCATTTTCTGGCTGGACCACAGTTTATCCATTCACCTACTGAAGAACAGCTTAGTTGTTTCTGAGTTCTGGTGATTATGAATAAAGCTGCTATTAACATCTGTATGCAGATTTCTTTGTGGACATAAGTTTCCATTTCGTCGAGTAAACACCAAGGAGCACAGTTGCCGGATCATATGTTAGGAGTACGTTTAGTTTTGTAAAAAATTGACAGACCGTCTTCCAAAATATCTGGGCCATTTTACATTCCCACCAGCAATGCATGAGAATTCCTGACGCTCCACATCCTCACCAGCATTCGGTGCTTTCAGTGTTCTGCGTTTTGGCAGTTCTGACAGGTGTGCAGTGATACCTCGCTGTTTCAGTCTGCATCCCCTTGATGACAGATGCTGTGGAGCATCTTTCCATAGACTTCTTTGGCATCTAGATTTCTTCTTTGATGAGGTGTGTGTTCAGGCATTTTGCTCATTTTTTAATCAGGTTGTTCATCCTTCTTGTTGAGTTTAAAGAGATTTTGGTATATTCTGGATATCAGCCCTTTATCAATGTGTCCCTGCCCTTCACCTGCAGCACCGGAGTTGTCCTTTGGGTCTCAGTGGAGTGTCAGCTCTTCAAAGAGGTTCCCTGTCTTCCCTCAGCCTAAATACTGTCCTTGTATTTTTCACTTTCATTGACTCATTTTGTTGTTTTTAAATAGCATTTCCCATAATTTGTAAGTACATTAAAAAAAAAGGGCAATGATTGAACACCACCTCCCCCACCAGGCTGTGTGCCCTGTGAGAGCAGAGGCCCTGTCCCCACTCACCGTTTCCCATGACAGCACATGGCACATGTCCATGTAAAAGTGTGTAACGTGGGGCCAAACCTGATGAGCAGCTATGATGACATGTGTTGGCTACCATTTATTGAGTAGACTTTGTTTCTGATCTTAATTATTAAATCACATGAATGAAACTTGTTTGTTTTGAAAAATAAACAACAAAGCACACCTCCATTTGATTGGTACTTTCCACTTAGCCTTCTGACCCAGGAGGGGATGTTCACCATCATTTTGTGGAGGAGGTTGGGGAGGTAAAGTAAGAGAGTGAGATCAAATAAAGTAAAAATGATAACTATCAGTTGGCTTTATTTTCACTAAGACATAAAAGTTACTTTAAACCCTATCTCAGGTGTTGTTCTGTTGTTTTAAACATTTCTCATAGAATTAAATGGAAGCCCACTAAACCCTGAAAGGGAAATTGTGTGCTCAGGTCCTGAAAATTGTTTATGTCTATTTCTTGAAATGCACATTTTCCCTGCTGGTTACAGAAATTCGAGGCGAGAACACAGCCGTGCGCTGTGTTTCTGCTGGCTTCACGGGCTGCTCACTTTCATTTTCATTTTCTTGTGTTGCAGTTTATGAAGGTTTTCCATGAGATATATTGCTCAGCCTTTTCCTGAATGAAGGATTGAATTTTCCACAGGAAATCTTATGAAAGAGAGTGACAAGGCACATGGGTTTCCCAAAAAGGAATACTTGATGTAATAAATTCTCACTATGGTGAACTTTTTTAATACAAGCCAGTTGAAAATTCTATCACTAGGTCATAGGCCACAAATCTGTCTTAAGAATAAAAAGATTCAAATTTTATAGAAGAAGCAGTTTGAATCAAGTAGAAATTATGATTTGTACACTAGTTGGTGTTAGAACTTATACTCAGTCTTATCGTAATTGCCTGTGGTAGGAACTGGATCATTATTTATTTATTAAAAAAAAAAATCCACTAGGTGCTATTTGCCCCATTCTTGATGCAGCAGTGCTGAGGTTAGTTAAGTTGGGCCATTTAGGATTGTTAGCTAGGTTTTCCGGACATTGATTTCAGCCTCTTTATCTTTTTTACAATCTCTTCTTTTGTATCGGCCTTTGGTTTTTTGACAACGTGGAAATAGTCCACGGATCTGCATTTCCCTTTTTTCCTGTCTTTATGGGAAAAGATTTCTGAAAGACAAACTACTAGGATATTAAGGATTTTGTGTGGGGTAAGTTTATTCAGTTCTAAGGATTTCAATTAATACGTATTAATACTTGCTATTCAGCTAATGACAGTAAAATTATAAACTAAATTAAGTGTACATCAGTAAGTATAGTACAATCAGCCCATCACCCAGATTAAGGTATTCACAAACTTTTCCATATTTCCTTTATTCAGACCTTTGTTCTTTTATTTGTCCTTTGTTGAAGTACTTGACAGCAAATCCAAGAAGACATGTCATTTTACCCTATGTGCTCAAGTAGGCATGTCTGAAAAATGAGGGCCTTTTTTTGATCAGGTTTTTCCATTTGACCCATGTGCTCGTTAAGTATCAGCTTTATCAGGCATCTCACTAGGCATTAGGGATCCTTGGGGCAATGAGACAGTCCTGGCTCCCAAGGAAGTTAAGGGCTGATGGAAGAAACCAACACAGGAGCTTGGGTGCCTCACTTAAGGTCCCTTCTGGATGACATCAATTGGACAAAATTTGTGCACAATACAGTAGGATTCACAGAAGGGACTGGTCAGACTTGTAGGGCAGGCCGTGAGAGAGGCGGTCAGCAGGGCTACAAGAGGAGAACTCATTTGATCAGAATCTGAAATCCTTTCTGCCAACCTTTCTACCAAGCCCCCAGGGCCCATCACACACAACCCTGTGCTGTAACTGTTTTTGATTCCAGTTACCACATCTCCTTCAGGAAGGATTTTAAGGTGGAAAATATTTAAAATCCGTAATTGTTGCCAGAAGAGACATAGAACAAGGAACATGTAAACAACACAAATGTCCATCAGCACATGACTGGATAAAGACGAGGTGATACATATATACAATGGAATACTACTCAGCCATAAAAGATACCATTTGCAGCAATATGGATGGACCTGAAGACTGTCATTCTAAGTGAAGTGGGGTGGAAAGAGAAAGAAAAATTCCATATGATTTCATTTATGAGTAATCTAAAATTAATAGCAATAATAATAAGACCACAAATGAACTAAATATTGTTTTGATTTTTTGAATATATGCAAGCACATCTGACTGTCCTTTGTGATTGGATTACCATATTCTGTTTATTCTTTTGTAGATGTCCTTAATCCTCTGGTAACTAATTTTAAAAATCTAAAGCTCTAATCTGTTCTTAGAAACAATAATTAGTACATATATGTAAACTAAAAAATGCAGTATGCTCTATACATGTATTTACATGCAATATGTTTATGTGAAGTTGAACTGTAAAAATTCTACCTAATAAAACTGAAAAAGGAAAAAAATAAAAAATTTATTTTAAAAAATCACCCCTCTTTAGATATTAAAACTTTCATTTCTGAGATTCTGTGAAAGACAGCATGGAAGGAGGTTTTTAAGATTTTCTCCTTGTTCCTCGGTGAGCAGCCTGGGCTGCACAGCTTGGCCGCCACAGGCCCCCAGGACTTGCCGGCTTGCTCCTCACTTGTTGGGAGGAAGATTAGCTGCTTCAGGAATATTTATGTTCTTAGAAGTTGCTGAAAACCCCACAGAGCTTCTGTTTACATGGAGTTTATCTGTCAATATACCCCATTATAGAAATTAGAACAGAAAATTTAAACCCAAGAACTGACAAGCACACGCTGCCCCAGCACGTGTTCAAAGTAGTGCTGCCACGGTGGCGTGTGTTGGTTCTAGAAAAAATGCACCATACAGTCAAGAATGAGGGTGAACCCACAGATCTCATCTCAGCAATGCTATGAACAGGTGGGACCCAAAGCCCCTAAAACAGTGCTGAAGTCCCCAGATGTCTCAGAACACACAGAGCCATGAGATCAAGAATCCAGTACCTCATGGATCATCAGCTGTGGGGACTGCGTCCTGGGTCAGGAGGAGCAGAATTAGGGATAGAAGGCACACAGTCCTATTGAAAGCAAAGCTTTAAAGGTATTGAATTGACTGAAAGTTTGGCAAAGATTTGCATTTAGACTACTACATTTCCTCTCCTGGAGACGTTAGAAGGAAAACACTGATTAAGAGATGATGATTTTAATGGATTAATTATGATACTGATGACATGGGCTGTGAACACTAACCCTGCACTCAGTGTAGAATAAGCCTTTTATGTACACACTTCATTAGGTCTCCACACCCCTGCAACGTGGCATTAAGCACTCATACAAACATGAAACCAGTGACTATAAAACAGTCACAAGCCTTCCTCTCCAGCATGAGGTAGCAAAACCAGCAAGGATTTTCAATGACAAAAGCCAAAATCATATATTTTTGGGAAAGAAAGCAAATGAAACACTGAAGAACAATTAACCAAAAGAGCAGATGGAATGGAAAATTTTATTGAAGAAAGCAATGATTGATTCAATTAAAACAGCTAATGTCCCTGGTATAATTGAACCATCAATCCAAATTTTTGGAAAAGTGGGTTGTGAAATTACTGCCTCATTTAAAGTTGGAATTCCTATTTGGACCAATTTGATATGCATCACTGGTGTGAGGTTAGATATTTAGGTAATTAACAATATTCCTATTTTTTAAGTTAACAGGAAACATAACACAGGACTCCAATTTAGGGAGAGAATGCAAACAACTACTATCATAATCCATCCAGTAAGGACACGTGTCCCTGCGTCACCAAAGCAATGAGAATTTGCAGAAAGTAAACACAGTTCTCCAATTGTGATAAATACGAGACAGTGAGCCATAAATTACGAGAACTAGCAACTGTTTAAATGCCATGGGCAAATTTTTTTTATCATCTTGAAAACATCACTGATGTTCTAGGTAAGAAAAAGAATTGTTTTACTAAAAAATCCAACTGTCACAGGGGTTTTTCCAAGTGAGAAGGTGATTCTAAAAAGTGCAGTAAAATGAGTAAAGATGATCTGCGCAGTGACGGAGATGGTCTAGACTAACCAGCATCAAGATTCCTGGTTTTACACTTGCACTCTGCTCGTCATCTATGACGCAAGAACTCATGAAATGATTTTTTTTTCTTTAGGGAAAAAACATTAATAAAATCTAACTATAAGATGTGGTATTTAAAGTGGTAATGAAGTTTTCTAACCTTATGATGCAGCCAGTGTAATGTAGCACTTATTCGGGCACTAGAATTTTTTAATTCATGATTTCTTTTATACCCTATTTCTATCCTAAAGGAAACACTTAAAGTTTTCTACTTTATTCAACGTATCTTGTGAGGGTTGTGATATACACTGGTATGGCAGTTTTAAGAGATTCAAAATCGCCTCTGTTGTTGTGGTCAGGAAAGGCAAGGCTCCCTCACAGCTGCGATGGAGAAGGAATCCCCGGAGTCAGCCTCCGGGCAGCTTCCAAACCGCATCTGCTTGCACTTGGCACAGGACACCATAAGCAAGTGTAACTCTGACAAGAAGATTTCCCCGGGGACCTGGGAGGTGCTCATTGTGAAGCCACTTGTTTCCCAGTTAGGTAAGGGTTGGAAAAATAGTTTATTAGAAGTGACTCCCTTTGTATGTGCCTTTTGTCCTGAGAGGTCAATAATTAGCGTAGAATATAAAATACCCCATAATATAAGAATTTGGGTATCCCATCTTTCCATCTACCTGTCTATTTGTTTATCATACTTATAGTTAGGTTACATTTTCTATGACGTTCACTTCCGGGCACCAGAAAAGAAAGGTTACAAAATATTTATTATAAATAGGGGGGACTGGGTCTAAGGGTTAAAAACCACTTCTGCTAACAATAAAAACCATATAATAATTTTAATCTCAGTTGCATCAGACCTTCCAGAATTAATCCCTCAATTTCACTTTTAAAACAGTAATGGAATCTCGGTTCTTTCAAGACTCGGGCCTGATCACCACCCATCCAGACATCTATCTGTGGGTCCCTACTTGTCCTCGAGGACACCGAACACACCATACGGGGTGAACTTTCTTCACTGTCCCTACTGTAGGGGAAACCTGGATGTCCCAGGTAATGTCCAGGATTCACACCTACCTGCAAAAATCAAAGTCATGTGACTGAAATGGGAAAACACAGGTGGTGTGATAGGGCTGAAAGCTCACCAAAAACAGGTTTGGGGGCCTAACCCAAGCCCTCAGTCTCCTAACATGAAGAAGGACAGGGAGTCCCAATTAGCCACGAGACTGGGGGGCTTCATTACTCCATGAATAAAGGATTTGTGCCAGTGCCACCTTTAGACAGGGAACCCCAGAACCCAGACTTGGAAGCATCCTGTCCCCTCCCCTCTGAACAAATATTCTCTCAAGACACGTAGTGAGAGATGGGAGCCCCGGTGAGCTCTGGAATAAGATGCAATCTGAAAGACTGCTGGTAACAAATGGTGTGGAGCTCGGGCAGCCCCCAGGGCCACCAAACATTCTTGTACCACTGATGCCCACACTTCCATCCACAACAGTTTCTTCAGGACACTTACGCACAATAACCATCACACAAAAATGGTTGCTTAGACATGTTTTAAGAGAAATAACATTATGAGAATGCCAAATTCATGACAAGTCAGAGTAAAGACCCCAGAGTATTTACTGAATGAGATCTCACGTGTGCTCCGCATGAGCTTTAAACCCTTAGGACACAGTCATGGAACAGTAGGCATTTTCTTTCTTTCCTCCAAGTTGGCTTTGCTGGAGAACTCCATAGACACAGGAAGACTCTGGATCCCACCTCTACTACTTACACAAAGGGCTCAACATATAGAGATGTATCAGCGCTGGTGCAGCCGGCTCCAATGTGCACACTCCCGTGCCCAGCTCCTCGAGGAGCAGAGCTCCCCCCACGGGCACTGCAGTGCCTACGAGGATCAGGTGTCAGATGAGTGAGCCTGGGGCGGGCAAGACAGGAAGCAAGCACCACTCCCTCACGCTCTGCAGGTGATCTCTGTGTCATCTTGAATAAATAAAGTCAGCATTAAAGATGTTTGACCAGACGGTAAAAGGTAAGGCCTCCCCAAATCTCCTCGCATTCCTTTAGTGGGAGTCCTGTTAGAACACATGGTGACAAGAGACGCTGGCTTTACATGCGCACGTTGCCTTCAGGGCTGCAGGGGAGGCCACGGTGCTGCCTCTGCCCCACCTCCTGCCTTCGTCCCGCAGATCTCACAGGGGCCGCTGACTCGTTTCTCTGACTTTCTCTCCTTGGTTGTGCTGCTCTTCCAGCTTTTAAGAGCTCATAAGAACCTCACCAGAAAATCTTTAACAATGAATGCAAATCAAATGAAATCAACAACAGAAACACAATGCCTTCATCATTACTTTACATTTTAGGATGAAATTCTTGAAGAC
This sequence comes from Camelus dromedarius, assembly GCF_036321535.1. NCBI lineage: Eukaryota > Metazoa > Chordata > Mammalia > Artiodactyla > Camelidae > Camelus > Camelus dromedarius. The sequence goes on from NW_026989839.1 coordinate 163,908, forward strand.
GACTCCCTGACCTGAAGGGATGGATGGAGGAGGAAAGAAAAGAAGACAAGCATCTTTGGCCCATAAAAAATGAGAGGTAACCAGATGGTGGCTAGTTTTCATTGCACCTCTCTGCCAGCCTCAATTTCACATGCCCCTCCCAACTCAGCTCATCGGAACTCCACTGAAGGAGACGGCTTTGCAAATTTATTGGTAGCCAAAGAAATCGCTTGAGAAATAGTCTCCCAAACCCAGCGAGAACACTGAAAGCTGACAAGTGCCATAATCAGAATACTAAAACACACAGATTCAAGCTCCGACACCCTCCCTGGTGGGTGTACTTACAGTGGGGGTGTGGCCGTGCAATTTGTCAGCATCCAACATATAAAAATGAAAGGGACACCAGTTTTCAACATCACAGTCCCTCTGAAACAACTGGTAGTCAATTAGCGTTTGTCGGCAGCAAAAGTCGATTTTCTCCCCTGCACGTGGAGGTGAACACACAGAAGAGACTGATGATCCCCGCTGCGAGTGTAGCTAAGTGTGTCTAAGCAAACTGGCTCCATCAGCCTTCTGATGAACAGGGGAGTGTGTGAGACGAGGGGCTCTGCAGACTGATGGCCAGGCAAAGAGGGCACTTCCTTATATTGGGGAGAAAAACACGGAAGCAGCACTCGCTGGAAATAAATTCTAATTAAAATTTCAGTTGCGCTTCCTGCAGCGTAACCCAGGCCAATAGATGAGGCTCCCTCCGTGCTGTCCAGTCATGTGAGCCAGGCTCATTACTGTACCTGTGTGTTTGGTTTAGCAAGTGAATCATGTCTGTTTTCTGGAAATTACATGAGGGTGGAAAACCTTCCAAACATGTTCATTTATTTGCTGTGGAATTTGTTTAATCCTCTTGAGAGCATTTACAATGACAACCTTCTTAAATAACCATCTTTGCCCGAGAGGCCTTCCCAGGAACATGCGCCGAAATCTAGGACAACCCAGAAGCAAAATAAAAACCGTTAATAAATAATAATATGTCATAGCACTAACCACCAAAATTATATATATTTAAAAAAAAAGCAAGGGCTTTATGCTGTCCAGGGTTTGATACATTTATTTAACGTGTCAATTGTTACAAGAATAAACTTTTCTAAATATAAAACCTCCTCAGAAAGCTTAAACTACTATTCAAGAAAAATATCACAGATAATTTCTGAAAAGTATTTAAAGGAAAATCATTTTTAACTGAATCATATTCTAGGCACACAGAATAAATTCTCTTTAGAGAACTCCTAATTTTTTTTTAATAAATGACCTATAAAAATACAACCAGCATTAATCAGTGAATCTTCATTCCTTATTTTTAAAATTTTTAGGGCACGCTATTTTTTTAAAGCAAATGAGGAGGTATTTGCAAGCCAATGGACAACGGAATTACCTAAGAAGACAGTATAAAGCAGCAAGAGCAACTAGCACTGTTACAAGCATTCTGCCTGAGAGTCACTCGTACCATCTCATTTTGACCTAGCCACTTGGAAGTGAGCTCCATCAGCCCATTTAACACATGAAGAAACTGAGGCTCTGGGTGGTCATGTTTCCAGTACTTAGGGGAGCCAGTATCCAAACCCGGATCACTGTCTATAGAGCCTGTGCCTTTACCAGATCACACTTACATTTCTCACACTTCAAATGCACTCAGTCCCCGAGGTAACACACCTTCCTTGCGTTTCTAAGAGTTTTAAGAAGTACTGAAATACAAAGACTTATCAGGCATTTGTGTGGGCTAATTTTTTATTTTCTGATTTTCCTGAATCAGTTCAGGCTGAATTCATACTACTTATGAGGAGAAGTCCTGAGGCAGAGGAGAGAGGGGAAGATAATCCAGACATAAACAATTTCAAGAGATCCACTTCATCAAGGAAGCAAAGTATTAAATAAACCACTTCAACAACACGCTTGTCAATAAACCTTGGTGTCCCTGTCTCAGCCTGGAGGGTAAGCCATCCAGCCCATCTGCCTTCCAGCCACATACCCTGGACGATCTTGGTTCCCTCACCTGTGACACTTGTGTTCTCCAGGGAATCTTTGTAGAGATTAAACGATAAAACTATATGCATAGGGGATACTTATTTGTTAGGCAGTAGGCACTAAACAAATAATAAAATTATTTTATTTCATGAAAATGGGAGGTAGGTCTCCCAATTAAACATTCCTGACAGAATCCCAACAAACACTTTAATTTATCTGCCAGAAATTGTAAAATAACATTTCTTTTTAAAGGCTGTATCCATTCTCCCTACTTTTTACCAATCCTGGCTGTTATCCTGAAAATCTATTCCCAGAACTTGGCATCCATCTCCCATATTTAAATCCTTTAAGTTTGAAATTATGATGAAGCTTGGGCACATAAAGATTCACACCATAATTCACAGAATAAACAAAGACCACAGGAACAGGGCCACTTCCAGACCCCATGTGCTCAGGACAGGCTCCAAACTTCATAAAATCAGATGCATGCTGTTTGAAGAGAAAGAAAATTGAATGTGATCAAGGAGGCTGACATAGAGCACTGGCCGGCTCACGAGACGACCCCGTCGCCCCCTCGTCTGACCTAAGTCATCAAACACAGTTATCCGTTGATCTCTAACTAAAACTAGAACACGGGTAGGGTTGGAAAGTAACATTTTTTCCTACAATATATACATATTGTCAACTAAAAATTGGCACTTGCCATCTGCCTCTGATTTGATTAAGTCATGAGCCACTGCAGCTGCTGACCTTCAACACCCTCTGAAAGTAGATCTGTGTGGAGATCAGGAATGGGGCGCTCTGTGCTCTGGGAAAATGGGCAGAAAACTTTCAGATAGACATTTTCAGGAAACATTAAGAGCCCAATTTCTTGCATTTCCTCCTATCTAGAAAAGCACTAAAATCATTAACAGAGACACCTGTTCCTCGACTAGCAGCAGCCTCTGACTTAATGTATAGTTGACGGCACATCCCACTTCAATGAAATCTCATATTATGCTGAGATCCCCCTCATCTTCAGAGCAGTTACTCCGAGCTCTCTGAGATGCTGTCACCTGGGTTCTGGTCCTCATTTTGCCCCAGATAAAACTTAACCCAGAACTCTCACATTGTGTGGTTTATTGACAGTACCACAAAAATTAAGCTTACATACTTGAACTCATAGTAAACATTCAGTATCAAACATTTCTTGACTTAAATTACTTTTTAAAAGTAAATAATTATTCCATTTCTTAAATATAGCATCTTTAAATATAAATTAACAGATATTTGTGAACCTTCGAAAAATATATTCTGGAAAAATTTTTAGCTAATTAATAAAAAAGCTATTGTGTGGAGTTTTAGAAATTCAGAAGTGGAAAAGAATAGTATTGTAACTCAAGTTCTTGTTTTAATTGCAGAGATCCTGAGGCCTCAAAAGACATATAAAGTTTCCTGATTTTATACACTGTCCTTTAACAGAAAGCCTAGAACTAAGACCCTGGTCTTTGAGAAACCAAGGCTTGCTCGGCTGGTGCAGGGCTGAACTTTATGAAAATGGGTCATGAGAAAGAACCAGAATGCTGGGGCCTGGGCAAGGCAGCGGAAGGAAGGAGGGTCTCACCTGGTCGTGGGTGAGAAATAGGCTCCCGCAGTGCTGGTGTGATGGGCATCCCTCAAGGGCCTGAAAACTACTATTTAGCACACCTGCCACCGAAATGCACACATGCTGTTTAACTAGAAGACTGACCAGGAGGCTTTCTCAGTTACACAAGAAGCTATTTTCATGTTAACTCTACAACTACAGGAAGAGAAAGAATAGAAAGCTGATATTAATTACTAATAATTTACACCAAGTACCAAGGAATTTCCAGGAGAAATATAAAGAATTGTTGGAAGTTTCATTATGTGAACTTACTGCCAATTCAGTTGTCTTAAAAATTGTTCTATAAAATATATTGTCTTTTGCTGTTCCATATCACATTTGAAAGAATAATGTTTCTTAAGGGTGTTTCTGGAATTTTCTTCTATTTCCTAACACCAAATCTCAGAGCTTTAAAGAAATGGAGGGTTGGAATTTCGTCCACTCTTTTCTAGGTAAATTATTGTTCCTGCAAAGAACAAGGGTGTAATCACACAGAAAAGCATTTGAGCATCAGGCTGCTTACATTTCCTCCGGAAGTCTTGGAAAATAACGTGGAAATGAACAGCAGGACAGAAACCTGGCGGGAGGGTCACTGGCTAGAAGGTGAGAACAAATGTGTTCTCCAACGTGCTTTGGTCGCCACTAGTTTAAATGAACCGAGCAATTGTTCCAGCATACACGCACCTCTACGTGAAAATCTCAACCGTTACCAACTGCTCAGTGCAGCCCGAAGCAATGGACGGACTGCAGAGGCCCCCGGCGGCTCATCGTGGTGTCTTACACCATGTGCAGGATGATCGGTTCCTTCCCGCCCACTCCCTCCACTCCTCTCAAGGGAGATGGCTGGTCGTGAGTTGATCTTACCTCATAGAAAGCTGTCTCTCAGCCCTCTGTCTAAAGCAAAATAAAAGCAGGAAAGCTACAAGGGACTTTACAGAACTATCCCAAAAGGGAACTGAAGCACATTTCTTCCCTCCTTTCTGCTCCTGGAATGTGGACCTGATGGTTGACCCTCAGGCAGCCATTTTGAGCCATCAGGTTGATGGGCTGAAGATAACAGGCATCTTGTTCTCTGACCCAGGGGCCATCATGCAAACCAGCCCTGGGCTACCGATTGCTTGACTTCTTTATGTAAGAGGGAAATACAATTTTAGCATGTTTAAGCCACTGCTGTTATCTGGGGAACTAGGTGTTGTACATTGCCATGGTAAGACCTAATAATAAAGTTCAATATTCACCAAAAACTATTTACCAAATAGTTAATAAATTATAAAGAGATCTTGATTTTTGTTTTAATGCTATGAAATGTAAATCAAGTTTCAGCATATGCCAATAAAACAAGACACTGCGGAGATGAAGCAAAACAGATTTTGTAGAACAGAGACCCAAAGCATCCTCCTCTCCAAGGCACAGGAGTACAGCCGTGACTATACATGCCAAGGCTGGAGTCACATGGGCTCCCTGTTATCCATGTCTTGGGTTGTGTTCTGTTTCCAGCCTTGGGAAAAATGGATAAGACTGCTGGTCAAATCATTTCAGGAGCAGCTTCCATCGTGTAGAACCCATGTCTCTTCCTTTCCTCTGCCTCCTGGAATTTTCTGACACAATTAATCAGTCCAGCCTTCTAAATTGAGCAAATGGAGCTCAATCAATCTGCTTTTAGACAGAGCTAAAAATAGACATTAAAAAGCATAACTAGGAAATCTTACCTTCCAGAGGTCATTGCACAGATGAAATAGGAGAATATCTGTGAATCACTCTGTAAACACTAAGTACAATACAAACAATATTAGTACTGATTCTATGTTACACTCATCAATAAAGGAACACAGAACCCTTTCTTACCAGAAGGAAAAGTGCTTTGTAATTTTCTGTCACTTTAATTCTTCAAAAGTTTCTATAAAATTGATGTCCTTAAAAAAATCAGAATTTGGAACTAATTTTAATTACTTCATCTCCCCTGGTTTAACACATATCAAGAATGTTACCATTTCTAGATTTTTATTTAGGAAAGCCTTTGGTATTCATGAGGCACAGAGCACGGCAAATTGTCAGTATCACTCAGGATAGGAAAAGCATTTTTGATACCCGAACTTGAAGACATGAAGAAGATGCCTGACATGTCCCACTGACCTTTCAAGCTATTCTTTTTCAAACACTTGCTTCTTCTTGGTCCAGAACAGACACGCATTTGTTGATGTGAGTCTCTTTAAGTGAAAATGTCAACCCATCATTACCACTTTAGAGACTGAAATCTTACCCTCCTCATCCATATGGACATAGCATTCTTACTGATTCCTAACATGAAAAATGACCATCGATGACATCTCAGGAAGCTCCAATGCAGAGGTTCTCTGCTGCAGTGAGGAGGAAAGAGCCGTGTGCTTCAAGACTCACTTCCTGTCTGTAGCTCACTTGGCAAAACGCTACAACTTGTCTAAGCTAAAGCTTAAAAGTGGAGAATACAGACAACATCCATGGCAAAGGGCAATCGGAGGCTAATTCCTTGGCCCCAATTCATCGCTTCTCAAGAGCCTTGGGCAATACCTTGAGAAAGGCAGCAACATTGTACCCAATTCATCAAAACCTGCACCTCCTACTAGTTGACAGTAAAGCAAGTGTCATCTGGCTCAACAGATCTCCCTGTGTCTCTACATTGTATGGCTACATTTTCTTTATTTTCTCGGTTGGGGGACATTCCATTTCTGAAAATCCCCCTCCCTGCAGTAGAAGTTCTTAGTTTCCCAATCACAATGCAGGCTTGAAGGGGGGATAAAAGATCTGACAAAACATAGATCACTATTTATTCCTTGATATATTTTTGGCACATGGACTAAAATTCTTTGGGTCAGTTGGACATCAAGATCATATCTAATTTACACAATTGTCAACTGTCATTTTACAACCAGCTCCTGAAACAGTCACGTGGTCACTAGTTTTTTTTTTTTTCTTTTCTTACCTTGACCCATGGATTTGATGATTTCTAAACAGACACAATAGATTTTTGAAAAGAAATCTGGTTCACCTTTTGCTTTTAAACCTAATTTGTGTACCTGACCCTGACTTCACTCTAACATTCACAAAAAGCTATCCAAAGACACCCCCTTTTGACATCATATCTAGATGTCTTGAATACACTGCTGAGCTGAATCTTCCAGATCATTAAAATATATATGCACATTATGCTGTGGTCCTCTTCAATTTGTGGTGTTTTCAGTAATCATTTCCTCTTTGGATACTTTATTACACATTTAGCATTTCTTTATCCAATTCAGTTACATTAGTATATAAGATTTCAAAAGAACTCGTTTCTCAAAATGATGATATTTAACATCTATGGCCTTTTCTTAATCAAGTAAATCTATAAGGCTGTCAAGGGCAGCAGTGAACTTTGTGTGTGGTGATTGCTGCTTCAGAGTCTCCGGTGCCGCCACAAGATCTTGCAGGTGTTTACGCATCCTTGTGAATGTCAACACATCAATCTATTAGGAGCTGAAATTAAACTACATGGATGCTAATTTTTCTTTTTAAAAACAATAAACTCAATTTCCCTTACTCATTCTTTATTGTTTCTTATACTGAGTCTCACCACTTTTCCTAATATATATGTATGGTGGGGAGGAGGGCACAGCCCTGAATGCCTGCAGACAGCACCAACTCTATAAGATTAACCAGAGGTGGCCGTGGATGTTGTGTGACTTCAGCCACTGAGCACGAGCACCTGCTGTCCCTCCAACTGTTCTGCCTCCATTGCTGACAGCCCTGAAGGTCACTGCCTCTTGTAAAATTCTACAACATTACAGTTCATAAATTTTTAAAAGGTATCAATTTGTGAAAGTCGTCTGTGTAAAAAGAGGGGTACTTCCTTTTGCTCATTTCAGGCTAAACTAAGTCCAGAAGGACACACACACACACACACACACTCAGTTCTGGGTGCCCCCAAAGAAAATTATAAAAGGCTTCGGGACAGTGGTGGCACTCAAACCTTTGGAATTTTGAGCTCTATGAAAGTATCACTTATTCAGAAATTAAGCATTATAATTCTAGGCCAAGAGAATCAGAATCCCCCACAAGTTACTTACCAGAATTTTTTTAAAGAAACTATCTTCCCTAAAATCCAATGATAAATCAAATATCCATGGAAAGAATATAGATCAGTAATATCAAGCAACAATTTCTACACTAATGCTGATTAGCCATCAGCCCAAACCAAAGGACATAGAAATAAGACACCTAGAGATAAAGAGATGGAAGAGAGGTATTAAAAAGCAAGAATATAAAAGAAGTAATGGCCCTATGGAAACCTGCTCATTTTTTTTGAAATAATTACTTGTTTAAAGGAACACAATCTTGAGAATTTGAAATGCACCAAGGGGAAATCTAGCAGGGAAAAGAAGCAGAAGCAGGTCTCAGTTTTCTCCGAGGATGATCCTAAATGAAAAAAAAATCCTTGGCTTCCACAATACACAACCTGCATTGATGTCTAAGCAGAAGAGTGAGGAGGAGAGAAAACCGAAAGTGTGTGGAAGCCATCCTTCACCAACACTACTGGAAACACAGAATTGTGGTGTTGGGGCACTGCCCGACCGATATATATAACAGCAGGTATAAGCTCTAACTAGGTTTCTGAGCGAAAAATGCTTTTAGCTTTAAATCTACTCAAGTAAACATGCAGAGAAATCATGGTAAGTGCTTGAGATTTAGCCTTGCTGTTTAGGTGAGATAAAGGTATTCTTCTACACTTGTTCCATTTTTGAAACATATGTGAGTGGAAGCCTACCTTCACCTAGGTTTTTGAGGACCCAGAGTTTCTGGCCTCGGGGGATTATGGTACTTACATATATAAGGGGAGGCACAATCTCCAGGAGGCTTTTCCATTCCAAAGAGCTTTCACTTGAAACCGGCTTTCAGAATCATGCTGAGAAATCAGAGTTAGTGTTTCTATATGTCACTCCACCTTTTATGCTGTATGAAAGAACTCCACACCACATGATCTATTTTTAGATATGTATGAGTTTCGAAGCCATCATTCAACTAGCTAATTGGGACCCCACAGTTTCTGGGATAGGGAAACTACGCTACATACATATCTATAGTACCAAAACGGTTTTACACTGCAAACCGCGATTACTTGCAACCGGCTCTGAAAAACATACTGAGAAATCAGAGTAAGTGTTTCTGTATGTCACTTAACCTTCAATGCTGGATGAAAGAACGCCTCTCCACAAGATCACTTCTGACATTTGAATTTGTGTTGGAGACGTCCTTCTCCTAACATGTTGGAAACCCAGAGTTTCTGGTCTAGGGGAACTACGCTACTTACATATCTAACCGGAGGCACTCGCTCCAACGTGGTTTTCCTAAGCAAACCACTTTTACTTTGAAACCAGCGTTAGTAAACAAGCTGAGAAATCAGAGAATGTGTTTCTACATGTCACTCTGCCTTTTATGATGGATGAAAGAACGCCACTCCACATGCTCTATTTTCAAATCTGTACATGTATGGAAGCCGTCTTTCACCTAACATGTTGGGAACCATAGTTTCAGGACTAGGGGAACTACGCTGCTTTCTTATATTTGGGGACGTCCTAGCACCAACTCACATTTCCACTGCAAAACGTTTTTACTTGAAACGGATTTCAGAAACATGCTAAGAAATCAGAGTGAGTGTTTCAGTATGTCACTTAACCCTCAATGGTGGAAGAAGGAACGCCTCCCTACATGCTCACTTCTGACATCTAAATGTGAGTTGGAGCCATTCTTCACATTACTTCTTCGAGAACAAGGGTTTCTGGTCTAGGGGAACTACGCTGCTTACATTATCTAAGCAGAGGCTCTCGCTCCAAAGCGGTTTTCCACAGCAAACCACTCTTCCTTAGAAACTGGCATTAGGAAACATGCTGAGAATTCAGAATAAGTATTTCTGTATGTCACTTAACCTTCAATGCTGGATGAAAGAACGCCTCTCCACAACATCACTTCTGACATTTGAATTTGTGTTGGAGACGTCCTTCTCCTAACATGTTGGAAAACCAGAGTTTCTGGAATACGGGAACTACCCAATTTACATATCAAAGCAGAGGAACACGATTCAAAACAGTTTACCAAAGCAAAGTAATTTTTTTGAAACCATCATTTCACAGTAAACATAAAAGGCAGAGTGAGATGTACAAACACGTTCTCTGATTTCTCAGTATGTTTCTTAAACCCGGTTTCAAGTAAAAGCGGTTTGCAGTGAAAAACTGAGTTCGTGCTAGTACATCCCCATATATATGAAAGCAGCTAAGTTTACATTGGACTGAAAATCTGGGTTTCCAACAAGCTAGGTGAAATGCGGCTTCCACACTCCTACATTCCTGAAAATTGAGCATGTGGAGAGGCGTTCCTTCAGCATAAAAGGCAGAGGGACTTCTAGACACACATTCTCTGATTTCTGACCGTGTTTTTACGCCGGTTTCAATGTAAAAGTGGTTTGATCTGGAAAACGAAGTTGGAGCGAGAGCCCCCCCTTACATATGTAAGTAGCATAGTTCCTCTATACAAGAAACTCAGGGGTTCCAACAAGTTAGGTGAAGGACGGCTCCACTAGAAATTCAGATGTCAAAAGTGAGCTTGTGGAGAGGCTTCTTTCATCAAGCCTTGAAGGTTAAGTTACATACAGAAACAAGTACTCTGATTTCTCAGCATGTTTCTCAAAGCCGTTTTCAAGTAAAAGCCGTTTGCAGTGAAAAAATCTAGTTCGTGCTAGTACATCCCCATATATTGGAAAGCAGCGTAGTTTACCTTGGACTGAAACACTGGGTTTCCAAAAAGCTAGGTGAAGAACGGCTTTCACACTCATACAGATCTGATAATTGTTTATGTTGAGAGGCGTTCCTTCATGCAGCATTAAAGGCAGAGGTATTCTAGACACAAATTCTCTGTATTTCTAAACATGTTTCCTAACGCCTTTTTCAATGTAAATCCAGTTTGCTGTGGAAAACCGCGTTGGAGCGAGTGCCTCCCCTTAGTTATGTAAGTGGCGTAGTTCCCCTATAACAGAAACTCTGGGTTTCCAACAAGTTAGCTGAAGGACGGCTCCAACACAAACTCAGATGTCAGAAGTGAGCTTGTGGGGAGGCTTTCTTTCATCCAGCATTGAAGGTTAAGTGACAGAAATAATTACTCTGATTTCTCAGCATATTTCTCAAAGTCGGTTTGAAATAAAAGTGGTTTACAGTGAAAAACCTTGTTGGTGCCAGTACGTCCCCATATATATGAAAGCAGCGTAGTTTACCTTGGACTGAAACTCTGGGTTTCCAACAAGCTAGTTGAAGTACGGCTTCCATACTCATACATTTCTCAAAACTGAGCATGTTGAGAGGCGTTCCTTCATGCAGCATAAAAGGCAGAGATAGTCTACACACACAATCTGTGATGTCTCACCATGTTTCCTAACACCGTTTTCAATGTAAAAGCGGTTTGCTGTGGAAAACCGCTTTAGAGCGAGTGCATCCCCTTCCATATGTAAGAAGCGTAGTTCCCCTATACAAGAAACTTTGGGTTTCCAACTAGTTAGGTGAAGGACGGCTCCAACACAAATACAGATGTCAGAGGTGATCTTGTGAAGAGGCGTTCTTTTATCCAGCATTAAAGGTTACGTGACTTACATAAACATTTACTCTGATTTCTCGGCATGCTTCTCAAGGCCGGTTTCAACTAAAAGCCGTTTGCTGTGTAAAACCGAGTTCGTGCTTGTTCGTCCCTATATATGTGAAAGCAGCTTAGTTTACCTTAACTGTAACTCAGGATTTCCAACAACCTAGGTGAAGTACGGCTTCCAAAATCATACAGCTCTGAAAATTGAGCATGTGGAGAGACGTTCTTTCATGCAGCATAAAATGCAGAGGTATTCTTCACACACACTCTCTGATATCTCAGCAGGTTTCCTACCGCCGTTTTCAATGTAAAACCGGTTTGCTGTGGAAAACCAAGTTGGAGCAAGTGCCTCCCCTTAGATATGTAAGCAGCTTAATTCCTCTATACTACAAACTCTGCGTTTCCAACAAATTAGTTGAAGAATGGCTCCAAGACACATTCAGATATCCGAAGTGAGCTTGTGGAGTGGCGTTCCTTCATCCAGCATTGAAGGTTAAGGGACATACAGAAAGAAATACTCTGATTTCTATGCATGTTTCTCATAGCCGGTTTCAAGTAAAGGCGGTTTGCACTGTAAAATCGATTTCGTACTAGTACGTCCCGATATATATGGAAGGAGCGTAGTTTACCTTGGACTGGAACTCTGGGTTTCCAACAGGCTGGGTGAAATGCGGCTTCCACACTCATACAGTTATGAAAATTGAGCATGTTGAGAGGAGTTCCTTCATGTAGCATAAAATGCAGAGGTATTATAGACACACATTCTCTAAAATTTCAGCAAGTTTCCTAATGCCGTTTTCAATGTAAAAGCGATTTAGTGTGGAAAACCACGTTGGAGCGAGTGCCTCCCCTTAGATATGTAAGTAGCGTAGTTCCCCTATACCAGAAACTCTGGTTTTCCAACAAGATAGTTGAAGGACGTCTCCAAAACAAATTCAGATGTCAGAAGTAAGCCTGTGGAGAGGCATTTTTTCATCCAGCATTGAAGGTTAAATGGTATACAGAAACACATTTTCTGACTTGTCAGCATGTTTCTCAAAGCCGGTTTCAAATAAAAGCTGTTTGCAGTGTAAAACCGAGTCCGTGCTAGAAAGTCCCCATATATATGAAAGAAGCGTAGTTTCCACTGGACTGAAACTCTGGGTTTCCCACAAGGTAGGTGAAGTATGGCTTCAACACTCATTCAGTTCTGAATATTGAGAATGTGGAGAGACATTCGTTTGTCTATAATAAAGGGAATGGTTTGCAGTAGAAACACCTACACTGGATTCTCAGTAAGCTTCCTAGTGCTGGTTTGAATTTCATGCAGTTTTCATTGTAAATCCCAGTTGGAACTAGTACCTTCACATTTACACAAATGTAGTGAATTTACCCACTCATAAGAAACTGTGTTCCCAACAAGCTAGCTGATTGAAGACTTTCACACAACTTAACTCTCAGAATTGTGCAAGTGGAGAGACGTTCATTCATCTAGCATGAAGGGAATGGGTTGCAGTAGAAACACTTGCTCTGGTTTCTCAGTATGTTTTCCTAGTGCCGGTTGGAGATTCATGCAGTTCTCACTGAAAAACCGAGTTGGAGCTTGTACCTCCCAAAATATATTTATTTAGCTTAGTTTTCCACACAAAAGAAACTGTGTGTTCCCAACAAGCTACGTGATTGACGGCATTCATACTCATTTAAGTGTCAGAATTGAAAATGTGAAGAGACGTTCGATAATCTAGCATAAAGGGAATGGGTGTGTAGAAACACGTACTCAGGTTTCTCAGTATGTTTTCTACTGCCAGTTTGAAGTTCATGCAGTTTTCACGGTAAAACCGAATTTGAGCTACTACATCCATATACATATATAAGTAGTGTAGTCCCAAAATAAAAGAAACTGTGTGTTTCCAACAAGCAAGGAGATTGATGACTTCACAATTAAATCTCATAAATGAGAATGTGGAGAGACGTTCGTTCATCTAGCTTAAATGGAATGGTTTCTACTAGAAAGATTTCTACTGGGTTTTCAGTATGTTTTCCTCGTGCCAGATTGAAGTTCATGAAGTTTTCACTGTAACACCGAATTGGAGATAGTACCTCCCATTATATACGTAAGCAGTGAATTTCCCGGCTCTAACGAAACTGTGTGAACTCAACAAGCTAGGTGATTGAAGGTTTCCCACACACTTAACTCTCATAATTGAGCAAGTGGAGAGACATTCGTTCATCTACACAAAGGTAAAGGGTTGAAATAGAAACACTTACCCTGGACTCACATTATGTTTCCTAGTGCCGCTTTGAAATTGATGCAGTTTCCCTGTAAAACCGAGTTGGAGCTATACCTCCCCACATGTATGCATGTAGTGTAGATACCCAATGAAATCAAAATGTGTTCCAAACAAGTAAGGTTTTTGATGGCTTGCAAAATCATTTATGTCTCAGAATAGAGCATGTGGTGAGACGATGTTTCATCTAGCAATAATGGAATGGATTGTAGCAGAAAAAATTACACTGGTTTCTCAGAATCTTTCTCTAATGCCCTTTAGAAATTCATGAAGTTTACTCTGTAAAGCCGAGTTGGAGATAGTAATTCCACATATGTATTTATGCAGTGCATTTACCCAGTAAAAAGAAAATGTGTTCCAAAAGAGCTAGAAGATAGAAGACTTCCCACACACTTAACACTCAGTATTAAACATATAGACAGACGTTTGTTCATTTAGCTTAAAGGGAGTGGTTTCTAGAAGAAAGAAATATTCTGGTTTCTCAGTCTGTCTCCTAGTGCCTGTTTGAAGTTCATGCGGTTTTCAATGTAAAATCGAGTTGGAGCTAGTACCTCCCCATATATATGTATGGAGAATAGATTGCAACTGTAAAGAATATTTGTGTTTCCAACAAGCTATGGGAAGGACGGCTTTCACACACCATTATCTGAGAAATGAGCATGTGGAGAGAAGTTCTTTCATCTAGAACAAAGGGGACGGATTGCAGGACAAACAACTACTCTGGTTTCTCAGACTGTTTTGTAGTGCCGGAATGAAATTCCTGCAGATTTCACTGTAAATCTGAGTTTGAGCTATTAACTCCCCATATATATGTATGTAGTGTAGTTTCCAACTAAAAAGAACCTTTGTGTTACCGACAAGCTAGGTGAAGGACGGCTTTCCCATACACTTATCTCTCAGAAATGAGCATTTGGAGAGACGTTCGTTCATCTAGCACAAAGGGAATTGGATGCAGGAGGAACACTTACTCTGCTTTCTCAGTCTGTTTCCTAGTTCCGGTTTGATATTCCTGCAGTTTTCACTGTAAATCCGAGTTTGAGCTATTACATCCCCAAATATATGTATGTAGTGTATTCTCCAACTGAAAAGAATATTTGTCTTCCCAACAAGCTAGGTGAAGGATGGATTACACACACAAATATCTCTCAGACATGAGCATGTCGAGAGACCTTATTTCATATAGTACAAACAGGACAGGTGCACAAGAAACACCCACTGTGTATTGTCAGTCAGTTTCCTAGTGCCGGTTTGAGGTTCCTGCAGTATTCACTGTAAAACCGAGTTGGAGCTAGTGCCTCAACATATATATGTATATAGTGTAGTTTCCGAATGAAAGGAAACTTTAAGTTCCCAACAAGTTATGTGAAGGACGGCTTCCACACACAATTTTCTCTCACAACTGAGCATGTGGAGAGATGTTCTTTCACCGAGAACAAAGGTAAAGGTTTGCAGGTGAAACACTTTCTCTGGTTTCTCAGTTTCCTAGTGCCTGTTTCAAGTTCCTGCAGTTTTCACTGAAAACAGAGTTGAAGCTAGTACCTCCACAAATATAAATATATGTAGTGTAATTTCTAACTGTAAAGAACATTTGTCTTCCCAACAACTTAGGTAAAGTGCGCATTTCACACATACTTATCTCACAGAACTGAGCATTTTGAGAGACTTTCGTTCATCTAGCACGAAGGGAACGTGTTATAGGAGAAACACTTTGCTTTCTAAGTTTTTTCATTCTGTCAGTTTGAAATTCCTGCAGTTTTCACTGTAAAACCGAGTTGGAACTACTACCTCCCCATATATGTGTAAGTAGTGTAGTTTTCAAATGAAAAGAAACATTGTGTTGCCAACAAGTTATGTGAAGGGCGGCTTTCACATGCACTTATCTCTACGAAAAGACCATGTGGAGAGACGTTCGTTCATCTAGCACAAAGGGAACCATTTACAGAAGAAATAATTACTATGGTATCTCAGTCTGTTTCATATTGCCGGTTTAAAATCCCTGCAGTTTTCACTTTAAAACTGAGTTGGGGGTAGTACTTCCTCATATATATGTGTATAGTGTATTTAGCAACTGAAAAGAAACTTTGTGTTCCCAACAAGATAGATGAAGGACGGCTTTCACACACAGTTATCTTTCAGAACTGAGCATGTGGAGAGACGTTCGCTCATGTAGTAGAAATGGAACTGTTTTCAGGATAAACACTTACTCTGTTTTCTCAGTCTGTTTCCTACTGCCGGTTTGATGTTCCTGCAGTTTTCACTGTAAACCCGTGTTGGAGCTAATACAACATATTTATGTATATAATGTAGTTTCTTACTGAAATAAACTTTATGTTCCCAACAAGATAGTTGAAGGACGGCTTTCACCCACAATTATCTCTCAGAACTGAGTATGTTGAGAGACTTTCTTTCATGTAGCACAATGCGAACGGTTTGCAGGAGAAGGAAATACTCTGGTTTCTCAGGCTGTTTCCTAGTGCCGGTTTGAATTTCCTGCAGTTTTCACTGTAAAACAGAGATCTAGCTAGTACCTCCCCATATATATGTATGGATTGAAATTTGCAACTGAAAAGAATCTGTGTTCCCACCAAGCTAGGTGAAGTTCGGCTTTCACACACACTTAACTCTTACAAGTGAGCATGTGTAGAAACGTTCGTTCATCTAGCACAGAGGGAACGGTTTGATTGAGAAACACTTACTCTGGTTACTCAGTCTGTTTCCTATTTCCGGTTTGAACTTTAAATTTTTCACTGTAATACCGTGTTGGAGGTAGAAACAACCCATATATAGCTATGGAGTGTAATTTCCAACTGAAATGGAGCTGTATGTTCCCTATAGTCTACGTGAAGGACGGCTTTCACACAAATTTACCTTTCGAAACTGAGCTTGTGGAGTGACGTTCGATAATTTAGCTGAAATGGAAGTGGTTGCCATAGAAACACTTATTCTGCTTTCTCAGTATGTTTCCTAGTGCTGGTTTGAAATTAATGCAGTTTTCACCTTAAAACCCTGTTGGATCTTGTACCTCCGCACATATATATATTTTGTTTTTTCCAACTGAAAAGAAACTTTTTTTTTCCATCCAACTATGTGAATGTCGTCTTTCACACATACTTATCTCTTAGAACTGATCATGTGGCGAGACGTTCGTTCATCTAGCTCAAAGGAAATGGGTTGCTTTAAAATCCCTTACTGTGGTTTCTCAGTATTTTTCCTAGTGCCGTTTTGAAGTTCATGCAGTTTTCAGTGTAAAACCGAGTTGGAGCTTGCACCTCCCCACATATATCTCTGTCGTGTAGCTTCCAAATTAAAGAAAAATTATGTTCCCAACAAGCTAGATGATGGACGGCGACACACACAATTATACCTGAGAACTGAGCATTTGTAGAGATGTTCTTTCATGTAGCACAAACGGAATTGAATGCTGTAGGATCACTTACTCTGTTTTCTCATTCTGTTTCCAAATTCCGTTTCTTAATTCATGCAATTTTCACTGTAAACCCGAGTTCGAGGTAGTAACGATAAATATATGTTTATGTAGTGTAGAATCCAACTGAAAAGAAATTTGTGTTCCTAAAGAGCTAAGTGAATATCGGCTTTCACACACACTTATATCTCAGACCATAGCATGTGGAGAGACATTCGTTCATCTAGCTGAAATGAAGTGAGATTCAGTAGAATCACTTACACTGGTTTCAGTATGTTTCCTAGTGCCTGTTGGAAGTTCATGCAGTTTTTACTGTAAAACAGATTTCCAGCTAGAACTTCCTCATATATATGTATGTAGTGTATTTTCCCACTGAAAAGAAGCTGTGTTCCCAACAAGCTACGTGATTGACTTTTTTCACACACACTTAAATCTCAGAATTGATCATGTGGAAAGACGTTCGTTCATCTAGCTTAAGGGAAGTGGGTTGCAGTTAAAACACTTACTCTGGATTCTCAGTATGTTTCCTCTGCCGATTTTAAGTTCCTGCAGTTTTCACTGTAATTCCCAGTTTGAACTTGTTCCTCCCCATATGTATGTATGTAGTGTTGTTTCCCACTTAAATGAAACTGTGTTTTCCCAATAAGGTAGGTGACTGACGGCTTTCACACACACTTAACTCTCAGAATTGAGCATGTGGGGAGACGTTCGTTCATCTAGCATAAATGGAATTTGAAAGTGATGATCATGACCTGTGCTTGTAAAAAAAACAATTAAGGGAGCATTAATTTAGAGCTTTTATAGTTATGGCCATGAGACATTACAGAATTTCGTTTTCAGCAGTTGATTTCTTTTTTTTTAAACCTCAGAAAACTTAAGTCTT
Source organism: Camelus dromedarius (assembly GCF_036321535.1). NCBI lineage: Eukaryota > Metazoa > Chordata > Mammalia > Artiodactyla > Camelidae > Camelus > Camelus dromedarius. Next base: position 181,742 of record NW_026989839.1, read on the forward strand.
TCCTGTAACTGGATATAGATATTGAATATCTTAAAATCTTTAGTGACCGCTTCAAAGTAGACTAGTTACTTTGCTTTTGGTCTTTAACCTAAAGGAATATCCAGAAGTCCAGTGGCAGTTCGTAAGCAAGGGCATTATCCTTGCCTTTTCATTTTTTATGTGGAATAGGTATAAATGTATACTAGGGTACAGTGTTTATCTCAAGAGCTGCTTGGATATGTATATGTAAGTTATATTTAGAAAAATTATAATATTATGAAAATCAATTAACCTTGGAGATATATTGCATATATTTTATTCTTTAATAATATAGATTTAGATAGCCCCATTTTATGTAACACTTATGAAAATAAGTTGGCTTTATATAACTCCTTTTTCGATAAATCATTTAAAAATTGTGTATTTTTTATCATTTGCTTCTTAAAAATAAGATATTAATTGCACAATATGTATTTTCCTTCAAGTTTATACTTTTTCTCTATACTATCTTGAGTTGCTTAGATAATTTTTCCCATAGTATTATTTATTTTAAACACTCAGTATGTGCTTCTGTCTGTTGCTTTATTAGAGAGCAAGAATTCTTTATTATTTTTAATAAAATATACTTTCAGGAAACTATACTGGGATTCTTTCATTCACAGTGTTGAGCAATGATACCTGTTCTGTTATATCAATTGTCTAAGCCTCTCAACTTCCAAAAGATTACATGGACAAAGTATAAAACGTCATAAATGATCGACTAAAAAAGTTTATTGTGTTCCTTGATTAAAAGTACAAGTATGGGTCAGTCTTAAATTCGGAAGTAAACGTCTTATAAATTACATGAGTCTTCTCCAAAATTCTTTAATTTGGGCTTTAAACCCTCCAGTAAAAAACTGGTTTGAAGAAGAAGGAAGTCGAGAATAGATTCAATCCAAATTCTATGGGAATAAACAAAGCTAAATGTTTCAGTCATCTTTTGAAGCAGAATAGATATGTTTTCTGCACCATATGATTTTAATAGTACTCATCTTAACATACGGTTTTGACACCATGAGACCACAAGCCAACAAACAAGATCTCAGGCAAAGCAAGAAAAACAACTGAGGGGATTTTCTGCTGCAAAATTTCCCCTAACTAAAACTGTAATTGAGAACAAATCTGACGCCATATTGGATCTGTTCCTTCAGTTTGAAGCCCTGTGACCTGTTTTCCAGGCTTAATCTTGCTGGCTCTGAACCTTTTGTAAAACAACGTTTCCTTTAGCCTAAAACCTACAGGAAAGCCTATTCTCGGGGCTCTGACCTTTAAGGATGTTAGCACTTCTGCACTTACGCAGAGATGGCAAGTTGCAAAATAGAGAATAACCTTTGTTTTGTTGCAGGCTTACAGGGACACAATAGCCTGAGCCACATGGATGGCTGCAAGAACAAAGAATGCCGGCAGCAAGAAGTTTGCACAACCAACCACACCCCTTCCCCTTTTTAGTTCAAAAGGAGCCTTAATTCTGACTTGGGAAAGATGATTCTCCAGGATATTAGTCCCCCATCTTCTTGGTCTGCCAGTTTTCTGAATAAAGTTACTATTCCTTGCCCCAAAACCTTGTCTCCTGATTTATTTATTTATCACTGTTGTGCAGTGAGCAGAACAAGTTTGGCCTCGGTAACAGAACCAGCTTTGTTATTCCCTCTGATGTGAAATCTCTCTGGGTGTACAAGTGCTTGCCTGGTGGTGGTGGTTGTAGTGGTGGTGGTAGGCAAAAACATTTCACTTCTCCTGATTTCAATAGGCTAAAATTTCCTGCTATTTAAGTCAACTCTAGACTTTTACAGAATCACCTGCTGATGTGCTTCTGGAAGCTACAATAATTCCAAAAATGAAAATAATTCGATTGTCTCCAGAAAAGATAATTTTCCTCAAAATTGAGCAGCTCTGAAACACACTTCAGGAGTACAGATAGATGCAGTGTTCTTCATTTCCCATGCTGTTCTGACACAATTTTCCACTTATATCAAAGTAAATTAAAATTGGTCTTCAATTTCAGATGCTCTGCCATGATACAACAATGTCAATTCCACTTATTTATTGAGCCAGAGCAGCTTTAGAATAAATGACTTTATACCAAACTCCTGCTTGATAACCTGTCTTCTCCCTGGTGGCTAATTCCTTCTTCTTACTTCCTAAAAGTTCTCCTGTTATGGGAAGTTAGCCTTTACTGTGCACATTCAATTGGGAAGGCACAAATTAAATATGTGAGGGGATGACATACATATTTAATTCTTACTTATACATATATACAAACACATAGGACCTGTGTCTTGGAAGATGTCAATTCCTAATGTGGGCAAGAGGATGGTCTATAGTTAAATCAATGATCTAAAAGCAGTTTTCTAGGATATAATAAAGCAATGCTTGAGTTATAAGACAGAACAACTCCTGGATATGAATCAGTGGCACCATTCAGTGGGTGCACATGTGTGCACTCACACGCCCATGCACACGGAGCAGCCTTGGAGACACTCCATCTGTGCTGATGGAGCCAAATCATGCTGGGGAGATGAGGAAAAAGTGCCTAATACAATCAAACCAGGACATCTGAGTAATGGGTAATAGGAGTCAATTGAATATTCTGGTTAGCTGAAGGTCAAACAAAAACACTTTTAGTTTCAAACGTCATTGTTAAAAACTTTCTTAAAGCACAGGAGCCTGTTTTCCTGCCTTGCTTAGTGTCACATGGCATATTAAACATGACAGATTCGTAGTTCTCTGACTGTGGAACGGGAAAGGCCTTGCTGTCATATTTCTGAACATTAGTCTATGTTTTGCAGCACAGTGGATACTGAAAATGGGGCAATTTGAGTGAATGGGAATGGACATAACCTAGCAGCCATTGACTGTGATTTGCCAACTTTCTCCAAAAAGTAGGGGTAGCAAGCAAATCAGATAAATTGAGGGATCCTGGGGTGGGGAGTCGGGTGGGCTGACAGCTGGGTGGTCCCAGGTAGCTTGTTTCACTGTGTAAAATTGTGACTATGATCCAGACAGTAAAACATTGTCAAATTCCTGTGCCTGTAGCTTTGATACCTGGCCGAGTCTGTGAGCCAAATTTATCGATGGTGCATAATGAAGATAACTAACATTTCCTGAGGACCAGGTTATGTGACTTCTATGCATTGACTCACTGAATTCCCTAAGCACCCTTTGTGGTACATAACAGTCTTAAAATATGCAGCAGGGAATTATTCTGTTTGCAGATGATAAAATGAAACTCTGAACTGTTGAAGCCTGGCCCGAAATAATGCAGATGGGAAGACGCCGTGCTGGGAGCTCAGCTCGGGCCAGGCTACAGAACCAAGTCCCCTCACCCAGGAACCTGGCCCACAGCCACTGCCAGGCCCTGTTCTATTTCTATGAGTGCTCATGTGAAAATGCCAGGTACTCAGGGTCAATGCGACTTGATTAAGAAATTCAAACTGGGATAGCCTTTTGTTGGGGACTGTAACTTGGGAGTGAAACTGGCAGTGAAGTAAGGGAGGAAACAGCCCTGGTTGTAAGAATATTTCTAGGGAAAAAGGTTCCCTGATGGGCTGGCATGGGAATCGCTGTGGTTGTGAGCCCCCTGTTGCCCTGTGGGGTTGTGGGCAGGGAAGGAGAGAGGCTGTTCAGACTATTTATAGTCAATAGAGTTTGTAAACAGCTGAGTTCTGTTCCCTCAGAGCTCAGACACATGCAGAACATGAGGATGCTTAGCTAATGACCAACAGTGGGTAGCAAAGGCCAAGAGTGGGGTGGGGAGGAGAGATGGGGCCACCTTATGGAATAAACTCTGCCCCAGGGGACAGGAAGGTAATGAACGATTGGGGAGGCACAAAGGGTTTCTATGGCCTCATCAGGTAGTTCCTACTTTAAACTGATAGTCTGGAATATATGGTCAAATGCGGTGGAATGACTGCTCTTATTTTAGGTTCTACAAACAATTAAACGGATAGATTTCTATCTCCATTATACAAGCACTGCTGGGTGACTTTTAGAGTCATGTGAGGATCAAAAGAGTGAGTACTTATTAATGCTATTACCATGCTTCTACTGAATTAACACTTCAGCAAGAGTATAACGGCCACGCTCCTTAACAACTGCCTCTGTAAGGGTCTTGTAAGTCACAAATAATAATTATAAAGAAAATATATTAAAAATAATAACAATTACAGTTACAACAACTATGTTGTTTATAACGATGATAGTGTTAGCATCTCCCTCTCATATTAAACAGTACCCAACACTGGATTCCGTAGGAAGCAACGCCAATGCATTTTTCGACTTTTCTAAGTCTTCACCCAATGAAGCCATTTTATTCACATTGGTCCACCACAGCCAGAATTGCTGTTCCTTGCATGGTTGGCTGCCATGCTGAGATGTTCTGGGCTTTTTCTGGCACCATACGTCTATACTGGGTAGTCAAGGTTCCATGTACCCACTCTGATTTCCAATATATTGTTCTCCAGAGCCAACAGAGGGGCCACTGGAAAGAGGCCACATATACTGTGGTGAATCCAAACTGAATACCTGTTGAAGGAATGGACACACAACATGGAGTGGTGGAAGGATGGAAGGACAAAATAACTTCTTTTACTCCTGTAAAGAGAGAGGGGGAAATGGTGAACTAAATCCCAAAGAGAAAAGACATTCATGGTAATAATAATGTTCAACAGTGAAAGAATCCAAACAAAAGGCAAATATAAAATCTCTGGGAAGAAGACTCATTACAACCTGTTTCTTTCACATATATACCCTTAGTAGGAATAACATACTTAAAAATCTTCAACCAACCATAGTTATTTGCTGATAATAAACTTGGGAATCTTGAAGCATATTATTCACTCTCAGTGTGGAAATAATACAATCTTGGAAGATGATTTTTATTTGAGGATTAAAAAAAGAATATTGTGGATGTATCTAACAATTTAAATAGAAATAAGAAATGTACCTTTGGGAAAGGTATGCATAGAGAACGTTGGAAGAAATACACTGAATATAGGCAAGTGAGCAAGCTCCCTTGAGTCTGGGAAGGTGAGTGCAGCACATTCAGAGGGTCTATGAAGTTATTACAAGTCACAGAAAGGTATGCAATTAAAGTGTCTTCCTAAGCAAAATATTCTTCTTCAGGAATTTTTATCTTGATATTTCTATGGTCTGTGAGGTCACAGGAAGTCAAAGTTATGGTGGTGGCTTAGAAGTTCTTTTCTCTCTGTGTGTAATTTACAGGGCAATGCTACAGATGGGGCAGCAGAGATCTGTGGTAAGCTGTTCCATAGGGTGGTGGAGCAGTTAGAAATGATAAGGTCAGAGATCTAAAAGACTTTTAGACCCTCCCCTCCTAACTGGCAGACCTTTAAAGCAAACTAGCACATGTATGTAACTAAGAGAGTGGATGAGAGGCAAATTTATAGTCCCTTTAGTGTTAGTGCTCAGTCAAGGGGTAGGGACCACTCTGGCCAGGAACGGCAAGACCGTGGATGTTGTGGATGGGTAGGAGAAGCTGACATTTGCTTCTGACCTGAGAGGCAGGGTTGTGTTGCAGAAAAGCCGATAGTGCTGGAAAGATGCAGCAGGTCCACAGCCCAAAAGGAGCTGTCATATTCAGGGAGGTCAGAGAGCAAGAACCAGAGTTAGTGACGCCACAGGGTCAGTAGCGTGGCAGCTGTGATGTCAGTATCTGCGTCCCATAACCCACCTAACCCTACATGAGTTCATCTGCCTAAGGGGGCAGGTAAGTAGTAGAAATGTGTGGAGTGGGTGCAGCCACTGGCAAATTGGCAAGTGGGCATCCAAAGGAAACGCAATGCTCACCGTCACCATATTGGAAATAGGGCCTCATGGTGTCAGATCTCCTTCTTATTCAAGAGAAACCAGAAATTAAGAGTTTATTAGCAATCAACCCAGATCAAAACCCAGAAAAGATATCATTTTATAATGACAAAGAAGGCACAGACTATTCAGAAATAAATTAATGAAAATATTAAGAAGATTCTGATAAATGATTTAAAAAAAGAAAAAAAAAGATGATTGAATGAACAGTAGAATGCACCACCCTCTTCAGTGGGCAGACTCAAATTTGGGGGACATAGAACATTTTTTCTCCAAAATAAATTTAGTATCTGAATGCAAATTTAGTTATTAATCCCAAATGGATTTAAGAAAAAAATCTGAAAGGTGATCCTAAATGTATTCCAGAAATATACCCATATATACAAATAAAATAATGAGGAGGGATGTTTGAATTTGTAGTATTAGAGACATTCTGGAAAAGGATAAAACAGGACCAACTCTAGGAGGTATTAATCTATGTTCATGGAAACAGTATAGAAATAGTGCACTGAGAGTATGAATGAAATAGATTACATTTCAAGAATAGACGTGGATATTTATGAGATTTTAGTAATATTATAAAACTGACACTTCAAATCAGTGGATTCAAGTACTGCAGTAATTAGCTAAATCATTGGAAGCCCTGGTACAGTGTCCTCATTTATGACATTAAAATAAATTCCAGATAATTTTTTAATTAAAAAATAAAACACCAGAAATAACCCAACATGATTTAATCTGTTCAGATTTTCAAGCGAGAAGAACTTTCTAAAAAGCTTTTGGAACAAAGACCAAAAAGAGCAAAGGCCCAGCAACTCAGCAAGGCCAGAAACGCCCACTGTAAAACAAAACTAACCCTCGCCCAACCATCTCTCACGGTCCTGTGTTGCTGTCTGATAATTTCTACACTTTCTTCTTCCCTTTAAAGTCCAGTTTCTTGGAGAAGTACCTGCGCTGAAGACTTCTCCAGGGCTCAGAGCCCTGCATTCCCCACGGCCCTCATCGCAGCACTGAGACAGGAGTTGCACTGCCGGTGGCTGCGTGTTTCAAACTAGTCGGCACTTTCAGCTCCTATTTATTTGATTACCAGTTAGCTTTTGTCGTGGACAAATATTTTCCTCTCAGTGGAATATTTTCCCCCCTTAATTTTTGTTTTACTTAAATAAATTTAAAAAGCCCAGATAGAAAATTGTGTGTGCACATATGCACACACACAGATACACACAGATCTGTTTTTTAAAGTCTACCTAAGTATAGTCCTCCTCTGCCTTTTCCCCAGTCTTGGCAATTAAAGCTGGGTTTTAGCTCTTGATTTTTTGCCCCACACACACCCCCTTTCTCACTATGCTCCTTTTAGTCAGTGTTCAAATCCCTCTGAAGCCAGGTTACAGCCTTCTCTGTGTTGCCTCAACTAGTTTCTCCCAACTGCTCTGATATTATTCTTTCTCTTGCTGGATTTCTCTTCTCCCATGTGCCATGTACATGGCCCTTTTCCCCAGGGCCTCGTCCTCAATCCTTCACTTGGCAGGAATGAATCGCCCCCACGGCCTCACCCGCAGCTCCTCTGAGCTCCTGACTGTTGAATCCAGCTTAACAACGGGCATCACTCCTCAGATGTCCCATAGACACTTTGCAATCAAAATGCCACACACAGAACAATCTCCTTGAAACCATCTCCTCCCCTTACACTCCCCCTGCAGATCCGCTCTCCAGATGGGTCACTGGAAATTCACCTCAGCAGCTCTGCGGCCCGCCGCCGCGGCCCTGCAGTCCCCTCTGCAGCAGTCACCACTTCTGCCGCCCACGTCTCTCTCCCTCTGCCCAGGGCCTCTCTGCAGGCATGTGCCACTTGTCTGGATTACCTGGAGTGGCCCCCGAAATATCCTTTCCCACCAAAATATGGGCCTCCCCCCAAAAATATTATTTTCCATTCTGCTGCCAGTATAACCAGATCTTCTTTAACATAATCATTATGCAATTCTCTTGCTTACTTATATTCCAATATAGCGCTGTTTCTTTAAGGATACATTCAAGTCTAAGCACACAAGACCCATTGTGACAGAGGCCTTGTGCACCTGATATTGCCACCTATGGATACTTTGTTCTAACCCTACTTGTTGTTCTTCAGTCTGGCCAAGCCGCTTCATGCTGTGTACTCTTATATGTCTCTACCTCTCTGCATGAAGTGTCCACTCCCTCTACCACACATTAGAGAGCTAACTTCCTTTCACCTTTCAAAATTCAGTTCAAATATTTCCAGATCTATGAAGTCCAATGTGTGTTCACCTGCTTAGCAATCCATCAACTACTCGCCAAGTCTCGCCTGCCCTGTGGAGTGCAGACACCATGTCTTGCCTGTCTTGGTCTCCCCAGCAGTTGATACAGTGTTTGGCATAGCAGGTGCTCAGTGTTTGTTGGATAGATAAACGAATGAATCAGTAAAGAGATGAGAGGTCTACAATCCCCCCAGTTATTCAGCTGCCATTTTGGAAAGTTCATTCTGCGGAGTTAAGGAAATGTCAGTGCAGGTGGTGAGCAGACAGAACAGAGGTGAGGGCGTGGGAGAGAAAGGTGGTCCTGGAGAGCGCAGGAGAGGCGTGGGTGGGAGAGCACTGGAGAGAGAGGGAATGGAGGGGGCCGGTGCAAGGAGATGTTGAAGAACAACTGATATTAAATGCAGTAAATTAAATAGAGAACATAATAAATGAAGGGAAGATCAAGTTAACACAGCAAGGATGGAAAAGGCAGTACCAGAGACGAAGAGCTCTCACTTCATCACTCACTGCATTTCACTTACGGCACCCGCCCTCTGGGAAGGCAGTGCCAAGTTCTTGAGAGACTGGTGTTTGTGCTGTGGGTGCTCTAAGTACAAAACTGTATCTTATGGCTTCCAGATTTTAAGACTGATAGATTATTTCTCTTATGTCCCGTGTCTGAGTTCTCAAACAGCAGGATCTTTTGCTTCTGGGGGTGAGCTATTGTGGTTAATAACTCAGGGTTACTCTAATAATCTAAAAGGACAGTGGGAAAATCACTAAAACAAATAAAAGAGAAATTTCACTCAGAAAAAACATATGCCCTATAGAACCTTGTGGGGGCCTTGGGGGTAATGTTACCGCCAACTCATCTAACAGTTGTATGTGAGTGTGTTGAAACTCCATGCTCAAGTCACTTAAACACGTATGACAAACAGGGTCCAGGCTGTGGTGCTCCAGACATGCACGGGAAGATGAAAAGCCTGACTACTGCCTCCGACAGGATCAGTCCAGCCGGGGAGCGCAATGGACACGGACACGATCAAGCACCATCAAGGCAAGAATCAACTGTAATTCATGTTTAGAGAGGAGAGCAGAAAATCTCTAAAAAGTGGAGGGTTTCCTGCCAAGGCTTGGCAAGATTCCTTCCTGGCAGAAAAGCAGAGAAAGATACTTCTGGCGAAGGAGACTAGGGATGGTGGCTGGGTGTGAGGCCTAAAGAAGCAAGGGTGGAGGGCTCCAGGGTCATCTGTCAGAAGCTGTTCCCCTTCAGCAGCTAAGAGGCATAACTAAAAAGGCAGGTGGGGTGTCATTAATGATCATGGGGAAAACTGGGAGGAGGAAACTAAGGTCAGGAGATCACCATCAAAGGCACTTTATTTGAGAGGAACAAAAATAATTCAAAAAGCACTTGGAAATTATATCTCCCATGAATGAAAAGAACACAAAATAAGTTTCAATCCAGCGTTGAATATAGAATAACAGACTGCGTACTCTCAGAAATGGATTGAATTTTCTAATTCGTTAGGGATTATTTAGAGAATAGGAAAACGAATAAATCTGAACAATCTCTCTAGAATAGCTGTTACTCCATCCTGTTATGTAGGGTAGAGTTAGGCTGAATTATTTAATTAGTATTTTAATGAGACTATAAAGTTCTAAAAGTCTTATCCATTTCTCCCAAAAGCGTACAACTTTTCCTTTCAATGACCTTTATTTGACTTAAATAGAACAATAACTATTTTCCAAGGCTTTTTTCGTGTGTGTTAAAATACCAAATGATATGCTGCCCTCAGAATGTTGTTGTTATTATTAATGCTGATAATAGCCCCAATAAGAAATATTAACAATTACAACTCATTTTGGAATAACAGGTCATTGGCTTAAAGTCCTTTTGAAAATAAGCAGAAAAAACGAACATAATTTCTACACCAGGGACAGGAGCTGCACCCTTAATCGAACCTGGTCACTAAGCACAACAAAACAAAGATGAAACTCAAATCAGACACCAGGCCACAAAACATAGCTGACTGAAGATGCCACAAAATGACCTTTCATTCACCGAGGGAATCAGATGCGTTTCTATGTATATTATATATTTTAAAAGCAATTATTATATATATAGCATGTAATTTAGGAAAAAGAAAACTACCTCTTTCTGTAGACTTATAAACAGGAAGCCCAATGGGGTGTCTTGCAGACATGAACCCGCATGCATAAATGCAAAGCCTATTGACCAAAATACTTTCCTGTCTCCTAAGCTTAAAAAAAAAAAGTAATTCAAGGCAGTGGTGAGCTGAAAGGGCTCAGATACAAAACGTGCACATCATCAGCCTTCTAGTAGATAAAAGTGCACCATGCATAATAGAAAAGATGAAGTTTCCTATGGAAATCTATTTTGAGATGCAACAATTTAAAGGCAAACGAGAGCTCAAAACCAAGTTCAAACAAAGAGAAACAAAGGCCAAGCAAATGTACAGAAATGGACAAAGACATTGGAGAAGGAGGGGATCTGTGTTCTACCAATACTCCAAATCAGCAAATTCATCCTGAATTCAAGCCAGTGATGTGCCATGAGGTCACTCAAGGAACCAGGCAGAAACCATCTGCCAGAAGAAATAGAAAAAATGTCAAAGGCAGGTGTGAGGTGTGGAAGGGTTGACCCTGTGACCCTTGCTGCCATGAGGCAGGATGCTCTTGTGGGCTTTCTGCACAGGCTGGCTGGCTCACATGACTCTGTTTAGAAGGATATCAGCCAACAGCTGTGCCACACGGGCTGCAGCCCGAGCTGAGTCACATCTAGTAACGGTTCTGAGTTCATCCTTAGACGACATGACCAGAAGGATCTGAGAATCAATGATGGAGACTTACCTGAATGAGTATTCCATTTCATTCTTTGGCAGTAAACCTTCAGCTTTGTACAACATAAATATTGACAAAGATATACACAGGCAACCTATTTGAAAGCCTGACTGCATAATTGCATCTAATTGAGAAAAGCGGGCTCCGTTTCGGTATGCTAGGTCTTTGTTTGGCTTGGTAACCGATGCTTCTGAGACCCAAAGCATATTCTAGTATAACCGACAGCACAGAAATCTCCACTGATGACTTACTCATTTCAGGGTATTCATAAAATAACCCCAGTTTGCCCGTGGGATACAGATTGTTGTCCCATTCCCATCGTGGGGTGGTATGTTCTGCTCCCGAAACTGTGGCATCATTAGATTCATGACCCAGCTGCCAAACAGATCAAATTATAAGGCAAGATATTATCAGACCAAGGTCATAAAAGTATTACTGACATTTCAAGCTGAACACATCATCTTCCCAAGAATTTAATTTCTTGTTTTCAGGATAAATTTCTTTTTATTGCTGCCTCCCTACCCTCAAGTATTGTGAAAACTAGCCCTGAATACGTACCTTGGGTTTACCAAAATTGTAACGACTACTACTACTTTATCTCCTACCTCCTTTTCAGGTAGGCACTTTAGCTTTTAGAAGATACCTACCCTCATTTGTTTTTTCCCCCATTTCTCTGCTATTATCCACCATGGCCTTTCCAGTCTGTTAATTGTCAGACAAAATAAGTAAAAGAAAGAAATACAGGGTCTGTGAGCTGGTGATAAGTGCTGCAGAGGAAAATAAAGGAGGGCGAGGAATGTGTGGTAGGGAGGAGTGTGGATGGGGCAAGTGACCTTTGAATAAGGCAAAGACGGAGGCAAAGGGGTGGGCAGAGGGAACAGTGATCACAGGCCTTGAGGTCCCTCACGCTGGACAGACAGCATGGAGGCTGGTGTGGGCCAGAGTGAATAGGAAATAAGTGGTGGTTTTGGGGGGTGGAGCCTTAGAGGCTGCTGTGAGGATGTGGGCATTTTTCCCTCTGAAGGAATTGTGGAGCCATGGAGGATCACTGAGCAGAAAAGTGATAGTCAAACGTTGGATCGAACAGGTCCAAGACCCTAATTTAAGCTGAACAAATCAAGGGCCAAAGAAGTGACATGCCACCTCAAATTCAGTGCAGAGCTTGAAATAAACAGCCTCGACTTGCAGCCCAGTGCTCTGCCCCCTTCTGGATGTTGTCTCACAGAGCTGTCTATAAGGTTATATTTTTTCCTCACTCAGAGGCTTGTGGGACAACTGAATGCTTCCCCCTTTTTCAAATGGCAATTTGTCCTGAAAGGAATTCGGAGTTGGCAGTGAAACAAGGCATGGACCTGTAGCCTACAGAGCTGTTGTCCCTGAAAGCAACAGCTGGCGCGTGGTTTACTCGTGGAGTTCAGCAGAAGAGACAGAGCAACAACAGACAACTTAGCATCTGGCGGAGCTTCGGCTGACTGCACTGCACGTTTGGATGGATTTCAAATTTGGACAGTGAGGCGGCTTCACACGAAAGGCAGGTGTATACATCATACATGCCCACACGTCTGTATGCACACACACGGGACACATACAGAGTATATGATGTGACTTTTAAAGAGCTGCCCCTGCTAGGTTTCCCACTGCCTCTGATCTCAGCGTTAACCTTTCCCTGGCCATGCTCCCAGGGTTGCTACGAGATTTCTTTGCAATGGAACATGCCCTTCGCTTCACAAACTTTCCCCAATTCTTTCAATGACATTAGGGGAAGAGCAGGGAGCTCTGTGAAGGGGTGGGGATATGGACTCGAGATACCCCTGAATCTGAATCCACACTTCATGGCTTATTTGTTATTTAACTTTATTTACATTCAAAATGCAATTGTTGCAGATCTCAGAAGTTGATTTACACTCACTACTGTGGCAGAATGTTGCGGTCAGTAGACCCACCACTGGATCCTCTTATTCAACACGTCCTTCCAATAATTCAGATATTACTGTATCACAAATGCCCATTTCTATATTTTGATACCTGCTTTTCAGTATAATTATCTTCCTTCTTTATTCTCTAAATCTTATGATTTTTAAACATTTTTCTGAGAAGTGTTCCACAGGCACTTTACATATGATAAGTTGATAAAGAGATCCTGGAGATCAAAACCACATTTAAATCCTGAGATAAACTCAACTGTGCCGTATACATGGCTAGGTTTAGTCTGCTTCCTTTGTTACTTTGTTTAGTAATTTTTGTTTCAAACAACAAGATCCTACTGTATAGCACAGGGAACTACATTCAATAACTTTTAATAGCCTATAGTGGAAAAGTATATGACAAGGAATATATATATATATATATATGTATGTATAAGTGAATCACTATGCTGTACACCAAGAATTAACACAATCTTGTACACCAACTATACTTTCAACAAAAAAGTTGAAATAAAATTGGGAGATGAAACTTCCCCTGCCCAGGCTGCTGTCAGGATGAAACGATTCAAAGCAGGCCAGGTATTAGCAAACCCCCTAACACATCAAAACCCCATATGGGATCTTCTTTTTGAGCAGCACAGGCTAACCGGCTGTGGTCACCTGTAAATAAGGTTGAAGTCACTTAGACCCTTGGCTTGGGAACACCGTGGCCACAAGGGTGGGGGTCACTGCAGCACTTACGGGAATGACGGGGACAGCCTGCTCCTGACGCCGATCCCCAGGCCGCAGCCCGGAGTGCTGCAGTCAGGTCTGAGGTCCGGCAGGGAGCGCGCAGCTCCACAGCCACTCGGAGCCCTGCGGTGCGGGTGGAGCTGGGACCGCGCTCGTCCATCACCCTTCCAGGCACCCAGACTCGGGAGTCTCCTGGGGGAATTTTTCTCTGCCTCATAATTCCTGTCTCAGCCTCTTGTGGAATGCGGTCCAAGCCCCACGGAAGGAGGGCTTTAACCCTCCGGGACCCAAATCCATCACGGTTTGGATCCAGGATGTAACTTCCATGTTAACTCACCCGGTGCTCCCTTCTTGTGCTGAACTGCCCTCCCCCGTCGATGGCATTAGGTCGTATTAGAAGTCCCGACTTGCTTGTCCTTAGCTAAGGCTCTGAGCCTCTTTTTCAGTCTTCCTGAGTGGAACCACTCTTCTGTGGCAGAAAAGCTTGGGCTGTCGTCTACCCATCATTGTCCTCGGTCTTTTGGGTTTTCTGTTGATTTATGGTTCTCGTGCAGGGATACCAACTTACACATGAGAAGCACCTGTAGACATTTTAAAAAATACAGACACTGGATCCTCCCCACTCTCCAGCCAAGGCTGGAAGCTTTCTCCCTCTAGCAGGGGTTACACAATCATTTGCTTGGGAATTGACCACACATATTGGCATAATCATGGTAAATTGCCCTTTACTCAGTGCTTGCCACGTGGCATTTTCTACTTCATGTTGTCTTTGTACGTTCATTATCACATTTAATCCCTGAATTATAGATAATCACCATTTCTGTTGAGGACACTCCTACTTGCTAATCTTGAATTCAATTATCTTTGATTCTCTTAATCTATTTCATTCCTGAGTTTCCTGTACCTGGATTTAAAGAGTGAATTATGGACACATGTATTTAAGATTCTCTTATTATATCTATCTGACTCATCCTCTAACCAAATCATATCTGGAGAAGAGAGATTTTCTCTTTTAAACATTTGTTTTTTCTTATTATATAGAAGTGCGTACACACTGTAGAAAATGTAGAAAGCATATATAAGAAAATTACAGCCATACATTATCTAAACACCAAAGGACAATGCTATGTCATGTTGGGCTTTTAACCATTTTTCTTAATATTTTATCATAAAATTTCCCTAGGGCAAGTTACTTAACCCTGGAATTGTACTAGACTTTTGTCAAGTACAGAATAACATTCCCAGAAATGACCCCAACATCAAAATAGTATGTGAGGCTGGGAAGGCCATAGGGCACTCAGCTTATTCTCTGAGTCCTACAAAGAATGCTGTTAATTCACTGATGTTATGCATTAGATGCCTGTGAGTCACTCACTCACTCAGCTGGCTCGGGCTGAGACCTACTTTATACCAGGTGCCGATCCAAGTGCTGGGGAGACCCCAGAGGGAGCCTGGATCACGGCATCACTGTCCTTCTTCATTTGCTCCCAGAATCCTACTCAACAAACCCACATGGGATTGGGGGGTGGAGGCAGGTGAGATATGGTAAAATTCATTTCATTATGTTCCTTTAGACATATTTAAATAGCATGAAAATAGTCACTAACTTTGATAAGTTTTCTTTTCCCTTCGTATGTATTTTTGAGGATGGGTATAGTTTTGGTGCAGCAAGAGTAATTGATAGATCTTTGGTATGTTAGGATTTTCTATGAAAAATTAAGAAGGAAACTGACACCTTATACAAAGAGAAGAGGCAGTGAGGAAAACACAAGCCACCCTCGAACTTGGCTACCATTCAGAATTTCTGGTATTCAAAAAAGGGAAACATAATTCAAAATATTTTCCCTAAATATTTTAGCCCAGAGTAAAAATACATGTAGGCAAAGTTCAGCTCACTGGAACCTACAACAATGTGCTTACTTAAGCGAAGGTATAAACAGACCACAGATACTATAATGCATCCTTTACTTTAAACTAGTTCATGTGAGCAAGTTTCATTTCACATGAATTGCTCAGTACCAATTTAGGAAATATATCCTTCTTGATTGGTAAAAATAGCTCACTGATAACCAGATTCAACAAAATTTAGTGTTAAATAATTAACCTATTTCCTTCAGGAAATGCTTTTGAGTAATCTGAGTTAAGTATTTCCTCTATCTGATCTATTTCTTTTCACAGAGAAAAGTAGTATTACTTGCACATGAGCTACTTTTACTCCTCTGGAGAAATCTGTGAGCTCAGGGTAAGAGTTGTCTACTGCACAGTAGGGAAAAAAAGATTCACTTCACAGCAAAGATCAGAATCTTTTTTTTGAGGGGCATGGTGAGCTGGGGGACAAGGGAAATGCCTTTGTTTAGAGACAGACCACAGTAATCCATCCTGAAGCTGAAAGATGAAGACCTTGTGAAGAAATGTGGAAGGACACACTGACACCCAAATGTGTTCACTCTGCAAAAACAGAAAGAAGGAAAGAAAAAATAATTTAACTGCCCTATAAAGAGAATGGACAGAAAATTGGTAATAAGGGAGAGTGAAGGAAAGTTAGGGAAGGGAGGAGAAACAGTGAAAGGGAACTTGGATGCGGTGGGCAGAGTAGCAGGTTTCTGGAGCTTACAATGAAGGATGATAAGAAAAAAAGTAAAGTTTAAAAAAAGTTACAAAGTTTAATATAGTTTAAAAATTAAAAAATGAAGTTAAAAAAATAATTTTTTTTATAGTGGCATGGAAGATTTTAAAATGATGGAGGTTTTTATTTCAAAATTCAAGTTGTTTGAGTTTCTCCTCCATGCTCCAAACAACAGTAAGAATTGCTTGTGTAATTGGTTTTGGGGGACACCACAGAGAGTGGTGAGCAATGCAGTTAGGTTGGCCAGGAGCAGAATGCTTTTGTGGAAGGCAAGACAGAAGAGAGATCAACAGTTTCATGAGGACAGAAACTCAAAGCCAGAAATTATCTTAAAAAGCTTAGTGTGGTGGGCAGAAAAATGTTCCCCCCCAATATGTCTATGTCCTTATCACCAGAAAATAGGAAGAGGTCAGTTTCCCTTGCAAAGGGGGTCTATGGTTTCAGATGCGGTTAACGTTGCTAACCAGCCTACTCTAAGAGAGACGAGCTGGAT
The DNA here is from genome assembly GCF_036321535.1 of Camelus dromedarius. Taxonomy (NCBI): domain Eukaryota; kingdom Metazoa; phylum Chordata; class Mammalia; order Artiodactyla; family Camelidae; genus Camelus; species Camelus dromedarius. Next base: position 198,479 of record NW_026989839.1, read on the forward strand.
TATAGAGTTGAGCCCATTGTAATCACCAGGGTCATTAAAGTAGGAAGAGGGAGACAGAAGAGGGGAGAGAGGAGAGGAGATTTGACCACAGGATCAGAGTCAGGGGCACACAACCATGCTGACCTTGAGAGAAGGAAAAGAGGTCACAGGCCAAGAGACGTAGGTGGCCTCTGGAAGCCAGAAAAGTCAAAGATACAGTTTCCCCTGAGGCCTTCAGAAACAGCCGTGCCAATATTTTTACTTCAGCAGGCTCCTGCGTTCAAGAACCCTACAAGGTTAAATTTGTGTTGTTTAGTGGAGACTATTTCTTTTTTCTTCCTACTACCATGTCATTTGGGGATACATGTTACAACAGAAAGCGAATACACTAAGCTCCTTGAAATGTTCAGAAATTGCAGATAACACTGGACTGTCCACTTTGATATGGGATTGGGCTTATGTGAAAATCCAAAGGAGAGTGTGACCTTTGCTAACATCTGTTTTTCTCATTTTTACGAAGAGAACAGTAAGTCAAAACCTCTGTAGTTATTATTTTAGACAAGTGTCTCTTAAAACATTATGTAGCCCTGTGCCTTAGGACACCAAGAGAGTCTCTGTTCTTAGAAGAACATGAATTCCGTGAGATACGGTCTTACATCTGAGTCCCACAGTGGTCTCTTATTGGCAATGAGAACTTGGGCAAATCATTTACCCTCTTTAAGCCACAGGATCTTCATTTGAAAAGGAAGATAAGAATAAGGATTGTTTGGGTGATTAAATTGTACACACACACACACATATATGTACAACATTTAATACAGTGACTAACACATACTAGGCACTCAACAAATTCCTGTTATGGATTTTTAAATGCATGTATAAAAGGAGGAGAAAGTTGCAGGAAGTTGTGGGAAAACTTAGTTCACGGCCCCAAAAAGGGCCATCTCTCAACGGGCTCTGATCAGTCAGTCCCCAGTGATGGGCTAATAAGCAGAAACTATAGCACTTGAGGATTTAATTTAAACATAAAAAGGAAGATATTTAAACATAATTATTAAACAGGAGGTATGTTTACACTGTTGGCTGGATCATCTTATCTGGAGAGCTTTAATAAGCAGAGAGTCTCCCCTGTTTTAGAGATGGGCATGCAGGAAAATTACTTGGATGGGTGGGCCGTTCTCACCCCAAGATCACATGACTTAGTACTCACGGAAGTAACACCTCTTGTATGTTATTCCAGATGGACTGTCCTCCCATGATTATTGTCAGCTGCATCATCAGTTCAAGGAGACAGCCACCTGGGTCACACTGGAATATTAGAAAGAAAATCTCATTTAAATTTTAGATAGCTCTAACATGAAATAAAGTCATTATTTTATGCCTAAAAATATCTAAGGAACAGAGAGTAAAGACACTCTTCATTGGGCAACTAAGAGAAAACATGAAACAGGTTAGACTGTCCGAACACAAAGCTGTATTCACACGTCTTCATTTCTGTATTTTCACAGCCAATACACCAGATCTCCAGGATAAGTCACAAATCTGCCCTTAAAGAATGTGATGTAGAAACACGAGGAGTAGTAGTTGACAAACTGGAAGAAGAACACCTTCATGGCTAGGTTGTTCCCACAGTCAGTCTGGTCCTTGGGATCTCTGCAGCTAGAATAAAGAAAAGTTAAGTCTGTAAAACTGTGAACAGCTTTGAGACCATAATCAAAGCCATGGACACATGAGTTAACACGCTAAATATGTATATATATATATATATACACACAATTCACACTTTTTTCATATAAGCAGTTTTGAATTCCTTAACATAGCTACTATGTTAATTCCAACTGTACACACTGTTGTAAGAGTTTCTCCCACTATGAATGCAATATCACACAAGGCAAAAAAAAAAAACAAAGTCACCCATTCTTTAAAATTTATAAGCACAACAGTATCCAATGGGCAAGAACTGCCCTCTGTCATGTGTAAGTTGAAAGAAAGCTACTTCTAAACATCCTGCTAAATGAAATTCTCTTGTTTCCCTGAACGGCAGGAAGGTAGGACTATTGAAGAAAACAAACAAAACACGGGGCAACTTGCTAGAAGCATTTGGGGAACATAAAACATCCTCCTAGTTCAAAATTTGAATTGGTCTTAGTGTTTTCAGAAGATGACCACTGAGCAGACAACTGGGAGAATGACCCAGCCACATGCAGCGTGTGGGAAGCAGTTAACTAGGGCCGCTAAGCCGCTGGCTGGGATACAAGCCAGAGAGAAGAAACATTTGTTATAGAAGCCACAGCTGATGAGAATGGAGCTACACTAACAGGAACAGCATGGGGGGAGGACACATAACAGTGTGATTACTTGTCCTCTCCGTAACGCACAAGCAAATCTGCCACTGGAACCACGACCCTCTTCCACTTATTTGCAATAGAGAGACTATTTACTTTCAACAATAGGGTACATGATCTAATGTAATTGAAGTTATTATTAAGCACTGACCTGTTTACACAGAGTTTGGACATTCTAATGCTTCGTTTGTCCCTTTTACTAATGCAAAACTGGAGCTAATTCAATTCTCACATAGGCTAGAGAAAATATGTTTACACTTGAACTTTTCTAAAGACTCTAATGTACTGGAATTGAAGTGCCTAAAAGATACAGTCTCTGTTTTGACTTGGTTCTAAAACTGGTGTAGAAATGACCTCAGCCACAGGAGGAGCTTACCAGAGTCAGTCATCATGATTGCCACTTTCTCATATATGGCGTTCAGGGTCACGATGATGATAAAACTGATGAGGGAAGCAGTGATGGGCATGGCCCACCTGCACAGTCAAGTACTTCCGGAACTGGTCGCCTCCATTCAGGTTCTAGGGAAGTTTTGCAGAAAATACAATGAACACTGAAAGTCCGTAGACAATGATCCCAATAACACAAGCAATGGTCAACAGGGCCTGACAACCCAAAAACCCAGCAGCATGAGACTCACTAATGACCATAATTTTACACAGAAAACTGCCCACAACCCACGCTTAAACAGACAACATGCATGTGCTCTAAACCTCACATAAACGTGAGAAGTGATGTAAATCTCACATAAATGCCACAAGAGACGTGAATATCCGGCATGTTAAACTTTAGGGGAGGAGGAATGAAGGATGTCAAAAAGAATGAGTGCATCCACTAATGTAACATGCTGACAGCAGGAGCAGCTGTGTGCAGGGCATAGGGAATAGATGGGGACTCCAATTTCTGTGAATTTTTCTGTAAACCTAAAACTGCACTAAAGAAGGAAGCCTGTTAAGTATATCTTTAAATGGCTGAAAATGGAGTCACTGGTAGCATGTTCTTTGGGAGACAAGTCTGTGATAGCAGAACCAATGAAAATATCCCTTCTACATCTATAGAATTACTTAGGTTATGAACTAGTTGTAACCTATGAAGGGGATATGCTTCCTTTCAAGGGAGAACCTATCACTGATTCAGGGGTCAGCAGGTGCTAGCTGTCATCTTCATTCTGAATAGGACCAGTGAAGCTGTGGACATGCCCTGAGGGAAATAGTGGAAGTGACAGCAGGTCTCTGCTGATGAAAGCTTCACATGCTTTTCATACTCCTTGAGATCTTAAAATGGCAGGTATTCATACTCCCTGCATTTGCACAAGTTTCATGTCCCTGATCCATTGTAGTTTGACTGTGTGGACCCAAGGGCAACGGGGGTGTCTGAAGCATAATTTGCACGTGGCTGATAGTGTTTCAGCTCCTCACTAGGCAGGTATTTTTCTGCCCACTGAAGAATGCACATTAAAGTTCCCATTTTTAAACTGTTTTCCTTCCATCTACGTTCTTGGTCATAGTCCAGAAGCATGAACTCAGTGTCCGTGGCCGCTCCTGATGGCTGCCCCAGAGAGAAAGCTACAAAGAATGTGAATTTCAAGACTAAGTGAACCACATCATGTTATTTACAGTAACAGCGGGAGGCTGGCTTGCACCTGCAAGGGAGAGCAGATGGAGTGTTTACAAGCCCCTCCTGGAGCCACACTCCTGCATCTGGATCCCAGCTCCGATGCTAGCTGTGGGGCCTTGTGTAAATTTCTTAACTTCTAGAGGCTTCAATCTCCTCACCCATATAATGGGGGGATAATAATAGCAATTTATAGGACTATTGTCATGAGTCAATGATTTACTAATTGTGAAAACAATTAGAACATTAACCACAGGCATGTGAAAAACTCTACCTAAGTATTAGCTATGAATATGGTGACCAAAGTCTTAAAAAGGTGTTTTTCTTAGTTTTTAAGCCATCAGTTTGTAGAGAAAGCATTTTATTTTCTCCTCTACTCTCTTTCATCATCCTTTTCTTCACAGTAAGTCTTCATGATTGTGAAAGGTATAACTTTTTGGTGTGTGTGTGATTAAATGTGAAAATTAGTTAAGGCTGAGAAAAATGTATTATAGAAGGTATATAAAGCCTTTCCCACTTGTACAGCACATATAGGCCATTTAAATGCTATGCATTTTTAAAAAGTCTGCATAATAATTTTTTAATTATTTATTAAGTAATCTTAATAGTTAAGACTCTTTAAATGCTTACTATTGCTTCAGCACACGTCTGTTTTTCTAAATCCTCACAATCACCCTGTTGGGAAGGTAATATTATATCTCTTTTACAGATGAGGAAATAGAGCCATGTGGAGATGATGCAATTTCCCCAAATGAAGCAACTATTAAGTGAAAGAACTGAAATACTCAAAGAGCCCAAAGACACACTAACTGTATAGCACTGTCTCCTACATGGTCTGTGAAATTAATTGTAATTCATTTCAGAACTTTTACAAACTTGACACATTTCCATTTTTCTTCCAAGCACTTAATGGGTTCAATATTTCTTATGAAACAGGAAAGCTTTCCATTCTCCTTCCTCAAGTTTCTTCGTATTTATCATCTTTTCTGATCATAACTTTAACATTTGCTCATTAAAGAAAATTTGAAAGTACTCAGTAGTGGACAGAACTGTTGTCCTGGATCTGTCCCCAGTCTTAGAAGAGGACCCAGATTTTGCTTTAGGATAAATAACCTCCCTTTTGTTTTTAGTCCTGTGATTTAAGCTCAATTAACCCACTCTTTCTGAAGCACCAGAGGTAGATCTCAGTTGGTTTAAGACAAATAATACCCCTCATTGTATTGGCCTCGCACATGATTGGAGAATTGGCAAATAACCCAGTAAGAGCCACTATTATGTGAGGAGATACGTACTTGTGCCCATGTGAATGATAAGCTTCCTCTATCAAGAGAGGAAGCTGCCAAAAGAGACCTCTCGGTTTGGATGGATGATCTGGGATGCTGAGTGCCTAGAAGCAGCATGCTGAGACATCATTGGACACAGAATGAAGACAGGACAAGACCAGCCCTTGACATCATTTGGGCTACAGTATCTCTCCTTGACTGAAGCCAGACCTCAGATCTGAGGTTTTCATTTACAGGAACCAATAAATCCCATGCATCCCCATTTTTTGGGTGTTGTTTAAACACATTGGAAATTGATTTTGTCACCTACAATGAAAAGACTCCAACTCTGAAAATGAATAAAAAATAAAATAAGAAAAATGCTTCTACCTATAGACATAATTCCTTCAGAAGTGTTCATTGTTTGTATATTACAAATCATTTTATATATTAATTTTATTCTCAAGCCTATCGTAAGCATAACACTTTGACATGCCATAAAATATTTTCATGGACACACTTTTTCATGGCTGAATATTGTTCTACTTTGTGAAGGGTTGGAAGAATATTTTGGCTGAGATTTTATATATATATATATATATATACATATAAAAGTATGTCTGTGACTTGCATCCATACTGACTTTTCCCTGCCATTTTGAAATACTTCCTGATTAAAAGTTTTTCAAAGCTGAATTAGTGGATTAAAGCATATGAATATTTTTGACTCTTGATATCAACTGCCAGACTGCTTTCTAAGAAAGCTTGAGGAGTACACCAGAAATTAACACAGCATTGTAAATCAACCATACTTCACAAAAAATATCCAGTAACCTAGGCATGGGATTGGTGATCACTGGCATTTCATCCTCATAAACAGAGCTGTGTCACTTGAGAGGTGGAAAACTACTTCATTTTGATGTGCACTGAGTGAATTACCATTGGAGTGTGACATCTATTTTTTCTTTGTGAATGTGTGTTCCTTTTCTCTGCCTTCTATGCTCCTGAGATTTTTTGATGTTACCTTTGAAGTGATCTGAACTCTCTATGTATTGAAGGAATTAGCCCCTTGTTGGATTTGTAAACAAATAACATCCTCTGGTGTTTTGTTTAAAATTAGGATGCTTCTGATGCATGGAAATCTTTGTATACTTTCCTCAGAAACTTACTGCTCATCTAGAGTTTGTGTAAACATCCATATTTATTTCTAGTTTTTTTCTAATTGTGTTAATTTTTAAATGTTTCTGGAATTTATCACAATATATGGTTCACTGTATGATTTCAATCTTTTCTTTTCCCCCCAAGTAGCTAACGAGTGTTCCATTCACTGAATAACCTTTATTTATCTCCCTGATTTGTAATGCCTTCCATCTCTTATATTAAATTATTATTGATATCAGAGCCCATATCTGGACTTCCTGTCCTATTTTCTAATCTGGCTATTCTTGAACTACTAAAAGTCTCATTATCTTATTAATTATTATATTACTAATATGATTTTATTCACAATAAACCCCAAATCAATTTTATAACTTCTGATATTTTGGAGATATGATATTTTAATCTAGAATCATGTGATTAAAGCTTCTTTTATATCTTTCAGTAGTTTTTACTTTTATTTTATGATAGTTCCTACTATCCTTTTCTTAGGTTATTCTTAGACATTTTACCTTGGTTGTTACTCTTGGAAAATTTTAGAAATCTTAATGCCTCCATCTGGTCTCTTAATCAGACCCTGGAGAATCCTAAACCACTGATCTGATTTGAACAAATGAGGTGAAAAGAATTGGGGCAAGCACTGTGAGCAGAAGAGCCTGTGGAACCTCCAGAGTGGCGCCCTGCATTGGTTCAGATTTTCTCTGGAAAAAGTTTTCTCTATGAGACTTCATAGTTCCCAGCTTGATTTTCAGTTTTCTCAGGATTTCACATTAGATTTTAAAAAGTCTGTGGCAGGTTCTTACCCAGAAAAAGAGCACTTGCACAAAGGGTTATATGTATACACTTTCCCCAGGTGGTAAATGGAACACGCTCTTCTTCCTAATTAAAAAAACAAGTTAAGTCAATCAAGGGATTACACCTATGAAATGACTTTTCTCCTAACTGGTCAATAAATCCTAAACATAATTTAAAAAAAATAATTTTCAGACCTAGCCTCATTATTTGTAATTGCATGGGTTTTTTCCTGTTTTTTTTTTCTTTTCTTTTCTGTTAACGATGTCAAACAAACAACAAAATACGTACAGAGTTCATTTTAATACTCTTTTTTGAAAATGCATATGTGAACAGTAAACTGTTTCCCTGCCATTGTCTGAGCTTGGGGATCTGGGTACCTGACGAGGCCAAGCTGTAAAGCTCTACTCCTGAGCTGGCCTTAGATTTCAGAAGTGACGCTAGTGACAGCAGAGTCCGTGCAGGACAGAATGTTTCACAGGTGTCGGCAGCTAACTGGTCTCCACTGTGTGTTCCTTTGTTGAGCTTTATGTGTTTATTGGCAACAACTATGAAGTTTTAGAGTTTCCATTTTAGAGTTTATATTTATATTTCATTTTTAGATATGAAATCAGTAAGACTCAAGTTTTACCTGGATAATGAAAGCAGATAGAGTATAATAATAGCTGTCACTAAGTACATGGCCTTTCCTCTGTGCCAGGAAGTCTTCCAAGTATATTCTGCACATAAATTCAACCCGTCCTTACCATAGTCATGAGGAAGCAACTCTCTTATTCTGATTTTATAGGAAACTATGGTACAGAGAAATTAAGTTGTCCAAGATCACTCAGGAAGCAAGCTGCTGTGTTCAAATATGAATTTAGGCAACTTCATTTCCAAGCTTTCACTACCACAACGCTGGCCTCTCTAAACAATGGAGCATACTTTCGCAAGTAAAGTAAAATGCTTCAATTAAAAAACTAAACAAAAAAATTAGGCAATTTTTTAAATAAGGAAGAACAATAAAGTGAAATGAGTTTTCATCTTCAATTTTTCAACAAGCATGTTCTACTGAAAATTTAAACTTATTAGCTGGCAATTTTAAATTTAAAATTGGCAGTTTAAATGACCAAAAAACTTTTCTTCAGTATTTTTTTGTATGCTGCCAATATGATATGTTTTTGTTTTTCAGGACTCAAAAGCATTATGAACATCTAATTTTGTCTAAGTTTCAGCTTTCAACTCTGAATGTACAGTCTTTTACCAACATATGCTTTGACTCCCATCTTCAGTTGTAAACAATGGGAAATATTCATAATGGGGATTATTAGAAGCTTATTACATTGTAAAAGACAAATGTCACTTTCTATTGGTAGCTGAACCTCATTTCTTTCCATTTATAAAAAGAAGTGTTTGACCTGCTCCTTCCAGAACTTTTCAGTGCCAACATTCTGTAGATCTGTGATTCAATTTATTAAATCTATAGTTGGAGACATTTTCAGATGCTCCTAGTAAAAGCATTTTCTTTCCAAGAGTTATTCATGCTCACAACCTACTGTCCTGCTGCTGCTGACTGCAAGTACCATTAGCTCTAAATTATCTCAGCTGATGGAAAGAAGCAATAATACAGATGACTCAAAAAATCATCTTTTCATAGCTCTGGAATGTTGATACAAAGATATATAGTTTTATTTTTTTAATTTTGCAGCAGGAGTGGCAGCAATAAATTTACATTTCCAATTATGTAAAATGCCTAGCTCAAACACTGCTCAAACACTGATGGCACCTCAACAAATGTTTCCCTGCTTGTTCTACCCTTTCTCTGACTTTAGGATGAGAGCCATGCTGCTTTGTTCACATCCCAACCGGAAGGGGGAGCAGTGACCGCGACTTAGTTAAAGACAAAGGGGCACCTAGTCTACGATGAAAAGGAGGCGGCAATAATGAAGGCACATGTGAAAAAATGGGATTCAACTATAAAAACCAATGTGTCTTTCCTCCTACATCTATGTCATAGCAGCTAATTTATATTTTGCATCTATTTATTGGTGTTATGAGAGGATACAAGCCAATGCCTCTTTTCTCATACACTTGTACCAGACCTTTTCTTTTCCCCCTTTTTACTGTTAATATGAATGTAGGACCTCAGTTCTCTTCTGTGTCCACCATTCCAGGCAGTGCTCCTTCACCTTGGCTGCACATTATAATAACAAGAGGAACTTTAAAAACTTCCCTATGCCAGAATGTACCCCAGGCCACTAAGTACCATCAGAGTTAGCAGTGATCGAATCCAGGCACCAACATTTTTTAAGATCCCTTGGTGATTCCAACATGCAGCCAAGGCTGACAAGCCCAGAAGTAAACAGACTAAAGTGCATCTAAACAGCGCCCGCTTTTCCTGGGTAATCTCATTTGTCTCCACGTGGGGACACCGCGCCTCCTATTCTGGCTGGACTTGTTCTTCCTGCTCAACCGTGTCCCATTTGTACTCAAGTTCTGCCTGGCGCCGCTTCCAGAACTCCAGAAGTAAGGTGACTAACAGAGAGAGATAACAGCAGAATGTGGATCTTCAGTGATGACTGATGCTTCAGAAACCTGTACTTAATATTTATTACCCTTAACACTTTGGTAAACGGTTAATAAAATCACATTTATTTATAGGCGATACTAAAGAGAAACATGAGTTAATGCCTTTTTTTAAGAAAAAAGAAAATGTAGATTATTTATTGAACTTTTGGAAACAGACTAGCTCTCTAGCTCATGAAAAAGGTATTAACGTGATGGTCAGACGCAGGTGACTGTGTCTGATGCTAAAGTACCTGCTACCAGCACATTATGCCCACTAAAAACACAAATATCAGGGGGATGGGTATAGCTCAGTGGTAGAGCACGTGCTAAGCATGTACAAGGTCCTGGGTTCAACCCCAGTACCTCCGTTAAAAAAGAAAATTAAAAAAAGTAAAAGTAACTGTCACAATTTAAAAGCAGTGCACGGTCCACCCTCCAAGCCTTCTCCTCACATCCCTGTCTCTTCTGTCCAAAGGACCTGAGGGTGGGGAAGGGGATAACAATGCTTTAGTAACCCTTGCATTTCTATTTTCCACCACCCCAGTCACACAAAATTAAAATAATATTCTTAAATATGGAAAACTGCCATTTTTCCCAATCTTCGGTAAAGTAATTTTTAGAAATCGTCAATCTGTTTTAAGACTCGTAACTTCAAATAGTAGACAAAAACAACATGAAATGTTTATTGAAAAATGTGGCTTCATGGTAAATCCCCTAAGCCCTTCTTCCAACCAGACTGTTACCTCTAGGCCCTAACTCTAGAGAAATTCCAGAATAACCACTGTTACCTCCACCATTATACCTGAGTCTCTACCATGCTCTGAGAATAAAGAGAAAAAAGACACAGTCCCTGCTTCTGGGAGCTCCTAGGTGCACAGGACTCATCATGAAATGATGTCTGAGGAGGCGTGTTAAGAGGGCTTGGATAACGTTCAGCAGTGGGTGCTCGGGGCAGAGAGCCGGAACTGTAGCCAAGGCTCTCCCAGAGGAGGGAACCACTGTGGTGAGTTCTGAGATGCCCTAGAAGTGATCAGGTGAATGTATAATGTTAAGGCCATTTCTCCCTGGGGAGCTGCACATGCAAAGGAGGGAGGCCAAAGAGAGCCAGGTCACTTCCAGGAACTGCAAATAGTCTAGAAGTGAGCACAGGGTGTGGGAGGCAGGTGAGGCAACCAGGTGGAGAGATCACAGGTGCACATCACACAGGACTCTGTGTGCCTCCAAGGTAGAGGAGACATGCAAAGTGATCTAGAAAGAAAAAAGATAGAGGCAGGGAGAACTATTGGCAGGTTCATGTGAAGGCCTGCTGAGGCCCCGCCAGGAGGAGAGAGAAGAAAACATTTCAGCAGGTGGACGGATTGGCCACAGATGTGATGGAAGGGCAGGAAGAGGTCAAAGATGCCGGCCAGCTTTCTGACTTTGGCAGTGTCCTAAATTATAGTGCCATTTCCTAAAACAAGAAGGGCAGGAAGAGGAGCAAGTCGTGAGAGGAGACAACTGATTCAGTTCTGGCTGGGTGCCTGTGGGCTCCAGGAGAGATGTCCAGTAGGCAAATAAAAGTCTAGAAATCGGGAGAAAGTTCTAGGCTGAGCCAAGTAGTTTTCCTGCTTCAAGAGGCTAATGGGTGTGAGTGGACAAGCTCACGAGAAGAGATGTAGAGGGATAGCTCTCACCGTCCTGCACATGGGAAGCATCTGGGAGCCTTTAAAACATAGTGCGCCCCAGCCTGGTGTGGGGCCTTTGTACTGTTTATTGTTTTTTAAATACTTTCCTTTTTTGGGGGGGTAGTTAGCTTTATTTATTTTAATGGAGGTACTTGGAATTGAACCCAGGATCTCTTGCATGCTAAGCAAGTGCTCAGCCACTGAGCCATACCCTCCCCACCTTTTTTGTGTTTTTAGACATTAGCTCTACTGAGCAGTCAGGGTTGAGGATCAACCTGTAGAGAGCAGAGAGCCTTGGGGTAGAGATCAAGGAGAAGCTTCCCAGAGCCCTGCAGACCCCAGCAGGGGCAGCCGGAGATGCAGGGAGCCTCGGATGGGCTGTGAGGAACGTGAACTCAACACTCCCCAATGACAAACATGTTTCAAGCACCCACTTCCCAGCAGTGTTTCTTCTGAGTTTACTACTTTTCCAGTAATACTGGGTGAGAATAGAAATAATCTGGACACAGGGATCAAATTCAAATGCTGGTTCTGACCATTCTTAGCTGCGTGATTACTGATTAAAAGGTTACCGGTCTGCCACGTGTAAACTGGGGGACCTAGAACCGTGCTAGTGGGCTGCTGTGAGCGTAATGAAATGACAACTATAAAGGCACTCCTGACTCTCAGAGGTAATTGCTACTATTGTCCCCATTTGGGACACCAAGAAACAGAGTCACAGAAAGCTTCAAACATTTGCCCAAGATGAAGTTTAGGGTCAGGAATCAAGCCAATGACTTCGTGGATCCAGAGCCCAGGATCTTCTTACGAATAACACGGCACTGCCCAGGTTCCCTGCTCCAAAACCCGCCTCCCTTTGGCTCAGTTCCATGGGGCCTGCACTGCACAGATGTCGTCACTGCCTGCCTGCCCGCCCGGTGTCTGACCCCGGCACTGCTCCCTCCATCTCACACACCGCTTCCTTGGGCACACCAACCCTCACGAGGCCATTGCTGTGGGTACTCGGATGTTTACACGGAAACGCAGGTGGCAGCCCAGCTTTTTGCTATAGATGCTGCTGTCAATGGAGGCAAAGAGCTCACAGTTGGTTGCGGAGGCCACTTCTGGTATCCTCCTTGGCTGGAGAGCTGGATGGAATCCAGTTTCCCTCTGCAACTTAGACATCCAGCATGAGAGTTATGTAAGGCCATCTGGCCTCTCAACATAGAAATGATGCCCCCGCAGTCGTACTTAACATTGTAATCTCCTGGCTCCACCAGGGAGCAGAGGCCATGGCCTGTTGTCCACCAAGTTTTGTTTCCTTGCACAACAGCTACAAAGGGGTGAGTTAACACCAGACCAGAAAATCTACAAAGCCCTCGTGTACTATTTCCTGACACTTGCAGGTCACCCAAATACCCCAGATCCTCCAAGTAAACAACTAGAAAGAGGAACTGAGCTGGCTCGTCTGTCAGATCCCTGATGGCAGGACGGATTTGTCCTCTCCTGCTCTCGGGATCATCCGTTCTCCTTCTGTGTGCCCTTCCCCGATTGAAGGAGACTGTTCTTTGTTTATGGGCTATGGAGTATTTGTGGCTGTCTGACGAGAACCTTCAAAACTAGAGCTCTTGCTGAGAATGGAAGCATGGCACCCACGTCTCATGAGCTCAGCTACCGAACAGCCTCATCTAGCCAAGACTGTGGCCAAAACCAGGGGTCCACGCTGTTGAGTGTCGGGTCTGGAGAGCAATGCCTCCACCACTGAGAAGCTGCCCCACCACTTCTGCCCTTGTCCCCATCCAGGGGGAGGTGATGCATCCATGGGGTGAAAGCCTCGAGGGCACTAGGTGACTGTGGACCAAGCTGTGACTGGCTGGTCCTGCCCCCCAAGTGACCCATGTTATCCTCACATGCAGAAAATCCCCAAAGAGACCCCTGCTTGAGGGAATGGGTCACCTATAAGCCAACTGTCCTCGGGCCGCCTAAGAAGCAACACAGTATACACAGTGAGCCACCCACTCACTACAGTATCCAAGGCTCACAGTTCCCTCATGTGACACCATGTACCCCCAGCAAAAAGAAGACCCTTACTTTGTAATTGACTTGAGAATTCTACTGCCAACACTGCCTTCCACCTTCCACTTATGAAGTTCTTTCCACTGTGTCCCCTGCTCTGCAATTGTGCAATCAGTCCAGAGCTCCCTCATGAGACAGGAAGGAAGGGGCCGGGCAAATCCAATAAAGGAATGGCACAGCCTTTAGCACCAAGATGGTGGAAAAGTCAACTCCCAGTAGATCTTGAGCTTCAATACACACTCACCGAAATACAGCAGGATGCTAAATGGCACTCCCACAGGTCCCAGGACAGGTTCAAGGCTGACCATAAAATGTCAAAGGGTGAGTGGTGGCCCAATTTCTGGGAATCCCAACACCTTTCCCAAAGCAGTTGGAATATTCCTCCCACTTATTAGCATATGAAGATACTGAGTGCATAAAATCTAACAATCCCACACCTCGTGGTTGCTCTCTCTGCTGAGAGAGACAGCCCACACACTGTGGAGTGTGTATCTACTTTTACTTTAAACTGGAGCACCCAACCCCCACGCCTCATGGCCTTTCTGTTGCCTTCTGAAACAGCCCACTCTGTCTATGGTGTATATATCTCTCTGAATAAATCTACTTTTACTGAACTGTGGCTCTCGAATTCGTTGCTGGGCAAACCAAGGACCCACACTTGGTGAGGTGCATCCCAGGGACCCAAATACGACCTGGGATATGGCCATCCTCTCCCCCACATTTTCCTGTATCATACATTCCTTCCCAAAGTATCTCACCTTATGCACTCCAAAATAGACAGCACTTATGTGTCCTGACCAGGATCTGCTCCTGCGTGTATCATTTCTTATTTCCACTAGAACATCAACTTCAGGAGGACAGGGATTTGGTTCTGTTCACAAAGGAAGCACCAGCACATCACAGGTGCTGGAGAAGTATTAGCTGAATGAATGAGCTGTGGGAAGTCCTGTGATTTCCACCTGGAACTCCTAGCCTCTTGGGTCCCAGCTGACTACAGGTGCTCCCTGCTACTCATGGCTGACCTCTTGCCACCACTCTCTGCTCTGCCATCACCTGAGCTGGGATGAGCTGAGATGGGCACACACCCCGGAGAGCATGGCGCATGGTTCATGCCGTTGCAACACTCGCCCCTTGACTGTTAGAGGTTACTTAGGATGGACAAACTGAAGGCAGCACCATGTGCACCGCCCTACCCCACAACTCACTTGAAGCACCAGGACTGCACACAGGGGAAACGCTGGCCCTTTGCAACCTAAGGAGAGGGACTATGGGTGAGAAGAGGGTCTCTGTCAACTAACAGTCTCTTTACAAGCCCAGTCTTAGGAAAGCTCTTTAAAGATACTTTTTGTATCTTCCTTGTGTTTCTGTAATCCCTCTAGATTTTGTCATTTTAATCTACACATCAGAAATACAGATATTCTTGAAATCTCTATTGATTTTCAATGAAGAAAATCCTCAATTTCCTACACTGCTAAGAAAATTACTGCATTTTATTTAAAAAAAGCAGCTTCCTTTCATGACTTCCTATCTTCAAACACCTAATTTCACAAGAATCAGTGAAGCAGGACATGAAAATCATGCTGTGCTTTATCACCTACAGGTGGGCAGGGATGAAATGAATGAGTACTGATCTCATGAGACGGGAAGGCTGGGGCTGTATTATTCCAGCTACAGATGGAAGGGTCCGTATCTGTGAGGGTGAGGAAGGACCAAGGATGAGAAACCAACATTTTCTAACCCATTTCTCTTTTTCAGAGTCCCAGAAAAAGCAGTGTGATTGTATCAACTAAAACAAGAACATCTGCACCCTTCTAAATGCACGCTACAACTTTACTACTACACACGGCACTCTGTCACTGACCTAAAGGCTGATGACAGCCAAGAAATTTTCAGGGATCTTATTCTGTGCTCATCCCTTTTTGTCTTTGGAACCTCAGGATATTTGCCTCCTCTCCCTGAGTGTCATTTTCCTCATCCTTCAAATGGGAGTGTAACAGTCATTCATTTGCTCAGGGTCTATTCGACAACTGGAGACGGCTTATGAAAACAACAACAACAAAAAAAGCAAAACAGCAATTCTGATCTGTGCTGTCTTCCTCCTCCTCCCTGAACATGAATGGCATCTTTCACTGAATCCCGAACTTAAGGAGTAGTTCTGATGAGGAAGTCACAGGACTGCTGTGTAACAGAGAAATGACCTGGTGAAAAAGAATGAGTTGCCAGCAAATCCTCAAAACCCATAAGGGTGCAAACCCTGGGAGCTACAGGCATGGATGGGAGTTCCTTGGTTCCCCATTTCACAAATGGGGAGAACTTTGCAGGGTCCATGAAAGACACAGATAGCCCAGTAAAACCACACCATGTTTTGGAGTACACCAGGGCCACGTCGCTGCTGACCTGTACTTCTTTGTGTCCCAGAGCAAGAGCCCTGGGCAGGGGTGACTGTGTTTGAGGCTGGAAAAGAACTTTCTGTTCTGTCTCTATTGCTTTATCTCTTCCTGCAATAAAACAACTGGTAGGACTCTGGTGGGGAGCAATATACCCACATTCTCTGGCAAACCACACACCAGGCAGCTCTAGCTGATCTGAGAGAGGACTCTTCAATGAACATATATACACCAAAGTCAGGCAGAAGGCTGCCTGTGACCTTGGGAATCCAAACCAGCTTGTCCTCTTAATCAGGATATTCGACATCTAAAGAAAGTGTGCACCAGATGAAGACGATGCATTAGACAGCGTTGGTGGTTATGGCCAGCAGTATCTAAGGACAAGTCATGCTCTGGCAGATGGGAGCATTTTGGTTGCTTTCAGAGTTTGCTACTGAAGGGCTGGGACATTTCATTGGGCCTTGAATCTCCAGACCTCTTTACTCACAAAGGCAGACAAGTTAGGTGACCCAGCTCAGCCTTTATTCCAACTTCCTAACCAAAATGTTATGAGGTTGAAAATATATTTCTCAGACTCTTCTGCAGCAAGGGTTCCAGATGTGGCTTTAAAAATGCCCATCAGAGATTGAGATTTGCAAATATTAACTACTATATATAAAAATAGCTAAAAAAACTGAATTTCTTCTGTATAGCACAGGGAACTATATTTAATATCTTGTAATAACTTTTAATGAAAAATAATATGGAAAGGAATTCATACATATATATGTGTATATGAATGACTGGAACATTGTGCTGTACATCAGAAATTGACACATTGTAACTGACTGTACTTCAAATAAAAAAATATATATAAATATATATATATAATGCCCATCAGCAGCTTCTGAGTGTCACTTAAAGCAGAAAACCAGATGAATGGAGGCAAAGGTGGGTGGAGGAGCTACGTTATTTTGCTGGGATGGATGCAGCGGGCATGGCAGAGATCTAGAAGGAATGCTTACAACAGCCACTTACCGATCTGCAAGTGAGTTAGGGTAATAGCTTCCTGAAATCCTCCCCACCCCTCCTGATGAGCCAGGTGTCTCGCGTTTCTCTGGAAATCACTAGGCACAGCCTGGGACTCAAAGGTAAAAATTAAAAACTGCAGTAAGGTAGCGAAGAGGCTGGCAGGACTTGTTGGACAAAAGTAGGTCAGAATCAATAAAGAATGGGGAGGGGATACAACATGGGCTGAGGACCCTGACTACAGTGGTGGATTGTCTGTGTTAAGGACTCTGAGTCAGTATGAGTAGATGGATTGGTGTGGGCTAAAATGGTGGCCATTGTTCAGATAAATATGTGATTTGGACTTTATTTATTAGAGGAGGGATTTTTTCCCCCTTCAACATTGATCATTTCTAGGGAGCAGAAAAATACTCTGCCACACAACATCTAAGTGCAAAAGAGATGCTACGGGATGGTGGTGGTGTGAAAAATTTCAGTCCCGCAGTTCCAAGGTTTCCTTAATGAGGTTCACAGCAGTTGGTACTTAAAATAAAATAAGGTACTTATAATAAAGACATCATCATATGTACATATCCTTAAAGATACACATATGGTGCTATAAGTGGGCCTGAAATGTGTTCTACATTCTAAAATCCGATGAAATAAAATCAGTAGCTCAATATGCCTCTCGGCTCTATAAACATGATGTAGCTAATGATCACAGAAAACAAAATCAGCTAGTAAATTTGAAATTTGTCTTTTCCAGTGTCAAAGATAATATTTTTTGCTTTACTTAAAAAGCATTTTTTTAATTAGGACTGTCAGTGTCCATTGGTATATGGGGTTCAGTAGATATGTTCAGATGTTCTAGACAGTGAATCAGAGCAAAGACTGAGGTTTAGACAGTAGTTAAATGCCTCACCCGTGTAATCAGCATCCACATATTGCTATACTGAAAATCCTTAAAACTGAGAACTTCATTAAAACAACTAAAAGAAAGGGAAAAAAATAGCCACAGACTAATGGAAGATTTGTAACGTGTAAAAATGACAAAGGGCTATTCATGAGCATATTCTTAAAACCCCTACACTTTAATAAGTAAAACAACAAACGGACAACAGGTTGCACACTTCTCCCTGTAGGAGAAGCCATGCAGATGGACTCTTATGTGAATGGGGCTGGAGCTGTAGAATTAGTTACTCTTGCAAGTAACTCAGTTAAAAACAAATGCAAATGGGATACACTTCTACAATATCTGAGTAAAAATCTTGGAAAACTTACTCCTCTGTTAAGCAATGACAATGGCAAAATTTGTCAAAATTAACCTCTGCAGAACTCTGGAAATTTAACCAAGGCTTCCAGCAATACGGGGAATGTTTATTTGAGAAAAAATAACAGCTAAATCTCCATAAAGATAGTCAGTTTTGTCATATCGTAAATTGATCTACCCCCATCCCCATATCCTCACCTAAATGGTGGCCTTTAAAAGCAACAGTCTCACAATCAAGGAAGGGGCAGAAGTGATTTGAAGTTACCCAAAAAATCCGCCCCCAGAGAGCTGTCACTAATTCACCTATCTCAAACTCATGCTGTGCAAACAGCCTGTCCCCAGAGTGTTTGTGGAAAACAATCAGCAGTGAGTAACTTTACAACTGCCTGAGGCAGTGGTACCAGTACAGGCTAATTAGATGCTGACTAGGAAACTTAGAAGGCAAAATTGAGTATTGAGACTTTCTGGGGGTGGAGGTAGGGTTAAATAGCTCCAAAAGATTCTGAGAATTGTAGAAGGCCGTACACATGTGTGGCACATGGCAAGGAAAGATCTGAGAAAATCTTAAGCCTTCAACTCTGGCTGAACTTGAGGTTCTGCATAAGCAAGAACTAAAGGCTACAGAATAGCTGCAGACTGCCTGCCGGTGCTGAGGGCATCCCTCAGCATGCAGGCACACAGCCACCTGGCAACAGCTCAAACGATTGGCTCCAGGCATTGAAAGAATTCACTGTCCAATCATTATTACAGTGATGACAACTAGGCTTTCTGCACACATACAGATCTCATGGCCATGCATGATAAAGAATACAGACTTTACAGAATTTGTTCAGGAAAGTAACTAAATAAATAGCTGCAGCAGCAATGACAATGGAAACAACGATAAACCCGGGAGATGAGGAAAATCTGGCTTTCAGATCTGCCATTTTGTAATATTTTAAATGTCCAGTTTTCAACAGAAAATTACAAGATGTACAAAGAAACAGAAAAGTTTGGCCATAACACAGGGGAGAAAGTAGTCAATAGAAACTCCCTGAGGAAACCCAGACACTGGACTTACTAGACAAAGACATAAATAAGGAATTACACATGTGATCAAAGAGCTAACCGAAACCATGCCTAAAGAATTTATGTATGTGAACATCTCATTGTACAGAGAATATCAATAGATAAAATTTACATTAAAAACCAACTGGACATTCTAGAGATACAAATATAATGACTAAAATGAAAAATTCATTAAGAGATTTCTCTGTAGATATGAAATTGTTGAAGAAAAGGTCAGTTAATTTAAAACTACTGAGATTATCCTGTCTGTGGAACAGAAAGAAAAAGGAAAGAAAAAAATGAACACTGTGTCAGAGATAGGTTGGACACCATCAACAATACCAATACACATATAATGTGAGCGCCAGAAGGAAGGAGAGAAAAAAAGGGGTAGAAAAAGTATATAAAGAAATAATGGCTGAAAACTTCCCAAATTTGATGAAAACATTAATTTGTACATCCCAGCAGCTCAACAAACTCCACGTGGTATAAACGTAGAGACATCGAAAATAGGCACATCAGACTAAGTGTGTCAAAAGAGAAGAACAAAGAATCTTGACAGCAGAAAGAGAAAAGAGGCTCAACATATTCAAAGGCTCCTCAGTAAGACAGTTGATTTCTCATCAAAAACCATGGAGACCAGAAGGCAGTGGGATGGTATCGTCAAAGTGATAAAAGGAAAATACTGTCACCAAGTATTTTATAGCCAGCAAAATGATTCTTCAAAAAAAAAAAGAAGAAATTAACACACTCCTACAAAATCTGAAAGGATCCATTGCTAGCAGGCGTGCCCTACAAGAAATACTAAGGATAGTCCAGCAGGTGTAAATGAAAAGACACTCACCTGAAAAATAAAGAGCACTACTACATGAGTAAGAAAATAAAACAGTATAAATACAGTATTACATGTACGTGTTTTCTTCTATTTGATGTAAAAGACAACTACATAAAACAATACTTATGAAACAGTGTAGATGCACTTATAAATGCATAAAATTGTAACTTGTATGACAGTGACAGCATGAGGAGGGGGAGGGAAAAGATTGATATCAAAGCAAAGTTTTTGCGTACTATTGAAATTAAGTTGGCATTCATGTGAACTAGATTGCTTTAAAACAAGATGTTAATAATAATCTCCAGGGCAATGGAGGAGAAGGAGGAGGAGGAAGAGGAGGAGGAGGAGGAGAAGAAAAAGATAAAATAAACAACAAATTAAAATGGCACACTTGAAAATGCCTACTTTGTACAAAAAAGTGTAGTAATAGAGCATTGGGGAAATAAAAAGACATATAGAAAGCAGATAGCAGATGTAACTTCAACCTGATAAGAAATTACATTAATGTAAATGAATGAAATATTCTAATCAAAATAGTAAAGGCAGAAATAAATGGAATAGAGAATAGATGAATAACAGGGTATAATCAACAAAAAGAAAAGTTGGTTCTTTGAAAAGATCAAGAAAATTGACAAATTTTTAGCTAGTACTGAAGAAAAAAAGAGAGAAGGTTCAAATTACTAAGATGAGAAATGAAAGGAAGGATGTCACTACTGCCCTTACAAAAATAACAAGGAATATAAAGGAATACCATGAATACTTGTATAGCCAATAAATGAGATAATCTAGATGAAATGGATAAATTCCTAGAAGGATATGTGACTAAATCTAATTCAAGGAGAGATAGAAAACTCAAATAATCCTACAATAAGAAGTGACTGAAATAGTAATCCAAAACATTCCCACAAGGAAATGCTAGGCCAGTATGGCTTTGCTGGTGAATTCCATCAACTACTTAAAGAAAAAACAAAAACAAAAAAACAAACAAACAAAAAAATGCTTCACAAACTCGTCTAAAAATAAAGAGGTAGGCACACTTCCCAATTCATTCAATGACACGAGTATCACACTGATACCAAAACCAGACAAAGGCATCACAAGAAAACTAAAGACTATCTCTTATGGATATAAATGCAAAAGTCCTCAACAGAATACAAGCAAATCCAATCCAGTAACATATAAAATAGACCACAATTCAGTGGGATGTATCCAGGTATGCAAAGGCACTTCAACATACAAAAGTCAATTCATGTAATATGCCATATTAATAGAATAATAGATAAAAACTAGGAATAGAAGAGAAGTTCCTCAACTTGACAGAGAACATCTATGAAAAACCTGGAGCAAAGATCATACATAATGGTGAAAGACTGAATTATTTCCTCCCAAAATCAACATTGTACTAGAGGTTCTAGTCAAAGCAAACAGACAAAGAAAATAAAGCCTCTAGATTAGAAAGAAAGAAATAAAACAATTTCAATTCCAGATGACATGATATTATACATTGAAATCACAAGGAATCCACAAAGAAAAGAGAGAGAGAGAGAGAGAGAAAAAAAACTATTAGAATTAACAACATAGTTTGACCAAAATTGTAAGACACAAATCAATATATAAAAAAGTAGTTATATTTCTATACAACAGCAGTGAATAATCTAAAAATAAAATGTAGGAAACATTTTCATTTACAATAGCATCAAAAAGAATAAAATACTTAGGAATATTAAGAAAAATATGTGGAATACTGAGGAAAATGTCTGAAACTTGTATATTGAAAACTAAAATACTACTGATAGAAGTTAAAAATGACCTAAAATAAATGGAAAGCTCTTCTGTGTTCATGGATCAGAAGCCTTATTATTGTTAGGATGGCATTTGTCCTCAAAATGACCTATAGATTCAATGCAAATCTGGCTTTTTGGGAGAAATGAGCAAACTGTTCCTAAAACTATGGAAATGCAAGATACCCAGAATAGTCAAAACAATCTTGAAAAAGAACAAAGTTTTGAAGTTTCCAAATTCAAAACTCAGTAACAAAATGGTAATCCATACAGTGTGGTACTTGCATAAAGGACACACAAATAGATTGAGAGAAAAGAACTGAGAGTCCATAAACAAACTCTTACATGTAGCCAGTTAATTTTTCATAAAGGTTCCATGACAATCCAATGGGGAAAAAGTAATTTTTACAAAAATGATGCTGGGACACCTGAACATACACCTGGAAAGAAAGAAAACTGAACTTTTATCTTAACACCATTTATGAAAATTAACTCAAAATAAATCACAGACCTGAAATTATAAAACTTTTAGAAAATGAACAATGAGAAAATCTTCAGGATTTTGAAGTACAAATACTTCTAAGATATGACAGCAAAAGCACAAACAACAAAAGAAAATATATCAAGTAAACTGGACTTCAGTAAAATTAAACACTTCTGTGCTTCAAAGGACTTCATCAAGAAAGTAAGAAGACAATCCACAGAATGGGTGAAAATATTTCCAATATTTTCCCTGATAAGGGACTTTTTATCCAGAATAGACAAAGGAGACTTAAAACATGACAATACAAAGACAAATACAATTAAAATGGGCAAAGAATTTGAATAGATGTTTCTCCAAAGAAGACATACGAATGGGAAATAAGCACATAAAAAGATGTTCAACATCAGTAGGCATTAGGGAAACAGAAATCAAAAGCACAATGACATGCCACTTCATACCAAATAGGATGACAAATATATATGATATATGATATATAAATATGTATCTATAAACCCAGTAATAAAAAGTGTTGATGAGGATGTGGAGAAACTGGACTCCTCATACATTACTACTGGAAATATAAAATGGTGCAGTCACTTTAAAAACTACTTTAGCAATTCCTCAAAATGTTAAAAGTAGAATACATCCCAGCAATTCCATTTTTTGATATATCCTGAGAAGAACTGAAAATATGTGTTCACACAAAAACTTGTCCATGAGCATTTACAGCAGAATTATTCATCATCAACTGATGGATGGATAAGCAAAGTGGTGTATTTATAACAATGGCATATTATTTGAACACAAAAAGGACTTTGGGTACTGATATGTGCTACACCATGGATGAGCCTTGACAACGTCACACTAAATGAAAGACGACAATCAAAAAAGGCAGCATACTGTATGGTTCTACTTATATGAAATGCCCAGAACAGGCAAATCCGTAGAGACAGAAAGTAGAGTGGTGGCTGCTGGGGTCTAAGGGAATGGGAGTTTAGGGAGTGACTTACTAAAGGTTACTGGTTCCTTTTGGGAGTGATGACTACAAAACCCTGAAATGTACTTAAAACCCTAATGCACAATTTCAAAGGCTGCATTTTATGGTTTGTGAATTATATCTCCATAAAGCTGTTACTTTTGAAGCTGAGCCCACATATGGAGCAACTGGCCCAGCACTGACTGCAGCATCTGGAGGGGGAGTGACCCACCCACTCACCACAAAGAAGAGGATCACCTGACCCAGTGTTGGAGGGGTGCAATCTTCTTGCCGACAGACACTGTGAGCAGAACAGACAAGGGGGCAAACAGAGCAAGGTGAGTTTGTGAAACAGGGCGAAGACACAAAGGCCTCTCAATAAAACCATTAAGAGCACAGTCTCTAGGAGAACACATCTTTGTTTTTAAAATCTTTTTATATCTGTTTTATTCCTATTATATTTTTAATCTTTATTTTTAAACAGTCCTATATGTTTACAATTCTCATTTCATTTTTAATTCTCTTGGTTTTGATCTGTTATTTATTAGTCACAGGTTTCAAATATTGTATTTTGAATTTTCTCTTCTTTTTATTAAGATTCTTAAAAGATATCTCAACTCGATTCCTATTCTGCTTCAACTTGCTCTTCTATTATTGATTATACAGTGTTTTCAAACCTTCTTTTCCTCCATTCTTTTAAAATTCTCTCTCTCTCTCTTTTAAGTATTATTCCCACATAGGCTTTAGATAGATAAATAAATAGATAAATAAACTCCTTTAAGGACCACAATAGATAACTGATACTCCTTAAGCCACAGGGCCAGAGAGATATGAGCAGAATGAAGAAGCAGAGGAAGTCCTGCCAATTAAAATAGCAAGAGAAATCCCCTCAAAGAACGATCAATAAAATAGACATTGATGGCCTACTAGATCAAGATTTCAAAAAAGAAGTGATCAAATTACTGAAGGAACTAAAAGAGATAGTCTTTAGAGACATAAAATATATCAAAAACAAAATAGAAGCTATAAAGAAGAGCCAAGTAGAATTGGTAAATTCATTGGCTGAAATGAGATCTGACCTAAAGGCTGTACAAAGCAGGCTAGATAATGCAGCAGAACGAATAAGTGACCTAGAAGACAGGACAACAGAAAGCACCCAATCAGAACAGCTGAGAGAAAAACAAATATAAAACAATGAAAACAATATAAGGAACCTATGGGATAATATAAAGCATGCCAATCTATGCATAATAGGGGTTCCAGAAGGGGAAGAAAGAACAAAGGGGATGGAAAAGGTAATTAAAGAAATCATGACTGAAAACTTCCCAAACCTAAAGAAGGAATCAGACACCCAAGCACAGGAGGCTCAGAGGGTCCCAAACAGGAAGAGCCCAAAGAGAAACACGCCAAGATATATCATAAATCAAGATGGCCAGACTGAAGGATAAAGAAATGATCCTAAAGGCAGCAAGAGAAAAACAAAGAGTGAGTTACAAGAGAAGGCTCTCAGCTGATTTCTCTACAGAAACACTACAGGCCAGAAGGAGTGGCAAGATATATTCAAAGTCCTGAATGAAAAAAAAAAAGATGCAGCCTAGGATACTTGCTCCAGCAAGGCTATCCTTTAGAATAGAAGGAGAGAGAAAGAATTTCACAGAGAAGCAAATACTAAAAGAATTTAGCAACACTAAACCCATGCTAAAAGAAATATTGAAAGGTCTACTCTAAATAGTAAAGAAGCAGGATGCTACAGAAATGAGAATTCATGACTGTGAGAGTATTTTTCCTTTCTTTTTTTTTTTTTAAATCTTGTTCTCAGTAGGATGGGTTTGAGATTACATTAATATCTGTTTAGTACACACAGTTACAGTAATTGGTTAACAGACTTACAAAAAAGTGTAATCACAAGCCAAAATCTTACAAGTGAGTCACAAAAACTAAATACAATACAAAGGAAAATTACCATACCACAAAAGGAAGAAGAAAGGAACCAAGAAGAAATACCAAATCAACTGCAAAAATAAGTTCAAAATAGCAATAAACTCTCATCTATCATTAATTACTGCAAATGTTAATGGTCTAAATGCTCCAGTCAAAGACAGAGTAGCAGACTGGATAATAAAACAAGAACCTTCAATACACTGCATACAAGAGACACACTTTAGGGAGAAGGACACATATAGATTGAGAGTGAATGGACGGAAAAGGATATTCCATGCAAATGGAAATGCCATAAAAGCACGTGTAGCAGTATTGATTTCAGACAAAATAGACTTTAAAACAAGGGCCATAAAGAAAGATAAATAAAGACATTTTATAATGATTAAAGGATCAATACAAGATGAAGATATTACAATCATTAATATATATGCACCCAACATGAGCACCTAAGTACATTAAACAACTACTAACAGAGATAAAGGGGGAAATTGATGGGAATACAATCATTGTCAGAAATTTTAACACCACATTAACATCACTAGACAGATCTTCCAGACAGAAAATAAATAAGGCAACAGAGAAATTAAATGATGCAAGAGAATAATTGGATTTAGTGGATATTTTCAGAGCATTACAATCCCCCATAACAGAATAAACAATCTCTTAAAATATGTGTGGAACATTTTCTAGGATTGATCATGTACTTAGTCACAAAAGAAGCCTCAACAATTTTAAGAAGATAGAAATTATCTCAAGCATCTTTACTGACCACAATGCCATGGAAACTAGAAATCAACTTCAGAGAAACAAAGGAGAAAGGAAGGAAAGCATTGAGATTAAACAACATGCTATTAGAAAACCATTGGGTCAATGATGTAATCAAAGTTGAAATTAAAAAATACCTTGAGACAAATGAAAATGAAAACACAACCACACAAAACATATGGGACACAGCAAAAGCAGTGCTAAGAGGAAAGTTTAGGGTAATGCAGGCCTTCCTCAAAAAAGAAGAACAATACCAAATAAACAATCTAACCCACCAGCTGAAAGAACTAGAAACAGAAGAGCAAAAACACACAAAAGTCAGCAGAAGGAAGGAAATAATAAATATCACGGAGGAAATAAATAAAATAAAGATTAAAAAAATAGAGAAAATAATCAATCAAACCAAAAGCTAGTTTTTTGAAAGAATAAATAAAATCGACAATCCTCTGGCCAAACTCACAAAGAAGAATAAAGAGAGAGCACAAATTTGCAAAATAAGAAAGGAAAATGGAGAAATTACAACAAATAACAGAAATACAGAATATCATATGAGAATATCATGACGAACTACATGGAAAAAAATGGATAACCTAGTGGAGATGGACAAGTTTCTGGAAACATACAGTCCACTAAGACTGAATCAAGAAGAAACTATCCACTTGAACAAATGGATCACTAGGAATGAAATTGAATTAACAATAAAAAACCTCCCTACAAATAAAAGTCCAGGACTGGACAGCTTCACCGGGGAGTTCTACCACACATACAAAGAAGAACTCATACCAGTCCTTCTCAAACTCTTCCAGAAGATTGAAAAGAAGGAATATTCCCAAACTCATTCTATGAAGCCACTATTACCCTGATACCAAAACCAGGCAAAGACACCACCAAAAAAGAGAATTACAGACCAATATCACTGATGAACACAGATGAAAAAGGTCCTTACCAAAATACTAGTAAATAAAATCCAACAGCACATAAAAAAGATAATATATCATGCTCAAGTGGGGTTCATCTCAGGGACACAAGGGTGGTTCAACATATGAAAATCAATCAATGTAATACTTCACATCAACAAGAGAAAGGACAAAAACCACATGATCATCTCAATAGATGCAGAAAACTTTTGATAAAATTCAACACCCATTTATGATAAAAATTCTCACCAAAGTGGGTATTGAGGGAACAAATCTCAAGATCATAAAAGCTATATATGACAAACCTACAGCCAGCATAGCACTCAACGGTGAAAACCTCAAAAGTTTCCCACTAAATTCTGGGACAAGTCAAGGATGACCACTATCACCACTCCTATTCAACATAGTCTTGGAAGTCCTGGCCACAGCAATCAGGAAAGTAACAGAAGTAAAAGGGGTCTAAATTGGAAAAGAAGAGGTAAAAGTGTCACTATATGCAGATGACACGACAATATATATAGAAAACCATAAAAGGTCCACACAAAAACTACTAGAGCTGATCGAAGAATTTAGCAAAGTAGCAGGTTACAAGATTAATGTTCAAAAATCAGTTGCATTTCTTTACACAAATGATGAGTCAACAGAAAAAGAAAGTAAAGAAACAATCCCCTTTAAAATAGCACCCAAAGTAATAAAATATCTAGGAATAAATCTAACCACAGATGTGAGAGAATTATACACAGAAAACTATAAACCATTGGTGAAGGAAATTAAAGAAGACTTTAAAAAATGGAAAGGTATCCCATGCCCTTGGATTGCAAGAATCAATATTGTTAAAATGGTCACACTGCCCAAGGCAATCTACAGATTTAATGCAATCCCTACCAAATTATCCTGGACATATTCCATAGAACTAGAACAAATCACAATAAAATTTATATGGAACCATCAAAGACATAGAATTTCCAGGGCATTACTGAAGAAAAAAAGAAAGAGGCTGGAAAAATAACTGTCCCAGACTTGAGACAATACTATAGATTTACAGTCGTCAAGACAGCATGGTATTAGTACAAAAACAGACATACAGCCAAATGGAACAGAATAGAGAGCCCAGAAATGAGCCCAAATACTTTTGGTCAACTAATATTCAACAAAGGAGGCAAGAATATACAATGGAATAAAGATAGTCTCTTCAGCAAGTTAAACATAAGACAAGATACAATAAAACTCCTAGGAGAAAATACAGGCAAAATATCTGACATACATCTCAGAAATCTTCCCCTAGGGCAGTCTACCCAAGCAATAGAAATAAAAGCAAGAATAAACAAATGGGACCTAATGAAACTTACAAGCTTCTGCACAGCAAAGGACACCTTAAGTAAAACAAAAAGACAACCTACAGAATGGGAGAACATTTTTGCAAATGAAACTAACAAAGGCTTGATCTCCAGAATATATAAGCAGCTCATATGACTTACTAAGAAACAACCAAATAACCCAATCCAAACATGGGCAGAAGACCAAAACAAGCAATTCTCCAAGGAAGATATACAAATGATCAATGGGCACATGAAAAAATGCTCAATATCACTAATTATCAGAGAAATGCAAATCAAAATTACAATGAGGTATCACCTCAAACCAGTCAGAATGGCCATCATTCAAAAATCCACAAATGACATATGCTAGAGAGGCTGTGGACAAAGGGAAACCTCCGACACTTCTGGTGGGAATGCAGTTTGGTGCAGCCACTGTGGAAACAGTATTGAGTTTCCTCAAAAGACTAGGAATAGAATTGCCATATGACACAGGAATCCCACTCCTGTGCATATATCCTGAAGGAACCCTACTTCAGGATGACAGCTGCACCCCAATATACATAGCAGCACTATTTACAATAGCCAAGACATGGAGATAGCCTAAATGTCCATCAACGGATGACTGGCTAAAGAAGTGGTATATTTATACAATGGAAAACTACTCGGCTATAAAAACTGACAATATAGGGCCATTTGCAGCAACGTGGATGCTCCTGGAGAATGTCATTCTAAGTTAAGTAAGCACCGTAACAAGGAATAAAGAGAAGTTACCTCTAAGTACAGTTATTTTGATTAAAATATAAATACAGAAAGCAAGTCACCCCCACGACTGCTGCCAGGAGGAGCATCTGAATGTAATAGCCCAGCCCAAGCAAAGTAGATTCCGACCTTCTCTCCGTAGAATTTCCTGCAGAAAGACAGAAGGTAGTTTCAGAAGACACACATATTCACTCTGTAGCTTCATCCTCATGTTAATTTCTTTTTTCTTTGTTTTTTGGTGGGGCATAATTAGGTTTATTTATTTGTTTTTTAAATGGAGGCATTGGGGATTGAACCCAGTACCTCATGCATGCTAGGCATTCACTCTACCACTGAGTTATACCCTCCTTCCATCATACTAATTTCTGATTCTAAATCAAGGGGGCTTTAAGTTTAAACCTCTGACTAAATTCACACTTAAAACATATGCGTTTTCACAGCAGCCCCCAAATTCTACCGTGAAATAAGAAGTATTTTACGTATCATAGAAATACAGATCACTGGTTCACCTGCTGAAGAGAGATAAATGAGAACAGAGCAAAGGAGGGGACGAGGCTGACTCCGGAGCAGATGCAGGGGATCATCACCACTCACTGGACAGTCTGGCACATTCAACAAATCCCACCAAAGATCATTCTTAACAGGCTTGACACAAGTGGACTTCAACTACTGGCTCAGTCATCTGCGTCTGCCTTATCTCGGGAACTTCCCTGGAGCAAATGCATCGTAAACCACAGATAATAAGGAAATGGCTGATAATGATAACAACTGGGAGTGCAATGTCCCTCTGACAAAATATTTATAAAACTCATGTGGGAATGGGAGAGGGCAGGAGGGATGTGGCTGAGTAAGGAACTGCCCTGTATTCTTTGTATCTAGCACATCGGCTGTTCCTAGGTTTCAAAAACCCTTCAATGTTACTCAGTTAATCTGGAGTAGACGGAACAGGCCAGGGAGGCAAGATTAGAAGAAAGGAGGCAGGGCACGAAGCGGTGCCAGGCTGGTCCTGAAAGGGACACAGACACAGACAGGCAGACACAGAGGGCTTAGGGATGAGGCGGAACAATGAGGCGGCGGCTCAGGTGTGTTTGCTGCTGCTGCTACTTCCCTCAGCTGGAGCACTGCTGACACGGCAGTGCTGGGTAAAACCTGTGACTTTCCTCAGCTCTGAGTTCTCTCGGAAGCTTCCGGCTCAGTCTGGAGCTGAGATGAGCTCCGAGGGCTTAGCCTAGGGGGGACTCAGCTCTGAGAACAGCCTGGAGTCCTGAGAAACTTCACGCAGGAACCCCTAGGGCTGGACCAGCGCTCACAGGGCTGCTGTGAGACCAGCTCCATCGTCAGAGACCTGGGCGTGGACCATTCCATGGGGGAAATGGCTGAGCCCGATGCCAAATCAGATAGGAGGGACAAAGTGTGTTCATTCTCATGTGACTGGTCTTTGTGGCCTGGCTCACAGATGGCAGGCTCAGGATGGTGTCTGGCAGAGAAAACCCTGGCAATGGGTTTGAGATGTCTTGGACTCTTTCTTGTTAAGCTTTTTGTAATATATTCTTATCAACTATCCATCCTGAAAATGCCACATTCAAAACTGAAAGAATGTTAGAAGTTGCTTGCTCCAACTGGCCAATGGTAAACACACCCTGCTACAGTTAGAGAGCTGGTCAGGCAGCCTCTGCCTGCATATTTACAATGACGGAGAGTTCATTACTTCCAAAAGTTACATGTCGGCAAGAATGTCAGAAAGAACTTTTGAACCTTAAACAGATGTCTGCCCCCTAGTCCTTGCTGAAAGGCTAGAAATAATGAGGATCCCTTCAAATGTAGTTTTGTCTGATTGTTATCTCTGTCAAAAACACCCCAATTCTTAACATCAAATTTTCAAAATTCAGCTTTGATTTCTTTTTATCAAACTTATACCATACATTCATTAAAGAGTCAAACAGTTCTCGAACACCGATTGTAAAAAGGAGCAGTTCCCAACAACCGCCCCATTTCCTGGTCAGAAGCAACAATGTTCAGCTCCTACTGCTGACTCTTGGAATAAAAACTCCCTATCTCTGACTAATATCCTTGTAACAGAGCCTACTGACTTTTTCAGCTTTATGTATCACCTATTTAACTTTCTATTTTGGAAAATGAATATTAAGCTCTCTTTCAAACCACATCTCTTCTACACACCCAAACCTTCATTCTTCCAACCTTTTGATACAAATACATTATAATTTTGATCAGCTCAGTATCCTTGCTTTACATTATTAGGACTCTGTACAGACTGTTCACAGCTGTAGCAAGTTGTCTGCTAGGCTTACTTTTTTATTCCCTACTTTGTTTTTCCTGGAGTTAATAATTGTCTTGGTGGTTCATAGCTTAGATTTCTCTGCGCTTAACAATTCAACCCCATACCTTCTCCTAATGAATAACTTCCTCAATACTTTCCAATTCATTGTCTACAAATTTCATCTCCTTGAATAAATCTCTTCAGATCTCCTTCAACCTGGATTAACGATATGCTAGTCTTGTCACAGAGCTCAAGGGGCCACTAGTGGGAAGCAACAAGGGAATACATGGACCAGGAGAAGGGAACAGATCAACATAATTTCCTTTACAAAACATACTTAAAACAGTGGGAAAATTGTTTTCTTTACAAACACAAACACACACACCAACCCCAAAAGCCCATAAAGAATGATTAAATAGCCATCAAACCCATTGCCCTGCCATCAAATTCTGTATAACATAAAACAAAAATAACAGAAGGAATATATCATATAAATATGAATCTCAAGGGGGATGGGGTACACTCAGTGGCAGAGTGTGTGCTCAGCAAGCATAAGGTCCTAGATTCAATCTTCAGTACCTCCATTAGAAAAAAACATTAGAAACAATAGAAAAATGTATCAACTTTAAATATTTACAAATATATAAACTTCCTCTTTTAAAACTGTTCTACAGGATAATCTGGGTTAATGAGAAAGTGCCTCTTCATGACTGTGATCCTGCTGATAATTGTGGGAGGAAATTAGAGTATGACCACATGAAATAAAACCCCTTATGAAATAATGATCCCGGGTGACAATCATTATTGGCTGCTGTCATCACAAAAAAGAGAGTCAACTGGACATTATGTACCTTATGACAGGAGTACAAAACTTCATATAACAAATATTCTTGCACAGAGTTGAACCTCAATCAGATCAAGCTTTTAGGGGAGGATCAAATCACTTAGCTAAAGCCAATACATAGGATGGAGAAATAAGTCTAACCACAGGGGAGAATGAAATCAACCAAACAGGAAATAGAGAAATCCCTCAGCAATTTCAAGGAAAATGAGAAACAGGAAAATTATAGATTAGAACCCACTTGAGAGATATGCTAGCTGCAATGTGTGAACTTAGTCTGGATCCTGATTTCAACCCCAAAACTGCTTAAAAGTGTATTTTTGTGACAATCAGGGAATTATTTTGTAACCCTAAAAAAAAAAGAATATTCCAATTGTATTAGAAAGAGACCTTGTTATTTCACTAATGAAAGGTTAAGCTATGTAGGATTGCCTTCAAAATGATCCCGAAGTGGGGGAGGGGAAGAGGTGGAGATGAAAGATGCAACAACAGTGACTCTGAGTTGATAATTCTGGAGATGGGTGACTGATACAGACAGGCTGGCTGTGCTGTTCTCTCTACTTCTGTACGTGTTTGAATCTTTCCATAAAATGTGAAACAAACAAAAAGACTTCAGTGATTTAAAACCCTCACTTGGAAGGTTAAGCGGTTTGCCCAAGTAGGTGGGCATCTGAATGGGGCACTGAGATTAGGAAGATCAGGCACCTGGCTCCAGGCCGACCTGGGGCTACCTTGACCCTTCTCTTCTCCTCACCATCCACAGCCAGCCCATAACTGCATCCTGTCAGCTCCACTCCCCAAACGCATTCTCCCTGGCTCCCACCATCTCTCATCTGGCCCACTCCAAGAGCCTCCGACCAGGCCTCCCTGCTTCCTGGGTCCCTGCAATTCATTCTCCACATTATCTTTGCAACATGTGAGAGAAAATTACATTAGTGCTTAAACTATCATGACTGCTTCTCACTGCACTTAGAGTCTACACTACTTTCCGTGCTCCTGATGCCCTTCTAAACCTCGCGTCTCATCACTCTCACCAGCGCTGGCTCCAGGATCTCCTCAAACCTGCTGAGCACATTTGTGCCTCGGGGCAATGGACAAGCTGCCTCTATTCCTGGGGTGACTTATCCCAGATCCTCAAAGTCCAGCCTCCTTATCACCATCTCAGCTCACATGTAACCTACTCAAAGATAGCTTTCTTGACTCACTTCCCCCCAAGTCTCCCATCTCAACACTGTATTATTTCCTTCATTTCAATCTGAAATTGTTTCCTTATTAGCCCGATTATTTTTGTTTGCTTAGTTGTCCTTGGCCTCCCTCCTCCCAGCAGCCTTGCACAAATAGCATAAGCTCCCGGGGAGCAGCCGGCGCTGATGCTCTGAGAATACACATGCTGAGCGCGACATTACAGTCACTTGGTGTAGTGAAACGGTGTTGAACAGCAGATACAGCTAAGCAGTGAGAATACTTCTCTTATTTTATAATTTAAGGGAAACCTAACATTTACTCCTGTTTAATGAAGAATTTGGTAGGTCTTTGTTCCCAGTTCCTGGACGGCAACCCCTAAAGCCTTGAAATTTCCCAAGATAGGGGTGTCTTTACTATTCATGGTGGACCCTTGGATGGCTTGTGTTCATGAGATGACTCAGGATGGGGACTGGCCAGCCAGAGACACCAACCATGTGATTAGAGGAGTGGGGCTTTGAGCTTTGTTACAAGTGACTGACCATCAGGAGAGGTAGGGGCTCAAATGTTAGGGCTTTGACTTACAGTTAGTGTTTGGGGTAGCCATGTCAGTAGTGACCCAATAAATCATGTCTTTTAATAAAGCCTCCAGTAACAACTTGGGGCAACAAAGCTCAGAGCTCCTGTGAGCTTCCTGGTTGATAACACTCTTTGAGAACTGTCACACTCAGAAGCCATGAGGGCAACCCTGAGCCCTTCCCACTGGAGTGCTCTCCACAACAGCTCACCTGATGAGATCTAAGGGCTGCTTCTTGTCTATGCTTCGAGGAGGAGCACATTCCCTGTACAGAAGGCCCTGTTCGCTGGGGCAGCTGAGGTCCTCTGATGGAGGCTGAAGTTGCACTGGGAAGCAGAAGCAAACAGGTGAGTGTCACTGTCACCACATGTTCACATGTTCTGCTAATAAAATGTGGTGCTAACACTTTGTGGTCATTTGTAAATAAGGGGCCCTCCTTTGCCAGAAGGGATGGAGGTACCATATAATTTTTCATAATTCTCACCGAGGATTAATACTAACCCCTTGAGGGTCATTTGCAAACGTGGCTGGAAAGGAACACTTGGATGTTACAGTCCTGGGACCACCGTGGGTACCGGGTGAGGGCCTTGCAGATGCTTAATGTCCTACAACCGGGCCAGTCTTCCACAGCAAAAAAAACTAGGCCACCCAAGTGCCCAAACTGCTTCAGTGGAGGCAGCAGCCCCCTCCTTGGACACCCAGAGGAACCTGGACTCTGGCTGTTTAGGGGCAGGGTCAATTCTAAAACCCAGGCTATTTTGTCCCCACAATTCAGTAGTTATTCGGTGACAGCACATGGAATATAAACAATAAAGAAACTTGACATGATGTTATATATTTAGCTTACTCAAGAAACAAAATTTAAATCCAGTCATTCTCCTTCCCACCTGACCTACTTTCCTTTCTCCTGTACTAGAACCAGATTATTACCCACACAGCCTTAGCATGGGTCCTGACTCCACTTACCTCCCTCCCAAACACCACATGAGATGATTCCTCAGCCTGGATGTGGAACCAGCATTTACAACAGGCTTTAGTGGAAAAGAAATGGTTGTGTGCAGATGCCAACTAAACACTGTAGAATCCTGGTGTCCCACATTAGTAATCATGACAGCTGTTTGCAAGTGTCCCCAAAGTTCATTTCAGACTCTCACTGCTAATTTTGCTGGGATATAAATATAAAACATGTGGACTGCTGGGCTGGACTGCTATGCTGAGTCTCTGATCCAGGAAGCTCA
Source organism: Camelus dromedarius (assembly GCF_036321535.1). Taxonomy (NCBI): domain Eukaryota; kingdom Metazoa; phylum Chordata; class Mammalia; order Artiodactyla; family Camelidae; genus Camelus; species Camelus dromedarius. The sequence continues at coordinate 233,476 of NW_026989839.1, forward strand.
GTGTCTGCTCCCTGCAACCAGCTCCCTGTTCTGTTCATGCATGTGCATCAAGCAGCTGTTTAGTGTCCATTTTAATATCTTAGACAGTGCATTTCAGTATGGTCTTCATCCACAAATACGTGTACCACACAGTAGTAATGATCAATCTCAGTCTTTGCTTTCTTTTGTCTTAGAGAGTCAGATAAACGGATAGCAAGGTAACAAAGTCATAGAGCGCTATAATATAGTATTTCCTTTATCTCAATGACAGGATTTATTTAAAGAGCTTAGATATAACATCTTTGCATTTATGGTATCATTTAGCGTCTGAAGCTCTTACATTTTACAAACTTCATTTCATGTGAGATGTTGTCAGTTAGAGAAGTGCTTCTGAATTTGAGGGGTTGCTGTCATCTCAGATGGAGTCCCTAAAAAATGTCAAAACTCTGCAGTATTGTCATCATGACAAGAACTCAGACAGATGAAATTTGGAAAGCCCTGTGATTTACTAGTGCACAGACAGAAAATGGTATTTCAGAGGGAAAAAGCCTGAATTACAGAAAATGATAAATGAAATTGTCTAACATGCATTTCCCTTACAAAGAACTAATACTTCTTTGGTTGATAATAACATCTGTCAGTAATTATGAAAAGAGCTGGCAGATGCATAGTACTTACTATTAGCCAGGGCTGTTCTAAAATTCAAGCAGATTCATTAATCCCCATAGCATCTCTACGAGGTGGGTACTATTATTATCCCCATTTTATTGATGAGGAACTTGATAAACACAGAGGCTAAATGACTTTTACAAGGTAGACAGCGAGAAACCAGCACAAGTGTTCCAGCCTGAGTCTACGCTCTTGGCCACTTCTACCTTTTTTTTTTTTTTTGGTGGCAGGGAGATAATAAGTTAATTCTGGTGGGGGGTGGGGAGGTAATTAGGGTTATTTGTCTATTTTAGAGGAGGTGTTGGGGGCTGAACCCAGGACTTTATGCGTGCTAAGCATGCGCCCCATCACTTGAGCTGTACCCTCACCTCTCGAGTCTATGCTCTTAGCTGCTAATCCACACTGCCCCACATGGTAACTCTGGGGGAACTACAGTTCATTCATTCACTCACTTGTTAAACTCAGCCTTCCTGGTGCCTGGGATTCAGCAGTGAACAAGACAACATGTTTCCTGCCCTAAATGGGCTTGTCGACTCCTGACATATTATCTTCATTTTACCCAGGAAGAAACAAGGTCAAGAAGACTCACCTTTTCCTGTTAACACCGGAGGATACATGAAGTGCTTTATTTTATTTCTGCCATTTGACTTACACCATGGGAAGGGAAAGCTGCCTTGCAGATCCCGGAGCTCACAAGCCTGTTAATCCTGAATTTTTTTTTAAAACTGTCCCTTACTTGATACTTGATCTGAGAAAGGATGAAGTAAACCTAAATAGATTCTAAGAGAGCGTGTGGTTTATACAGGGTAAATAACCAGCCACTGTTTACTATCCTAACAGGAATCTGTAGGCATATTTCTTTTCTTTCTCTTTTTTCCTTTTTATGGGCAGCTTTTAAAAACCAAACCAAACCAACAAAACCAAATCACTTATAATTCAACAGCAGGTTCTAAATCACCCCCAAGACAGCAGCTAAACTCGGTTTAGACTTACAGTGCGGCTCCTGGTGGTTGGATTGATGAATGTATCTCTATCCTGAATATAAAAGTCGTTCACGCAGCTCTTCTCAAATAGGGCAATGAAAAACTCTTGTTCCGGTTGTTGATACTTTCATCCACTTGGAGGACTTTCATAAAACAGCTGAAGGTATCAAAGGCTGAGAACAGGGTTTTCAGATGATTGGGATTCAGAGGCAATTTTATGTACAGTATCTCAGCGTATGTACAGAGCACATCCCACAGGGTGTGTATTTTTGCAAATACAAGCTTGTCATCCAAAACCTATATTGGGAGAATGAAAACACAAACCAGGAAACTATTTTCACATTTTTAGTACACAGATTTTTCTTACATTGCTGGTAGTTAAAGCACTTGTGCAAACACATACAGATATGACACTGGTAAAAGTGAAGATATAATAAAAATAGATTTGCAAACCATCATACATTTTTGCCTTAAAGTTAATTTCTTTGTTGAAATTACTGAAAAGTTATTTAAAATCCTTACAATTCATTCATAAAATAACCAATGTTTTAGATGAAGAAAAGTAAACTTGTTAACTTTCAGTCCAAATTAGTAACTAAAAATAGAAACACGAAAATATTCTTTGCAGGGGCATTGTAATGACAATTTTTTAAATTTCTTAAACCTAGGTCTATTTACATATCTGTTCAATATAATGTTAAACAGTCATTAAAAGGGATTTAAAAGAATTATATTTATTGATATGGAATATATAATAAAAGGAAAAAGAAAAAAATGTGAAATAATAATTTTCATTTTTGGAAGAGAAAAAATCTACATTTCAACAAAAAAAAATGTTTAGAAGGATTTTAAGATTCTTTATGTATAACTAAGGTACAGATGATTTTTAATTCCACTGTTTTTAATTCCATTGGATTTTAATTCCAATGTTCTTTCATTTTCAATTTTGGGGGGAAATTTTTATAATAAAAAAACCTTAAAATTGTTCTTGCATAAATACTTTAATAGATATATTTATGACTATATTCTCTGGCTATTAAAAAAAGATCTCCTAGCTTTGGATCTGAAACATACATTCCATAATACATATTCTGACTGACTCGCCTCCCAGTCCAGAGTGAAGGCACGGCTAGGGTGACATGTTTCAAATATCATTCCAGGGAACATGCAGGCTCCCAGCCAACGGCTGCAAAGGGACTGACACTGATCTGCTTGCTCCCAGCTGCAGGCCATCACAGATGAGTTTAGATTCATAGGCTCAAGTTTTCTCTGTCAAAAGAAATCAGAAAATGTTAGGCTTTTACTTTCACCAAGGGAACAAGAAGTTGTTTGATTTTCTTTTATTAAAAAAAAAAACAACAAACCAATTTGAACCTGAAGAAAAGACATTTGCTCAAAATACCACAGTAGCAATGAAGGTGATCTGGCTGGCAGGGACTTGTTGGATTACTGTGAGTGCTGGACTCCTCACATGGAATTCCCTTGGCACTCCAGAAGGCCTGTGGTTATCCCCATGGGTTTGTGGCCATATGTGGTGCACAAAAGTCTCTGGCTTTGCCACAATTTCAAAGCCTTTTTTGGCTTATGAAAGGCTTTGCACTCAAATGGAGTTTTCTTGAGTCCACTCACTGATGTCATTCACCAGAGTTATAGTCCAGATCTGACATTCTAGACTCTTAAAATCTTGCAGACATTCAAATGGTTCAGGTTTGGATGTGTATTCACCTCTGTAGGCCTGGACCAAATTCGATAAAGCCACCCGGACAAGTTCAGCAAAATGCAAAGACATTTTTCTTTCTGCAAGACTGAAATGTCTGTGAAGCTATAAAAACTTCTGCATCTACAAAAATAGGGAACCAACTCATCAATAACATATCTATCCATAATGCATGGACATTTGAAAAAATACTGTATTTACTCCTATTAAATTCTATCTGGCTTTTGCCAAATTGTGTCCTAAACTGTAAGGAAAGTATATAAATGTAGAGAATTTTTGACCTTTTAAGAGAAAAAGGAACCCTCCTACTCGGTTGGTGGGAATGTAAATGTTGCAGCCACCATGGAGGACAGTATAGAGTTTCCTTAAAAAACTGAAAATATACTTCCGTGTGATCCAGCAATCCCATTCATGGGTATATGTCTGGAGAAAAATATAATTCAAAAAGACACATGCACCCCAGTGTTCACAGCAGCACTATTTACAATAGCCAACACACTGAAACAACCCAAATGTTCACTGGCAGATGACTGGATAAAGAAGTTGTGGTATATTATATATATATGTATATTTACATATATACACGCATATACACACACATATATACACATGAACACACACACACAATGGAATACTGCTCAGCCATTAAAAAATTAAATAATGTCTTTTGCAATAACATGGATGGACCTACAGGGTATTATGCTAAGTGAAATAAGTCAGAGAAAGAAAAACAAATATTCTATGTATTAACTTATATGTATATCTAAAAAATAAAACAAATTAATTACTATAATAAAACAGAAATAGACTCACAGGTACACAGAACAGACTGGTGGTTACCAATGGGGAGAAGGAGGAGAGGGAGGCAGGAAGGGGGTAAGGGATTGAGAAGTAAAAAGTACTATGTATAAAATGGATAGGTTATAGGGCTGTATCATACAGCACAGGGAAATATAGCCATTATTTTATGGTGACATTAAATGGAATATAATATATAAAGATGTTGAGCCTCTGTGTTGTACACCTGAAAATAATATGATGGAAATCAACTACTCAATTATAAAATATTTAATCAAAGTTTTTTCATATTATTTGCAATAAGTTAGAAGCCAGCACTGTCAATAGAAACATAGTGCAAGTCACGATTTTCCAGTAATCCCATTTAGACAATAAAAAGGAACAAGTGTACTTAATTCCAGGAATAATTATATTTATCCCAAAATATCCAATATACTATCATTTCAAAACTGTGATTAACACTTTTAAAACTTATTAATAAATATTTTACATTATTTTTGTTGTACAAAGTCTTGAAAATCTATTATGTATTTTCCACTTATACAACATCTCATTTCACAATAGCCACATGTGGCTGGTGGCTACCATACTAGACAGAGCAGATTACACCATTCACACTTCTCATAAATTACCTGCTCTTACTTATTTAAAAAACTTGCAGAAAAGGCTTTAGATATTCCCTATATCTAACAAAGCAACCTTGACGGGTGAGGAATATCTTCATTATAAAGTGAAAAATAAAGGTAAGAGAGCCATGGTTACATGTAAGTTAATGTAACAATTCCTTCTTAATTCATTCAGGACTTTACAATCTTTCTTCATATTCCAAGGATTCACTGTCACTGTGCAATGTTTTTCACTATAATCATCTTTGGAATTGAGAGGCTTCTGATGACCCTGCTTTGTGCATCTGTACATAAAAGAAAATAACAAAACAGAGAAAAAGACCTTATTAAAGATAATTTAGGGGGTATAGCTCAAGTGAAAGATCATATTCTTAGCATGCACAAGGGCCTGGGTTCAATCCCCAGAACTTCTTATAAAAATAAAATAAATAAAAACTTATTACCACACCCTGCAAAAAATTAATTAATTATTTTAATTAAAATTTAACAAAGGATAATTTAGTGAAGCCTTATCAGGCTACAAGAGCTACAATGAATGCCCCTCCCCCATTAATTTAGAAGAAGTTTCACAATATTTCCCAACATAAAGGCTAAAATATAATTTGGAACACTTCCTGATGGTCAGCATTATTTTAACAAAAATGTAGATAATTACTTCCCTGGTGTCAAAGCTCTGTCAGAGATGGGCACAGAAAATTTAGTAAAAATTATTTTGCAACTACCTTTGAAAGAAATGCTGAGAAATGATCTTTTCTGTTGGAAATTAGCCTGCTTTTATATTCTGCAGTAGGCATACGTGTTTACAAACCAGGCAGGAACTGGATCATATTTTACACATACTTTAGAAACTGATTTGAATTTTGCTCTCTACCTGCAAGGCTATTTCTTAGGTAATAACATAAGCTGGCCACTATACTAAATTTTGTTTCCCTGTTTGCTTAATCCTCACAACAACTCTGTAAGCTGCTATTATTACCCCCATATAACAGATAAAGAGCTTGAGGCAGAAAATAATTTGGGTAACTTGGTAAATGGTGGAGCTGGGTAATATCGCAGCCAGTCTGACACTCAAGTCCATTCTTCTCACCGATGTCTGATACTGCTGCCTACATTCAGCAATGACCGCTGATTTCATATTTAAGTGTGTAATTTCTAAAAGTGCAAAGCTATATTAGTACTGCTGTGTAAATTATTCTTTTGAGATGTGATTGCCAAAAAAACAAAAACAAAAAAAATCAGGGTGCCACAGAGGGGAGGGCGAACTGCATATGGATGGACACAAGGGGACTTTTTGAGGACACAGTTGCACAACTCTAGAAATAGCTAAAATGGCTGACTTGTACAATTATAATATGTGAATTTTATGGCCTGTAAATTACACCTTAATACAGCTATTAAATTAAGAAACTGAGATACCAAATTAAGACTAAAACACATATATATATCACACATAGTACAACAGGCAAATATCATTATTTACTGCACCATTTTCCTTCATGCAGCTTCCTTTCCTCACCTGTTCCTGAAAGGATGATTCATTTTTAAAATAGCCTTTTAATTTATTCAGCAAATAATTTTTGACGGCCTACTATGTACCCAGGACTACTCTAGGCACTTGGAATAGATCAATAAACAAAACAAAAGTCCTGTCCTCACGGAGCTTGGTTGGAGTCTAGCTGGGGTGGGGGGTGGAGATGACAATTCACACAACAGAGCAGCAGAGGAGGTGGCATGCTAGGAAAGAGGAACCATGGAAAAAAGTAAAAAGGGCAAAGTAAAGAGAGTTGAGGGTATAGGATGAGGGTGATGTTGTATTAAATACCAGAGCAGGGCACACTGTGAACTGAGGTTAGAATTAAAACTAGGAGGTGAGAAGTCCCAGGTGGACGGAATAACCATCACCAAGGCCAGCGTGACCTCGCATGTTCCAGAATGGGGGCACAGCTGGAGCTGCGGAGAAGGGTCAGTGCAGATCCTGTATGGCCTTGGAGGACATTGTAAGGACTGTGGCTTTTACCAGGAGTGAAATGGGGAGGCACTGCAGAAGGACGACACAATCTAACTTAGGTTTTCAAGGCTCACTTGACTGCCGGGTGAGAATAGTGCAAACGGGTCAGAGATGAAAGGTGGGAAGCTACTGAGAAGGGCTATGGAGGAGGAGAGGACAGTGGCTCAGGGAAGGGAAGCAGCAGTGGAGGCAGGAGCCATGGTGAGAAGTGGCTGGGTTCTGGATATGTTTTAAAGGCAGTGTTAAACCAGATCTATTGACAGAATTCATGTGGTATGTCAGTGAAAGTCAAAATAACTCCAAGATTTTTGACCCAAGCAGCTGGAAGGATTAAGTTTCCACTAACTGAATGGGGGAGGCTTCATAAAGAACCAGTTTGGGGGGTAGGAGGACCAAGAGCTCAGTTTTTACACACGTTGGTTTTAAGATATCAGAGTTCCAAGTGAAGATGTCAAATCAGCAGAATATTATAAGAGTCCAGAGTTGGAGAGAAAAAGTCTAACGGGAGACAGAACTGTGGGAATCATGGGTCACACAGGTGGTACAGGAAGCCATGAAACCCAGGTACTCAAACATTAAGATAACCTTGCATTAACCATAGAAGTTATCCTTGAGGGCCTGCCTACTAGGTGTGGATATAAGTCCTATTTCCCGACCACTCGAGTTTTAAAAAGGAACTTAGAAATGAATTCGTGCAAGACACTGCCTCCAGTGGGTGGGATCAGAGCTGGAGTCGGAGAATGGGATGGTGCACGCTACTCCCTACGGCAGATTGTGTGTGTGTGTGTGTGTGTGTGTACGCATGTTTGTGTGAGCAGGGGGATGAGTTACACCTGTCATAAGAAAAAGAGCTAGAAATTCTAGAAGCCGAAAGATGAAAGAACATCCAGATCTGGAAGAGGGAACAGGGGAAACACTGTGTACTGTAATACATATCCCCATAATGCCATTTCCCACCATCCTTTCATCAGGAACACAGTTGGAAACTGGGGAATTATGTAGATACGTGTGATGTACACAAACTTTCTGACTATGTAACACTAAATATCTACATATGTAGCAAGTTAATGATATTTATATCTGCTTCAAGTTTAATAACAAGTTCACAACAGAGGGAAAATAAAATATTGAGGACTGGTAGAATTATCCTAGAAGGCCTTTCAATGCTCAGAATGGAAGCAAAAGCGGCTTCACCCCACAAAGAATGTCATTATGAGTCAAGAATGTTTATATTTGCTTAAGAAATTGAGAGTTACAACTTCCTGCTTTAAAGAGTTAACTTTAAGACAGATACCATACTATAAGCAACATCTATACTGGTGCTTTCTTAAAGCTATTTTTAGTTCCTGCTTGTTCTGATGTACTCCAGAAACTCTGCAAAGAAAACCTTCTATTCAAAGGCTTAAAGGAATAAAAAAAGAAATAACACTGCATTCTTTTAAGTGTTCTCTGTACTGAAAGTCATTTGCAAATGCAGCACCCTGCCACATATCTACATTTTTAACGATAAAGACTTTTGTGCAATATTTCAATTGCTATGTGACTTTGCGTCAGTCTCTCACTCAGAAGCAGAATGGAGTACCAGAAAATGACACATCATGTCTAAAACTACAGATGTGGAATATGAACTTACACCAGGAAACAGCTAAGTGGGAGGGTAAGGTTTACCTTTTAAGTTACCGTAAGTGCAGTTACACCTTCTCCCTGCTTCCCCTGTGAAGTGAAGAACTAGTCTTTTCCAGAAAAGCTCTCATTCTGAGTATTGTTTTCTTTAAAATATTTGGAGATTCTTTTTTAAGGTTCTTTCACTTTTAAGTCTTTCCCCAACTCTACATCCCATAACAAGTGTTAAAATTATCCAATAGCCTATTGTTACAGAACATACTCTAAAAAAGCTGAGGTTTCCCAGGGCTTGGATCCCACAACTCTGCTACCAGATAATCCTAAAGCCTTCCTTCCATAACTGACTCTTCTGCCAATTCCCAGCTGAGGGCAAATTTGGCTTCTCAGCACAGTAAACTTTCTAACTCTGCCTACGAACACTCTACTGCCAGTAAGGGAAATCTAAGGGAGCCAACAAAGCCCCTAGTGAGGGTTGCCTCCTTGAAACAATCAAGATGCCATCACCAAGCAAATATTTAAACCTACTGCAAAACTTCTGAAGACAACTTACAAACAATATAGTTTATAAAGATTCATACTATTTGCTCTGGAATAGTGATTTCCAATGGAGGGAACAAAGGACCACATGACCCAAGCAATTATTTAAAACTGCACATAACTATCCCTCCTCACGTGAGGATTCAGTCAAGCCTGTCTTATAGGTCTAGGTGTAACAGAATGGCAGCACCTCTAGCAGTAGGGTGAAAAGCAGCGAGGTAGACTTTTAGTGAAAGGGAGTGATGTAATAGGACCCACCGCCCACTTACCTCCCACCACAGGACAATCATCTCAGATCGAGAACAAACACTTTGGGAAACAGAGGTTGTTTACGTTTTTATGGTTTTCTGGTGGAAATAATGCCCTGAGTCACGTGAAGTTGTGGCTGCAAAATTGAACAGAAGACCAGACATTTTCACATTCAGGACACAAATAATCAGCCCCCGATTGGTCACCATATCTGCTCTCCCCTTTGCCTGTTCACCCCAAAAGCTGCAGGACTCTCCTGCTTGCAGTGACACCCACCATTTCTCACAAATTCCTGCCAAGTTCACGTCAGCAGCTGGTGGTGTCAAAGTCACCATTTGTACTGCTCTGAAGTCTCTCCATTACTTTATATCCTTCTATTTTCTCTGTTGTCTTCCTAGCTACACTTGCATTCAGAAGCTGGTTAACGCACTAACATTGACTCTGTAATCAGTCCAGGATATAGGAAGCAGAGATTCAACTGTAACCAGTCCCAGAATACTTGTCATGCCACTCTAGTGTCCCAACAAAATACTCTGGCATCCCTCATCTCACCCAAAGAACCACCGCATTACTTAGAGGTTGTAAAAGTAGAGGGTTTCTCTACTGGGAAACATTGGCTTGTGGTAGAGTCTTGAATTCAGTTTTTGCAACTAGTTACAGGCAAAAAGACATGGCCCGCAAATTTTCTTCAAGCGTTTGGAATTTAAACTTTTATTAGATACAGAGCCGGCGGACTAACCGTAATCTATGAACATATGGTCATATTATAAAATAATGTCCATGTCTGCCTTACAGCCATGTAAGAACTTGAATTACACCTGCATCCTGTAGGCCTTTAGAATTGGATGTGAAGCATCCTGTGTTAAAAACCTCCTATCCAGTCCCAGAACACCTTAAAGACAACATCACATTAATGCCACTGAATACATTAGTATAGAACTTGTATGGTTAAGTTACATCTCCAATTTCCCAGAGCTGGAAAGCAGATGCCTAGAAAGGCTGGAATAGCCCAACTACCAAAACAGCTCAAAAGTTGAAGCAGACTCCTGCACCTCCCAGGGCGGAAGGCGGAGGGTGGAGGGGGCATTGCCAAACACACTGTCCTCCCCCAGGACGTGGCATGTGGGGAAGCAGGCAGGAGTGGGTGGCTGGGACTCAGATGTGGAGAGGTGATGAAAGCAGGAGTGGAACTGCTCTGGTCCTAGAACAACAGAGCTGTAAAAAGCTCGGCTTCAGTTCAACCCGCTTCCTCTCCCACTTCCCCTCCCACCTACGTGACAAACAGAGCACAGTCAGGCACTTTCTGCCCATGACGGTGACTACTAGCAGGAAAGGGACCAGGATAAAAGCATGTCCTACAAAAGATCAGTCTGATTTTAAAGACTGTGTTATAATCAATGAACAGCAGTGTCAGAGTGGGACACTTTTGAGGCGCTCAAATAGGGAGGAAGAGGTTGAGGATCCATTTCCAGCACTTCCATGTCTTTTATCACTCCTATCTCTGACCTTTCCTTTGCCACGTTTTGTAGCACTGCCATCACTGGCAGGTAAAGGGGCAGCAATGAGACTTGGCCGTTTGGCTGATGGGGCTACATTTCCCAGCACTGGAATGAAAAGGCACTGGAAGAGGAGCAGCTGGAAGATGTGAACCGCGGTCCTGGCCTGTGCCAAACACTAACCAGGTGACCCTGGGTTAGGCTGTTAGTCTCTCTGGGCTTCCGGCTGTTTACTTATAAAAGAAGGTTCTGTCATTGCACAAATATATCCAATATGAAATGTAACGTGAAAGTCAAACATAATGACATCTCACCTGCTTGCCTCAGGGAACTGTACAAGCACTGAACACTATGTGAATGTAAACACAGAGTTAAGAAAACTGTTCAGGTAAAGCGCTAAACTGAACATGGAGATAAAGTTTTATGGATTTTCTTGGCTTTCTTTTTTAATTGCAACACTGAATTAATAGTTATTAGCTATACTCCACACCACCACCCCTGCGAATAAATAAAGTAGGTTAGCACTGCCTGGATGCCTGCTATTGCCCGATGCTAAGCAGGGTGAGGGTATAAAGGAGGCTGAACAAGGGAGTCTTCTCCAGTTACCAGCTAAGTGAGGAGACACATTGGAAACCAACCGGCAATGGTACCAAGTCAGTACTCAAAGCCTAGATTACAGGCTACCGATCATGAACAGTGCAGAAATACAAAGAGGAGCTAGAAGTATTTGGAGTAAATAGGGAAGACTCAATGAAGGGGATGGGGATCCAACTAGTTCTCAGGGCAATTCTAAGCTGTTTTAACTGAGGACTGGATAGGAAAAAGCTGGTGACTCCTGGTTTTTAATAAGGCACAGGTTACCCTAGGAGGCTAAGTCACATAATGATTGGAACATATAAGGTAAAGCCAAAGTGATTAAGTGTCAAGACTACCTGGCTGAGATCTGGTTATGGTAAGTCTTTGACTTGACTCTAGATGTTGGAGGGTCAAAACTGAAGGTTGACTGAAAGGGGGGGAGAGAATATCCAAGAATTCAACAGAAGGAAAAATTCATGTATCAGGGATGAACGCTCTTCATCAGAGTATCAGCAATCAGAATAGACATTTGAAACCAAAAACATACAGTTCCAGAAGCCAAGAATATGTGGAGGGTGGTGAGAGAAATATAAATCAAAGACCATTCCAAGCCTTTGGGTATTCAAGACCAGAAGAATGATTATGCCACTGAATAAATGGATACGCTGCAAGAAAAATGATTATGAAATCAGCTTTAGACATGTTGAATCTGACATATGAGCTAAGAGTAGGTGTTCTCTAAGAAGCTCAAAATTCAAAACTGAAGCACAGATCTAGAGTACAGGCTTAAGCTGCAGATGGACAAGACTTGATAAATCTCCTAAAAGAAAACATAGGCAAAACATTATCTGACATAAATCTTAGCAACGTTCTCCTAGGGCAATCTACCCAGGCAATGGAAATAAGAGAAAAAAACAAACAAATGGGACGTAATTAAACTTATAATTTCCTTCACAGCAAAGGCAACCATAAGTAAAAGAAAACATAAACCTACGAATGGGAGAAAATATTTGCAAATGATACGACTAACAAAGGCTTAATTTTCAGAATATATAAACAGCTCATACAACTTAACAACAACAACAACAACAAAAAAACTCAATCCAAAAATAGGCAGAAGACCTAAACAAGCATTTCTGCAATGAAGACACTAATGTCCAATAGATACATGAAAAAATGCTCAGTATCACTAATAAACTGAGAAATGCAAATCAAAACTACAATGAGGTATCAGCCCACACCAGTCAGAATGGCCATCACTCAGAATTTCATGAATGATAAATGCTAGAGAGGCAGAAGAGTGTAGGGTACCCTCTTACACTGCTGGTGGGAATCCAGTTTGGTGTACTCATTATGGAAAGCATGGAAATCCCTCAAAAAACTAAAAGTAGACTTACCCTATGACCCAGCAATCCCATTTCTGGGTATATAACTGGAAGGAACTCCAATGTGAAAAGATACCTGCACCCCAGTATTCATAGCACCACTGTATACAATAGCTGAGACATGGAGGCAAGCTAAATGTAGCAACAGATGACTGGATAAAGAAGTTGTGGTATATTTATATACTGGAATACTACTCTACCATGAAAAGGACAAAATAAAACCATTTGCAGCAACATGGATGGATCTAGAGATCGTCATTCTAAGTGAAAGCAGCCAGAAACAGAAAAATACCAAATGATACCACTCAGATGTGCAATCTAAAAAAAGAGAGAAAAAGACACTGTGAACACATTTACAAAACAGAAACAGACTTGCAGACTTAGTAAACAATCTTAAGGTTACCAGGGAAAGGGGATGGGAAGGGATAAATCTGGGAGATTTACAAATTTTAGCCACTATATATAAAAATAGATTTTAAATAAAGTTTCTTCTGTATAGCACAGAAACCTATGTTCATTATCCAGCAATAACCTATAATGAAAAAGCCGATACAGCCACCAACTGAGGAAGCAAGAAAGGAGTTAGTTATGCTGGGCTAGAGCCCTCTTCTAAAATCCTTCTCAGCCACTGAGGCTGCCCCAAGTAACCTGAACCCTCCTCCCAGGGACAGGCTGACATGATATATGTCCTGCAAACCTGAGGCAGCAGAGGCCGTATCCAGGTCTGGCCCTGGGGGAGATGGGAGCAAGTCCACCTGCTCCCCCTGGGGCAGCACCCCTCCCAGCAGACCCCGCCTCCTGACTGCACCGCTCCTGCCTCTCAGGAACCCACTGACTTGAAAACAAGTGGTCCACGAACCTGGGGCAGCGGCAGGGAGATGGGCAGCGACCTGGCAAACTGGTCGATTTGCCCCCATCTCCCCCACGGCCTGTCCAGGGTTCGGCCTCTGCTGCTCCAGGCACGGTCCCCAGGTCAGCCTGCTCCCGGGAGGAGGGCGCGGTGTGGTCGAAGGCAGTGGCTGGTTATGGGGTCCGCCCATGTGTGCCTGTGGATTTGCTTCAAACTCCCCAGCACATGGCCTGAGCTTGGCCTCTGCTGCCCCAGGTTCGTGGAACTCAGGTTACAGGTCAGCCTGCTCCTGGAAGTCGGGTGCTGTGCTGTCAGGGAATGGCGGCGGCTGCGATGGCGGGATTGGGGCTGCCTTGTGAAAGCGCAGGGGTTGCAACCACTTCCCGCTGCTGCTGCAGCCATCCCAGCACACTGATCGCACCGCGCCCACCTCCCAGGAGCAGCCTGACCTGTAACCTGAGTCACAAGATCCTGGGGATTTAGAGGCCGCCCCCAAGGTCAGGCCGCGGGGAAGATGGGAGCAAATCCAGGGGCTCTCATGGGGCAGCCCCCATTCCATCCGAGGCCCCGCGACCGCACCGCACCCGCCTTCCAGGAGCAGGCCATTGTCTGAGGGCCAGTCGGAGATGCTCCAGAGCCGTCCGGTGCCCTCCCACCTCCCGGGGCTGTGCCTGCTCTCCTAAACACGGACATAAGCGGCGGCAAAAAACGCGGGGTTCAGGAACTACTAATAGCGGGATTACTACGAACTACAGCGGCGGCTGGGACCCGCCTCAGGGTCCTAACGGGACGCGCGGCCTGGACTTCACCTCCGCACCCCTCCCTGTACGCCTCCCCAGCCGCACAGCCCAGGTGTCACCCGCCGGCTCCCCGAGCAGCGCGCCCCCACCAGAGCCCCCTTAACTGCCCAGCAGCGGCAGCCGAACCGAGGGCAAGCGGCGGCCCAGACCCCAGGCCGTGTTCCTCTTCCAGGAGCTGGTCCAGGAACAACCGGCTCCCGCCAGCTTCCACGCGTTCTGGGCGGCTTCCGGCGTCCGCGCATCTGTGCGTCTGCGCGTGCGCGCGCCTCCTCCTCCCGCCTGCAGCGCAAACTGCTCGTGTGGGTCTCCTGCTTTACCGGACCAGGCCACTGGGGCCGGGAGGAGCCAGGTGGGGCCCCTCCTGCTCGTCCCGCCGGGTCTCCATCCCCAGAGCCTTCACCCCGCCACCGACTGGGTCCTGGCACTGAAATAGAACCACGACTGCCCTGAGCCAGGCCACACCCCGCCAGCCCCACTTCCCCTGCTGACCTTCCCCTCCCTGTTACTACCCTCCCACCCCTGGCCAGGCCCAGTCTCCCACCAGACCTTGAAGACAGGGCTCCTTCTCCTCACACCGAGGTCCCTGCCCTGACACTCCAACCTGCTAGGTCCTAACCTATGGCCCCTACACCCACAATCTTACCCCTCATGCCTCACCACAGGACGCACAACATCATGAAATTGTCACCCTCACCTCTCAGCCAGGTCAGTTCCATTCTAAGCGGGCCCCACACCCCACAACCTGTACCCCCTCACCATGGGATCCCCTTCACTCTGAGCACACCCCTAACCTGAGCTCACTCCCTCACCCCTCACCCTGTGGTTGGGGTGGGGAAATCCGGGCTCCAGGAATGATGACTACTGCCACAATTGGGGGATCCAGCCTAGTGTGCACCTTCATATTTAATGTCTGAGGCTACAGGGCGAGGCAGGCTGGGCTGAAGGCGGTTCCAATTCCTGCCCTGGCACCCTGATCCCCGCACCCTGTGTCTCATCTGACCCGATGGGTCAAGGTGATCCCAGGCTGCCAGCCACTGGCCTGTGGGCCTTGGGTGGTTGATGGTCCTGATGGTGGTCTGGACCCCTAGGGCGGAGGCACTGGGCATGCGGACCTTTGGGGTGGGGGAGTTCAGAGGGTGCACTTGAGCCCAGGGGTAGACAGCAGATGGTGGGCTGTGTGCATGGAGCTGTGTGTGTGGCCTGGCCTCAGCCCAGGTGGGTGCAGGGATATTGTTCATTCACACCAGGCCAGAGGGAAGAGGGACTGGAGATTTTAAAGCGTCAAAGTTAGGAAGCTAAGGCTGGAGAGAAAAGTAGGAAGGTGCACTGGCCTGGCCACCATGGAGCCCGCCGCGACGCTGGTCCCTTGCATCAGGGGAGACTGGCAGTTGACTGGCCAATGGGACATCCCCTGCTGTGGTATAGTTTACAGGCAATTGAAGGGATTTTGACAGGTAATTTTAATCCAATAATTGTCACTTTCTCTGCGGGAGATCAGGTCCAAAGTCATGGTGAATCTGGCAGGGTTCCTGCCTGAACTCCATCCTGGGACAGTAGAGGAACCACCCAGGAATCATACTCTTAGCTCTCACCCAAAGGCACTGTAATAAAGAAGAACAAATCTGACTCCATATTGGATCTGTGCCTTTTCCTTTAAACCTCTGCCGTGTTTTCTAGGCTTACTCTTGCTAGCTCTGCACCTTTTGTAAAACAATGTTGCCTTTAGCCTGAAATAAACAGGAGAGCCTATTCTCAAAACTCTGACCTTTAAGGATATTAACACTTTTGCACTCCTATAAAGATAACAAGTTGCAGAATAGAAAGTTTGTTTTGTTGCAGGTTTTACAGGAACACCATGATCTGACCCACGTGGACAGCTGCAAAGGATTCCAAAGAACAAAGTAATCCTACACCAACAAGTTTGCAACAACCAACCACAGCCTCTCCCCTATTTACTAGAAAAGGAGCCTAAAGTCTGACTTGGGGAAGATGGTTCTCCAAGATATTAGTCTGCCATTATCTTGGTCTGAAGCTGTCTACGTAGACCAGGTCATAGTGCCTCTGTAAAACCTCTAACAAAACAAAAGTTATTTTCTATTCTGCAACTTGTCATCTTTATATAAGTGCAAAAGTATTAATATCCTTAAAGATCAGAGCCTTGAAAACAGGCTCTCCTGTATATTTCAGGCTAAAGGCAACATTGTTTTACAAAAGGTGCAGAGCTAGTAAGATTAAGCCTAGAAAAGAGGGCACAGGGTTAAAGCCAAAATGACCGATCTTCTATGGAGTCAGATTTTTTTCTTTTCTATTATACTATATTCTATTTTTGTTTTAAGTTTATAAGAATAAAGTTTAGCCTTTTCCCATTTTAAATTGTGCAATTTTAAGGAGCATTAAGTGCATTCACAATGCTGTGAGACCAATACCACTGGTTTAGACAATTGCCTTCTCAAACTAAAAGCTTGTATACAAAGCGCACCCCACATCCTACCTCCCCCAGCCCATGAGAAGCACTAATCCCCTTTCTCTCTCTATTTCTTTACCTATCCTGGAGGTTCCCAATCAATGAAATCATATAAAAGGTGTTTTTTTTTTTCTTGCTGCCCACATATCTTAAGTAGGGACGGGTGAATTTTTTGTTTATTTGTTTTCATGTTAATTAGCATTTTTGTATTTTGAGAGGAAAATCCAGATAGATTAAAGATGAGACGTACCAAATGACGCCCTTTTGGTAACTCTGTGCATAATCTCGTGGTAGGCACTGCTGTTCTATGTGTGAAACCAGAGCCAGAAGGGAGATGCTTAGCTCTTCTTGTGGCAAAATAAAACCAAACTAAAGCAGAAAACAAAGGCCAAGAAAGACAGCTGGAAAGAAAAAACACAGCCTGGAAAAAGCTTTCCTCAAGACCTAAGGTCGGAGAAAAGCTTCACATCGCTGTGGTGCAAAAACCTCTTGAAGCCCAGTGTTCTGAAAAGAAACAAAACACACACAGGCAGTTCCAACGAGAGGCAGTGCAGGTGGCCAGTGTGTGCTAGAGATGCTCGACCTGTAAGGTGAGGACATAGGCAGATGGACAGACTGCAGAGACAGCATTGGCCACCATCACACTGGTAGGTCTTTAGCCCGGTGACAACCAGCCCTGGTGACAACGTGAGCAGGCAGAGGCCCCAGGAGGTCCCCTGGAGGGAAGATCAAATGGACGCTCCTCTCCGGCAGAACAAGGTACAGGATACATCAAAGTGCCACAGGAACATCCCTTCCCTAGCAGTGCTGGTCCTTAGATAAGATCCCACCAAAGTGTTTGCACAATTTTCAAAGATAATTTTTCTTTAGTAACATGAATTCAAAATAATCAATATGTCATCAAGGGATTTTCAGAAGTGACCTGCCCTGGGCCCGAAAAATACACACACATAAATACACACATATACACATAAATATATACACACATACATACAGGAAAAGAGACAGACAGACTGAAACACAGAGAAGCAGGGGAGACAGAGAAACAGAGAGAGAGACAAAACAGAGAGAGTGGCACTGAGAAACAGAGACAGATAGAAGGAACACTGGAGCTGTGAAGGAGTGGAACTCACGCACATTTTCACAAGTCAGTCTGCAGGTCAGAACCTGGTCTCAAAGTCCATCCACCCTCCAGAGGAGAGTGTGGGGATCACACAAGGGCGTGGGAACAGAAGGCAAAAAATATGAAGCCATTGTGGGGCAGCCCACCACAGAGGCCGAGATGGGACACTGGGCCTGTATGTCAACATGACAGAATGACCTAGGAGGTTGTATGCCAGAGCGGATGATGTCAGAGTTGTATTTAAATTTAGTCGCACGACTGGGAGCTGGGAAGCAAGCAATAAGGAAAGTGACTTTCTCCAGACCTCAGGGCAGACCCAGGCCTGTGTGGTATCTGCTCTGCGCTCCGCCAGCCCTCTGTGGGGTCCTTCATTTGCTGAGTCTGTGCATGAGCTCCCTGTGATGCCAGCCCGTGGGTGTGACAGATGCAGTAGGTGTTTCTAGGTCTAGAGACAGGATGGCTTCTCTAGGAAACAGGGGCCAGAATGATCCCCAGTGTGCTGATGGGAGATTGGGGAGACCCTGAGAGGCACATGGCTTTTCCATGTTGATAGCACTGCTGAGTGGGGGGAGCCATGTCTGAACCCAGCTGTGTCTTCAGAGCTGCAGCCTTGGCTGCATCCAGGCCTCCCCAGGGCTATGAGGGGGGCTGAGTTGGTGTCACTGTGTGTGGACATGGCATGGAGTGAGAAATGAGAGATTGGCAGCCCAGAAAGGCCCTTGGGGAGCTATGTGTCAGGAGGAAGCTTGGGTAAGTGGACCCCAGGAAGTGACCTCACTTCCCTGGCAATAGAGCCCAACAGAATTTGGAACCAAAGTCACCAGGCACCCACTCTGTAGAGAAGTCCCTACTCAGCTCACTTGATTGGAGACAGAGGCATGTTCTGCTGCATCCCATTATCCCGAGGCTGCAGCTCCCGGAAAGCCCGCAGCGAGGGGCTGTACGAACGCTGCCAGCGCTGGGTCATCTCTCACCCAAGGTTCCTCTGGACTTTTGGCCAGAGAGACCCAAAGGTAACACAGGGAGGCCCACAGCAGGCCTGCCCAGGCCGGGCCACCACTCAGATCCCACCCAGGTATCCCCACGGCCCCGTCCTGGCTGGTGGAGGTGGAGCAGTCACGCTGGGGATGGGTTTCTGCCTCAAGCAAGAGCAGTTCAGAGGCCTGGTGGGCCGGTCACATCCACAGCCCAGGGCAAAGCTGGCTGGCTGGGATGTGGAGAGCCAGGGAATGGTCCTGCTGCCCAAGGTGGAGCCCATGCATTCTGGGTATGTCTTTTCCCTCCCGGGTGTCTGAGCTGAACAAGGTTTCGGTCTGATCTGGCAGCAGAGGGTCGAGTGGACAGAAGCAGGAGTTTTCCTGGCCGGTCAGGGCTCTGAGACTTCCAGGCCGGGTCAGCTGCTGGTCACTGTCATTGCAGAGCTAGATACCATATATTGAACAGCAGCTGATGAATAAGAACACCAACGCCCCCTCCCCAAGTGAAGGGCTGATGTGCCACTCTTCTGAGGGCCAGCGCAGGATCCAGGTGGGTCTGAATAATGAGGGGTCCCCACCACCATGGCCCAGTAATCAGTGGGGCAGGCCTCCGACCCAGACAACACCCAGGGCTCCCCCCAGGGACCTGTCCGGAGCAGACGGGTTACTCAGCACACCCGGCTCTGACCTGGAGCACCGTGCCCACCTCACTGCAAGTAAGGTGGAGGACCAGGAGCCCCCGAAGCAGAGCCCGAAGGTCAGAAATACAGGGCTGGTGCATGTGTGCAGGTGGGGGAGGGTAGAGGGCTGGGCCACACAGGGAGGTGTCCCCAGAGGTTACCGTTGAGACCAGAGCAAAAAATGGCCTCAGACCACCTGTCTGGAAGAATTCAGTCACAGAACACATCGTGTGGGCACTTTCTGGGTGGGAGCTGTCTGGAAAGCTCTGGGAAGGTTTCTGTCTTTAAAGAGGCATATGGAAAAGGAGGCAGGTGGATAAATTTTTCCTCTCACAGCATAAGCTCTTCCACAAGACTTAAAACTCTCTCCACATCCAATAGTTACAGAGGAGGCAGGGGCAGGGGAAGATGTCAGAGACCAAAAAAAGGACGATCTGGATCCAGCAGGAGACCCCGAGCTCCCTCCTGCCACTCCTGCAGCTCCTCCTGAAACTGCATCTGCACCTGGACTGCTGGGCAACGGAGAACCAGTTCAGGCATCACCACCCCCTGGGGCAGAGCCCCCTCTGCACCCACCAACACCTTCTTCTCCAAAATGTATTCCAAAATCCCACCGTCTGTCCCCCCCCCCCAAACTTGCCGTCCCTTCCGCTAGAGATGTTTTTGTTTGGTTTTCTTTAGTTTCCTTTCTTTGTTTCACATCATTTATGGCATCCTTTATTTTTCTTTTTAGAGTTTCATGTAATAAAATATAGACTTTTCCCCTTTTAAATTGTGCAATTCATGAGCATTATGGGCATTGACAATGTTGTGAGACCATCACTAACATCTAGTTTCACACTATTTCTTTCCTCAAAGTGAAACCATGGATCCAGAGAGCGCACTCCCCTCCCTCTTCGCCCAGCCCCTGACAACCCCAAGTCCTCTTTCCTTCTGCGTGTCTTTACCTCTGATGGGTGTTCCCTTTCAATGAAACTTTATGATAGTTGGCTTTTTGTGCCTTCCCACATGTTTTCAGCAGGGGCTGCTGGTTTTTCAGTTTTCACTTGAAACAGCATTTTTATTATTTTAAGGGGATATACAGGGGGATTAAAGATGTGATGTACAAAATGAAGCCATTTTAGTAACTCTGTGCATAATCTCAGGGTAGACACTGCTGTTCCCCCTGTGACACCACAGCCAGAATACAGAAGGGAGATGCTTAGCTCTTCCTGTGGCAAAAACAAAACCAAACAAATCAAAAAAATTAGCAAAAGCCCAGAAAAACTGCTTGAAAGACAAACCACAACCTGGAAAAAGCATTGTTCATAACTCAAGTTTGGAGAAAGGTTTCCCATCCCTGTAGTCCAAAAATCTTTCAAAACGCAGTGTTCTAAACGGAAACAGAACAGACATGGTCAGTTCCAATGAGAGGCAATGCAGGTGGCCTGTGTGTGTTAGAGATGCTTGACCTCTCAGGTGAGAACACAGGCAGACAGAAACACTGCAGAGACAACACCGGTCACCATAACACTGGTGGGTCTTTAGTCAGGTGACAACCAGCCCTGGTGACAATGTAAGCAGGCAGAGGCTCCAGCAGATCCCCTGGAGGGAAGAGTGAAGGGATGCTCCTCTTCAGGAGAACAGGGTGCAGGACGCATCAAAGGGCCACAGACGCATCTCTTCCCCAGAAGTTATGATCCTTACAGTTCATCCCACTAAAATCCTTACACACCTATTCAAAGATGCCTTTTCAAGGGTATTCATCACAGCACTGGTTGCAACAGTCGGAATTAAAGCAACACTAATGTTGATGGAGAGGGGATTGGGTCCACTCGTTCTGGTTCATGTGGATGAATGAATGCTGTGCAGTTGGAAAAGTGGGTGTCTGGTCTCAACCCAAAGTCAAGGGAGGCCTCAGGGTGGAAGTATGCAGACCCACTGTCTGCATCCAGGGTCCCATCTGCATGACCACATATGTGTGAAATCAGTATAGATGTAAACTGATCTGATTGTGAGTGTGCGAGAGACAGAGATGGAGAAAGACATACTGAGAGACACAGAGACTGAGACATAAGCACCAAATCATTCATGACAGTCACCTCTGTGGGTGGGAATTACAAATCTCTTCTCTTTTAGGCAGTATTTCAATTTTTCATACTGTGTCTTTATTACTCTACTAATTCTAAAAGGATTAAAATCCTATGTTAATGTGACCCATTCATTGCTCATCTATGGAGTAATTAAAGTACATTAATCCTATTTTTAAAAGAATATAAAGTCTTCTCAGGACTCAGTTCCATGTCAGCTCCATGGCAGTAGAGGTTCTCCAGGAGGTCGTGTCTCTTCTGAATCAGCATCCAATAGAGGTGAGGAAGAAGTACCAGACTTGGACACTGAAGATTACAATAGATGAGAGATTCTGTCAAGAGAAATTAAGACCTACATTCACAGAGAATAATCCCATATTCATGGAGCAGAAGGCTTCATTCTACTAAGATGACAGTAGTCCATGAATAGATGTAAGGATTCAAAGTATGCCTACCCAAATCCCAGGTGGTGTTTTGCAGGAATTGACAATCAATATAAAATTCACGTGGAAAACCCAGGGGCTCAGAATACATGAGTGAATCTTAAAAAAGAAGAACAAACTTCGAGGAATGGAAAGTCAGATGGAAACCACGGTTAATACAAAAGCACTTTAGCTGAAGATACCTGAGATTCAATAGATGTAGAAGAAAACCTGTCATGGAAACCAATTTTCTCCTCTCCATTTGCCCTATTAAGTTAGGTTGATAAAAAAAGCCTTCAAATTTCACCATTTAACATGGTAGTTACTTTT
This sequence comes from Camelus dromedarius, assembly GCF_036321535.1. NCBI lineage: Eukaryota > Metazoa > Chordata > Mammalia > Artiodactyla > Camelidae > Camelus > Camelus dromedarius. The sequence continues at coordinate 255,837 of NW_026989839.1, forward strand.
CTGGTTGGCTCCTACGTGTGTATAAATAAACCGTTTCTCTCGTTCATCTCCTCTTTACTTCTGTGGGCTCTTTGGGAGGGACTCTGGATGTTGGGGACCTGCTCTTTTCTAACCTTCTTTAGTGATATCTTTTGTCCATGGTGAAGTGATTAAAAAAAAAAGAAAAGCTCATTGGTTTTGGGCCAGATTTGGAACATGTATACCTTTGGAGACCCCCTGGAGGAACAATGGGGTTCAATACTGCTGGGAGAATTTACTGGTTGTCTTGTCCAAATGCCTAACAAGACGCTATTTGCAAGGTTTTTTTTTTTTTTTTTTAAAGATTCTTACCCTAAAACAAATACCCTATCTAAACCTCTTGGATGATCAAATAGAAAGAAAAAAGGAGAATCATGTCTGGCCTAAGAACACTTCCTTAATAAAACGGAAGGACAAAATCAGATTCAGAGCAAAAATTAATATCCATTTATACCATCAACCCTCCCACTCTTTTTACACTGTCCTCATGTAATCTGCCAGATGGCGCCCTGGAGAAGGCCCTTTGCCCGGAACTCATGCTCATTTTCAGAGCTCGGCCAAGCGGGAGGTTGGTCCCCAGGGCCTGAGAGGGGCTACTTGTGAAATCTTCTCTGCTGAGACCCAGTGGACTGAAGGGAACTGTGTGCTCTGAGTGAGAGAGAGCACACGGAGCCTCTGTGGAGGCATCTCTGAGATCATTCCAAAGGCACACAGCTCTAACTGTGGACACGGGGAATTTTGATAGGCATCTTAGTTGGAAATCTCCTCCTGGATAGAAAGAAGCAGATTCAAGATGTTGCAATTGGATGGGCAGGTCGGCCTCTCGAATTTGTCGATGAGGAAGACACGCAATTCTCTGCAGAAGTAGGAACACCCATCCCTGCTCTGCTGACTTCATCTACAGAGAAACAGAGACGCGGCTCTAGGGGGAATTAAACACCCACCAACCCTTCTTACCAACGTCAAAGTCCCCACTTTATTCTCCTGTCAGGTCTCTGTACAAAAACTGTGGCTCAGCCCCAAATATCACATACCCATCACCCTGAACCACTCTGTGTCTGTGTCCAACTCGAGCATTAAGGCCTGTGACCGTTACTGTCAAATCGTGTCCCCATTTCAGCCCGTCTCCCCCCATCATCCCAGCCCAACCTCAGTGTCTCTCTCCAGGTCAGCAGCACTCTTCCCAGTGCCTTCCCATCAGCTTACCTTGCCCTGCTTCCATTGCTTATTCCCCATATGTTACCCACAGCGGTCTTATTAAAGTATGAATCAGATCAAGTTGTTCTGCTTTGCAAAATACTCTCGTGATTTTCCGTTGTGTTCAGAAGGATATCCGGAGTCCCTACCAAGGCCCTGTGTGATCCGGTCCCTCACCTGTCTCTGCAGCCTCAGGTCTCACCGTTCTGCTCCAGCCCATCTTCACCGCCCAGATGGTCCCCACTGGGACAGCTGTGTTTGTAACTCCAAGTCTCGTACCTACACTTCTCCCCGCCTGGGAGGCTTTTCTTGTCTGGTACCTACGTGGCTTATTCTTTTGCTTCATTCAGGACTTTGTTCAAATTATTTTACCCACAGAAAGGACTTATCTGACCACATTATTTAAAATAGCACACACATATTTCTTATTCAATCATTTTCTCTCCTAATAAGTTTTGTTTCTTTGTGGCAATTATAAGCACCTGGCAGTACATAATATATTTATTTGCTTACTGGCTTATTGTCTATCTTTCTTACTAGACTTATATTCATGGAACCACAAATAACTGTTTTAACCAGTAACTTTCATGCCACCTTTAAATGAATTCTTTTATAAGGTGAGAATTTCAGAGGTTTCCACGGGTTGCTTAGGGGAAAAAAGAGAAAGAATTCAGGTTGAACTAGGTTATTAAGGACGTGGGAGTTGGTTATTTATTTTATTCATTGTAGTGTGTATCTGTTAATCCCAAACTCCTAATCTAGCAAAAGACTGAGCTGATTACTATGTAAAAAATGTTTTTTTCTTTTAAAGTTGGATTGTTTGAGATCTCTTTTCTTCTTTGTTCTTTTTCTTTTGTTAAAACAGAATTTTCCTTATTATTTTTTTACATTGAGGTACTGGGAATTGAACCCAGCACGTACTCTACCCCTTGAACTATACCCTCCCCTCCAAAGACAATTATTTTTATACTTTGACAATACCATACTGAATTAAGAATTTTTTACTCCATTTTCCCTTCAGAGAGTTTATAACTGAGGGAGAGAGTCAGAGGAAGCCCTGGGCCATCACTTCATTCTCAGTGGGGTACTACACAGCACAGAAGCTAGGCTGTCGCCAGGCCCAGCTCACCTTTCTGCTCTGAGGGTAGACTCAGGCCACTTCTCTAAACAGAGACGTGTTAGAAGCAGCAGAAAGCCAACTAGCGAGAAACAATGACAAAACTGACCCACCTGCAGTTGGACATCATCTGATCTGAAATGACCGTCTTAAAGCTCTTCTTCCTATTAGTGGATGGTTTTCAAAAATATTCCCAAGGAGATGACTCTCACTCTATTTTTCTGGATTTCTTGGGCATTCTATGACTTTGACTGCAGGCTTGATTTTCTGCACAACGTCTGCAGGGAAGCCAGGCAGAAAACGTGAACAGACACTGCAGGCCACAGCTGAGGCCTCCGGTCAAAGCATCCTTGTTGTGCAGAGCCTACGTTCATGGGACCATTTTCATTACTGCTGTAATTAGTTCTCATCCAATTGTCCCACTGAAAATGTTTATAGATGGAAGGTGGTCTGACGCAGGTGAGCAGTGGGGATGTGGGATGAAGATGGCAGACAGACTGGAAGGAGAGATGGGAAATATTTCCTCAGGCTTCAGTTTGGAAGATTTCTGATTTTCATATGGACATTAAACTGGGTCAGGATGAAGCACCGTTTACTCTATGACGGGGTGATGTACACGTATCCCTACAACTTCTAAAAAATATGTTGAAGTTGGACGTGACAGCCTAGGGGACAGACAGCTTAGAGTGACACCTCTGTTCCAGGCTGCCTATGATCTTGGGCTCACAGAGAGAAAAAGAATACACATATTTTTCCTGTGTAGCTCTATGTGAAATTATATTGACCCTTGCCGAATGGTGTAAGATCAGAGATCATGTAGTCTTTCTTACGTCGCAAAGGCAACAATTCTTCTTGATGAGTCAGCAGACTGTTTCCGATGGCCCGGGGTCTGTGCCAGACATTAGCTGTCTAGACAAATACCACACAGATCCCCATCCCTCAAGGAGATCACAGTGTGGCATGGAAGAGACAAATTTAAATAGGTTTTCAAAACAATGTGTTAAGATTCACTTGGCATCATGTATACTGTATGTTCAGAGGGGCTTTTGCACTGCCTGGGGCAGGGTTCTAGAAGGTAGGGAAGGTGTCAGAGAGGAAATGCTTTCTGCACTGACATCTGAAGGATTCCAGCAAATCTGCAGACCAGGAGAGTGCGTGGTGGGGACGGGATTCTCAGCAGCTTGTGTGTCTCGTGCAGAGGTCTGGTCGTGTCTAACAGCACTTTGCAATTAGGGAAGGAAGATCAGTGAGGCTAGAGGCTGTGAGGAACTAACGGAAACTGAGGCTGAAAAAAAGCAGCAACTAGGTTATGAGAAGGTGTGACGTTAAATCAGGGAGCTTGGACTTCCTAACTTATGCAGCGGGGAATTCTTTGGGGTTTTAAGGAGGAGAGTGACACAGATTAGCCATTAAAAGTGAACAAAGTGGATTGTTCACTCTAAAGAACAGCACTGGGGAGACTAGCAAGGGGTGGGAATTAATGCACTGGGGAGTGAGGGGCGTGGACTTAGTTGGGGGATATTAAGGAATAGAATTGTAGTACTGACGGGGGTGAGGGAGTGGAAAAGTAAAGGAAAACTCCCAGATGTATGGCACGGAAAACAGATGGGATAGTGATGCCATTGTTTGAAGAAGTAAACCTACTTCTGAGCGAGTGTAAATTCAAACACACAGAGCTTGAGATTTTTATGGGCTAATCAAGTGGGAATGTCTACTTGTCAATTATAAGTATATTTCTGGGACTGAACTGAGATGTCCTTGCTGGAAAAGATTTGACAGTTAATCAGTGGACAGAGAGCAGTTGAAGCCACGGGAATAAATGCCACCCACTGACATTTTATCAAAGAAAAGGGAAGGAGGGCACTTCTGGTTCAGAAAATATGGCAGACCAGAAACTTGAAGACCCACTCACTAAAGACACATAAAAACGTAGGACACAATGGCCCCAATCTTTTCTTGTTTTTTTTTTTTTTTTTTTAACAGGCACCTTTATTGTGGTATGTTTCCTGTATAGTAAATTACACATATTTCACATGTACTATTTGATGAATTTGATAGATGTCTACACCCAGAAAACCATCACCACAATCAAGATAGCTAACATTTCCGTAACTCCCCAAGAGGGACACTTTTCCAATTCCCATATTTATCCCTTCCCATCCCCTTCTCTCCCTGGTAACCGTAAGTTTGTTTCTCTATGTCTGTGGGTCTGTTTCTCTTTTGTAGTTAAGTTCATTTGTGTCTTTTTTGATTCCACATATAATTGAAATCATATGGCATTTTTCTCTTTTTCTGGCTTACTTCACTTAGAATGACTATCTCTACGTCCATCCTTGTTGCTGCAAATGGCATTATTTTGTTCTTTTTAATGGCTGAGCAGTATACCTTTGTATAAATATACTACAATATATTTATCCAGTCAGCTGTCGATGGACATTTGGGTTGTTGTCATGTCCTGGCTATTATAAATAGTGCTGCAGTAAGCATTGAGGTGCATGTGACTTTTTGAATTAGAGTTTTCTTCTGACATATACCCGGGAGTGAGAAGGCTGGATCATGAGTTAAGTCTATTTTCAGCTTTTAAAGGAAATTCCACACTGTCTTCTCTAGTGAAAATGCAGCCCATTTTGTGAAAGCAGACCATTCTCAGAAAGTAACTGGTATTTCTAGGGGCCAGACATGAAGCGCAGTGAGTGTGGCCTGTTCAAGAATAAGAGGGCAGTCTGCCAGGTCTGGAGGAGAGTGACAAGGGAAGTGTGGTACAGGTAGGATTCAGACCACGTGGGGACATGACAGGCTGGGATAAGGAGCCTGGACTTCCAGTCATCCCTTGGTAATCATGGGGCATTGTTTCCAGGACTCCCCCGACGTCAACATCCATGGATGCTGACGCCTCTTGTATAAAATGGCATAGGACTTGCATGGAACTTATGTGCACCCTCCCGTGTACTTTTTCAATATATATACAAACTTTTTTTATTGAGATATAGTCATTTTAAAACATTGTATCAAATTCCAGCATAGAGCAGAAGTTTTCAGATATACATGAATATACACGTATATTTGTTGTCACTTTCTCTTTTGCTGTGTCCTCCTGTGTACTTTAAATTATCTCTAGGTTACTTCTGGTATCTAATACAACATGAATGCTATGTAAGTAGTTGCCAGTGTATGGCAAATTCAAGTGTTGCTTTTTGAAACTTTGTGTTTTTTTCCCGAGGATTTTCAATCCACAGTTAGTTGAATCTGCTGGATAGGGAGCCCCTAGATACGGAGAACCCCCAAGCTCCTCCTTCCCACCTCCTAAATTTCCACTGCAAGCACTGAAGGGGTCCAAACATAGAAGAGCGCCATCTACCTGCTGGAAACCCTGAGGAATTCCGTCAGCGTATGTAGCGCAGGAGAGAAGGCTTAGGGCCAACTAGTGGGAAAGGAGGGCCTGCCTGGAGAGGAAGGAGGAAGGACCGCAGCAGAAGCCATCTCGTACTCTTACTGGAACTAGCTGATAGCAGTGAGGGACGACGAGGAACTGGGAACACGGTGCATGGGGGGCGATCCTGGCCGCCAGGTGCAGGGTTCACATAGCTGGGACCCAGTTTGTAGGATCAAAATAACAAGGAGGGAGAGGGGCTGCCTCAGCCCCGGGATCCTGACAACGGCCACAACGCCGTGACCCCAGCTAATGCGGCTCCCCTAGTAAGCCAGAAAAAGGAAACTCTGTGCCAAGATATTGCAGATTCCACCGCAGCCACACGGATAACTAGATCTCTAAGCTGACAAAATGTAACCACCAGAAACAGGAATCTTTCCTTTTCTCTTCATTTGGACCTTTGGACAGGGAGCCACACATCTCGGATGGGAACCATCTTTAATCCAATAGAGAGCTCACTTTTTCAGGAATAAGCATGGAGAAAAAGAGTGGGGTGATGGTTTAAAGCGGAAGTCAAAGTGGAAGCCCATCTGAGAAATGGTAAAAACATGCATCTCAATGAATCTGAGTTATGGCGAAAAGAAGGAGGAAGGTTAAGGAAATCTCTATCCAGCAGACAAGACTAGCCAGTCATAAAAAGACAGCACTTTAAATCAAGAAAACTGTTTTTGTTTTTTGGTGATGATAAACAATGCCATAATTTAAAACAAGGCTTGGGCCATCAACAACACGCTGAGAGTTGTTGAGGAGGAGAACATAAAGCTGCATATAGACATGAATGGTTTCCAAGTCCACCGCTCGGAAAACTTAGCCAATCATGTGTCCAGTTGATTTGAAAATCCCGATAAGTAAATAACTCAAAAGTGGGAAAGACATGGTATTAAATAGTGATAGTGAGCAATGAAATCCAAGAAGTTTATACCTATATTTTCATTGTTAATATAACAAACTGAAAGCAACTGTCAAAAAGTAGTAACTGGAGGACACTTACACACACACACACACACACACAAACGCACACACACACAATCTGGAGCAGCAGAGAGGTAAAATATGCTAAATTTATCATTATTGTGGAACAGGATCTAATAGAATATTTCATTTTTGATAGTGTTATAGGAATACTGGTCCAATTACATAGAAAGTTATGAACTTAGAAATGATTTATAAAAATTTAGAGAGAATTTTCATTAAAAGGCAATATAGCTTCCAAATCATTGAAGAGAAAATTAACAATAAAAAAAATTATCAATCCAGCTAATATGGAGTATTTACCATCCTAAATTAAACCACAAAATGGATACAATATATGAAGCAATGATTTTTAAGAGAGGTGAAACGATCATCCACTAGGACCCTGTCCTGCCACCCCCATAACAAGGCTGCTAGGCCTCCTACTGCCATCACCAATAATGTCCACCAAGAGGCGTCATTTCCTTCCTCTGCTCCTACTGCAGAGCCAGTCCTGAGCAGTCCTTTTCCAGATCTTGGCAGACAGCTCCCAGAAGTGCTCTCGTGGGCCTTGGTCCATTTTGGCCACCAGCAAAGGGATCAAGGATGAGCAGTAAGCCTCCTTACTCATCCAAGACCTAGGAACCTATCTGATTTCTGAGCACGGCTTCACTCTTGTCTGCTGTCTGGTACTCTGCCCGGCTTCCCGAGTCCCCGGATTGGGCAGCCTGCACGCTGGCCACAGCCCATCAAAATCTGTTCCCCTGCCATGAGGCCACGCGTGATCGTGAGCAGGGCTCCAGGCCTCTGGAGCAGCGTGGCTTGGACTGCGTCCTGGCCCTTGGCGCGCGAGTTCCATGCCCTTGGTTGAGTCAGTTAACATCTCTAAGCTAAGTTTCCTCAACAGTAAAATGAAGACATATCAATATGGTAAAAAAAAAAATCAGAATCGGGGCGGAATAAATTTCTGATGACTGAAGATTTTCTAAATTTTGAATTATACAGCGAAAGACATCATACAAATTTTACTACTTCAGAATTCTAAAGGACAGCTTCTACTGTTAAAACTAATGCATGAACGTACACACAAATACACGTGCAGACACACTGACTCTGATCCACATACATCCCTACACACACACGTACATGGACTCATGTACCACACACACACATAGCATGCACACAACCACATATATCCCCAGGGGCGCCTGTGCACAGCCACATACACACTCACAGTCATGTACCACAAAATTCCCCAGGTGCATTCGAGCGCACACACACGTCATAACCTCCTTTGGCATTATTCTAAATCAATTTACAATTGAGGGTCTCAGTGTCCATTGTTTTATCCGCTCAGAAGATCCTGACTTCGGAGCGTGAAGCAGGAGCCCTTCGTCGCTGGAGACGGTCTTTGCCACTTACAGTCTCAGTAGAGCCAACATAAATGCTCTGGACCTTTGGAAGTGCAGTTCCAGAACATACCTGGGAGCTCACATCCTATATATCTAAACATTTTAAGTGCAGTAGGTTCTAAAGTCCTGCCTTTACAAATATATATTTATTATAAGCAGGAAGGCCAGGTTCAAAATTAGAATTCCCAGACACAGGGGAGTCCTGCAAAGAAAGTGAGCGTGAGGGGAGAGCTGATTCCCAGACTCTGATCACTAGCCTGACCCTTTTCTTCCCAATGCTGGGTCCATCCCTTGCCATAAGGGGCTTTGGATGTGCACAGGGGGACACTCAGATTTCACGTCCGGGCTCTGCCTATAACCTCCATGCAAACAGCTGCCCTTTAGTCTCTCTGTGAGTCCTGGGTATCTGAAATCCGGGGAGAGCCTGTGCAGGCACTAGAAATGGGTCAGGGGCTGCTGAGGCAGGGCATTCGGGGTCCTGGTTTTCTAGAGCACGGGGTGGAGCAAATGACCATGTCCCCTTAGTCCTGCTGACGCCACCCGATGGAGGGAGTGGCCAGAGAAAGTATCAGGGCCAGGGGGACAGTCTACAGTGCAGGACCGAGGGCAGCGTGTCCCCTTGCAGGGGTCTAAAGCGAGAAGCCCTAAGGAAAGTTCTGAGGAGGCTGTAATGTATCATCATTCCCATTAATTAAAAAAAACAAAAGCTTACCACAGGCGTGCGTGGGATGGGTTTTGTTCTAACAAGGGAATGCACTTGCCAATGTCTGGCCATAGAGGGCTGGTGGGCTTGCCAGGTTGACGAGGAACTGAGAGGCCGTTATTCTCCACTGGGTCTAAACACTGCCTGAATTCCTCCAGGTGACACTTAAATGCAGTGAGACATGGAACCCTCTCAAGTTGTTAAAATATTCATGGTGAGCCATTCAACTCTCTCCTCATTCTTGGCTACGAAAGCACGATAAACACAGGTGGGAATCTCATCAGCCTGTTGGTTGGTTCACTGTCCATCTGGCGCCCCCTCTTGTAGGAGGCTTTATCACATCACCCAGGGCTGACCCATCTCAGGATCACAGCTGATTTTCTGCAGGTGGCATCACTTGCTGGTGACACGAAGGAGACATGTTAGCCACCTCCCAAACACTGAGGCTTCTCCTGGGAGGAGCCTGCAGACCACCAGTCCAGCCTCTGCACAATGATGCTCCTCAGTGTCACTCCCGGCTTGCTGCCCTGGCCTCTAACTCTGGCCAGAACCTCGCTGGATTGTCGATAAATGTCAGCCATGCACCACGTCTAAGCTTCACGTCCAGATGAGACCATGGTTCTTCTTTACTTCCCATCGATGGATTGTTTGATCTTTGTGTAATCGTGTCGGCAGGAAGGCCAGTACCGCCCTCTTGAGGTCTCCCCGTACCGCCTCTCTCTGTAACTGTCCTAGCGCCCCAGGGGATCGGGTCTGAAGCCTGGCACTCAGACACGAGGATGACAGCTGGAGAGACAGGAATCCACTCCTGCTGTGGCTTCTACTGAGGCTCGATGTGGCCATACAAATGGATCCCACAGGCCCTGACTTCACTTGACTCACTGCAGGGATGCTCCCACACTGCCCCGTTCCACCCAGAGACCGAGGGCTTTCTGCTTGTTCCCGAAAGCCCCACCCCCGAGGGTCACTGGGTCCAGTGGAGCGTCCAGCCTGGTTCCCCGCCAGCCCTTAGGGCTTTGGTGGGGCCTGGAACATCAACTACCCTCCCCTTAGGGGCCCGTTTGTCCTTTCCAGCCAACAGACCTAGGTCATAAGCACTTTAACTCACCTGAGGGTGTTTTCCTCACTTCAGGGGCAGTGAGGACGGGGCTTCTTCACACTCCAAGTGCCCCCGGTCTGGATGCAGACAGTCTGGCTCTCCCCCAAGTCCTGCAGTTCCCGGCCACACCTGCTGCTGGTCACATTCTGTGCTGTGTTCTCTTCCAGGACAAGAGGTGCACTCTGCCCCCAACCCCGCCCCCACCAGCGGTGGCAGAGTCGGCGGACAGGCAGGTGAGCTTGGGCCTGAGACAGTGCCCGCAAATCAGTGCCCCAGAGGCCGCTGGTGACTAGAGGGACCACGCGGCAGAAGCCAGCATGGGAAGGGAGGAGGATGAAGGTTCAGGATAAGGAGATGAAAGGGGGAACGGATAGCACTGTGAGTACCTCGACCATGAAAGGGAAGAGAAAAGACAGTGACAGCTGGAGCGGTGTCGGTGTTAAAAGCTGAGGGCTTTTTATTTAAATTTTATTAATTACCAATATATATTGATAGATTTCTTATTTTATTAAAGATTATGTGCCATGTCATATAACAAGATATAGAATGATATTATTTATTAAATAATACATAATAGAAGATATACTAGCATATTATGTTCTGTTTATTTATTAGCAGATAGTATATAATATATATGTAGGTGTTTATATACATAACATATAATTCATGCATCTATGTAATATATAACCCATAACAAATAATGTAAGATTATGATTAATATATAATATAACAAGATTACATAACAATTATGATGTAATATTACCCATTGTATGTCTTGGTTCATGACACATTCTCATCATAGGTGCCTGTCAGAGGTATTTATGTATTAAAATTAATATTAGAAGACACAGTTATGAACATATCACCCAGCATCATAACAGGAATATTGACAGAGTCATACTGTGTCCTCTTTCCCTATCCTGTACTTGGCCTCTTCTCATAGGAAATAACCATCATCCTGAATCCTGGCTTACCCTTCTCTTGTGTTATTTTCACACACACAATATTTAAGATCAGTTAAAACAAATGAACTGCAGGTACATGCAATGAAATGGATGAATCATACACTCTATGTTAAATTGAAAAAGTAAGCCCTAGAAGGTGGCCTATAGGGTGCTATGCTTTTAACTGTGTATATATATGACAACTAAACTCACTAAATTAAGAACAACTACAGTTAGAGTCCAGGTGGGAGAGAGACAGATAAAATTTGAGGTGAGCATATTTGCTGCAGGTGAGCGAGATCCTTTCCAGTAACATGTCATTCTCTCTGAAGCAGGAGGCAAGGCCATCTGCTGGGAGTCAGGGAAGAGGCAGAGGGAAGCTTCAAGGTGTGCAAAGAGCAGAGAACGTTAACACCACTGAGTGATAAGTGGGGAAATGTGCTCACTAGAGAAATCCTGGAGGATTTCCTGGCAGCGGCAACATGGTGGGAATTGATTTGTAGTCTTAGAAACCTGTGCTGGGAGAGCCTGCGGCCTGCAGGCTCAGAAAAAGTAGAGCTGGGTGAACCGAGATGGAAGTCGGCCTGGTGAGGAACTGAAAAGTTCAAGGCTCAAGGGGGTTTTTTTTCTCACAAAGAGAGTGCTGACTGTGGATGCAGAGCTGGAAGGTGGGGAAGTGGAAGTAAGAGGAACGTGGACAGGCAGGAAAGCAGAGTCAGTGCATGATGCCCCAGTGAGGGTGAAGGAGTGCCAGGGAGGCTGGAGGAGAAGCAGCTTGACGGCTAGAGGTGGGCACTTAAAGGAGAGTGCAAGGAACTTGGGTGGAGACACGCCCGGGTATGAGCCCGGGGGGAGGGTGAATGGGGGGTGGCTGGCTCAGGCTGACGGAGAATGAGACCCTAAAATGACCACACTGGGTGGAGGAGGGAGAATGAACTTTGACGTCTTGATGGTAGGAGGCGAGGCAATACAGAGCTGGTGGTCCAGGTGCTCCTGACTGAGGCAGATGAGCAGGGAGGCCAGGGTGGCAGGCACTGATAGGAAAGGATCCGTGTTTTCCAGGTGCTCCCACGAGGGGAGGAGCAATCATCTGAAGGTGGAAAGTGAGCACAAGGAGGCCAACCCAGGCTCCTGGTCAAACTGGGGTTGTGAGGGGGCAAAGTGTCAACTCCAGAGATGGTTACCCAGGAAGCAGGGACCACGGGTGAAGTGAGGGGACACTCAGAGAAGAGAGGGAGAAGAGTCTTCTGGGTTTAGGGGGAAGAGAGGCCCCAGGACAAAGGAGCACAGAGGCACAGTGATGAGGATGGGCTGGCTCTATGGTGACAATGAAGGGATGGCTGGATCTTTGTCCTGAGGGCTTAGGTTGGGGGGACTACTGGCCTCATGAGGATCCCCTCTCAGCAGCCTGGAGAGACGCTCCCGCTCCTGAGGGCTGTGTGGCCACCACTGTTCCCGGAGGGGCACTGCCTCCATCTTTTCTTATCAGACTTTCCTGCCCAGCCCCCTACTGCCAGCGAGGGAGCCTGGGCCTCGAAGCTGCTTCCCGTGGAGGGACACAGGCTCCTCGGAGAAGCAGGCTGATCTTACTTTTCTCCATAACCCAGAGCCTAGCAAAGCGCCAGCCCATGTGTGGGCCATGTAGGGGCTCGGATACTTACTATACTAACTCAAAGCAGTAGAATTGCAGAGCTGGAGGAAGTGACCACTGAGCTCACAGAGTTCACTGCCCACACCCCCATTCTACAGATGAGGAATCAGAGACCAAGCGGTGAAGCAGCCTTGGCCAAGGTCACGCTGCTCTTAAATGCTGGCCTGTGTCGGGCATGCCAAGTGATGTGCTGCAGTGAAGGGGCTGAGAGGGGGCTCTGGGGCCAGACATCTTGGGTTCAATTCCCAGCTCTGCCATTTATTAGCCGTGTGATTAATGAATGTCCTTACCTTTAAAGTGGAACTCATAGTGGTGCGAACTCATTGGGTTGTCATGAACACAGCGTTCATGGTACAGCAGGACAGAGTTCTGTAAGGGTTTGCTATTGCTTTGGTTACTATTATTATCACCAATTGAACCCTGAAATGAAGAACAAAGGCAGCAAGAATTTTCATTTTAAAGGATTTTAAAATCCTCTGATGAATGCTTCATTTCATCTATTCAAGTTTGCATTTGACACTTATTAACACCTACACAATGGATGACTTTTGAGGCACTCTTGCTTCATGTCTTTAATTCTCACTAATGACACAGGCTATTTAACAGGCAGCAGTTTCTTTTCCAGGAAGAGGGACAAAAGGTTAAAATGTCTCAGTGCCTCTCAGTCCCAAGTGAGTTGGTTGTGACCTGTCAACCCAGCTTTGGGGAAGTGCCCGCTCCCCCTGGGCTCGCTGAGCTGCCCCGCAGCCTCGGGGGTGCCGTACCCCCACACGAATCCAGTCTCTTGGTTCCTATCTTTGCTTCAGATCCCTCAAGGACTGCCCATGCCCCAGGGCCCCATCTGCCCCACCAGCCTCGCCTGCTGGAATCCAGGACACTATCCTGGGTCTCAACCATCCTCTGTTCATATGACCGCCCCACTACTCTACACTTTGTCCTTCAAGTGTGGGCTCCTGTGGCTCGCCACACAGCAGGGGTCTCCCCGTCCTCCACGTTGGGTAACTGCATTGTCCTGCACAGTGCCTAGTGAACACGTGTGGAGGCAGGAAGAATACAGAACAACAGGTGCTCAGAGGGGCTGCCTTTCCCACTGCAGGGACCCTAGAGAGCTTTCTCCCAGCTGGTTATTCACAGGCGCTGAAGCTGTGGAATCTCGATCTCACCAATTTAAAGGGCACCATCACTAATTACAAAAGCAATCATTTCTTCAGTAGCCAAAGGAGAAAAGACTTTGTTCCCCACCTCCAACTTTTTTCCTCCACCTTCAGATGTTTCTCATCTCTGGACTAGGGTAGAAAGCAACTCAAAGAATATTATTTTTCAACGTATTTTCCCACTCTGAAAATTGCTTTCCCAGAACCGATGAAGGCTAGAATGGACTTAGCTTTCCTGGACCGAGTATTCAGAGGCCTGGGGTGGAAAGGGGAGATAACTCAGCAATATTGAACCTAACAGAGACATTACAATGTTCTATTCTAAACAGAAAGGAAGCACGGTGCTGTAGAAACAGGAAAACCATAGTTGGAAATGCAATAAAGAGTTACAAGAGAATAAACATAAAGATGTAAAAATGAAAAAGGATATCAAAATAAAAAAAGGTGGGAATGGGAGAGGGGAACAAGAAAATATAGATATTTTTCTTTCTTTTTTTTTCTTCATTATACTTAGGATGTGTTGGAGCCTACACGATTATCAGTCTAAAGAAAATAGATATAGTAATGGGTTGATATATTTGAAGAATAAGGGAACCACAAATCAAAAGCATACAATACAGTCACAAAAAAACCAAAAAGAAACAAACTCAAAATGGCTTAAAGACTTAAATATTAGACAAGACACTAAAAACTTCTCTCAAGAAAACATAGGCAAAACATTATTTGACATACATCTCAGCAATGTTTTCGTAGGGCAATCTAAGCAACCCAAGCAACAGAAATAAAAGCCAAAATAAATAAATGAGACCTAATTAAACTTATAAACTTTTGCACAGCAATAGAAACCATAAGTAAAACTAAAAGACAACCTATGGAATGGGAGAAAATATTTGCAAAAGATGAGACTGACAATGGCTTAATTTCTAGACTATATAAATTGTTCATACAACTTAATAAGAAAAAATAAACAACCAAATCCAAAAATGTGCAGAACAACTAAACAAGCAATTCTCCAATGAAGACACACAAATGGCCAATAGGCATATAAAAAAATGCTCAGTATCGCTCAATTATCAGAGAATTGCAGCTCAAAACTACAATGTTATCATCTCACACCAGTCAGAATGGCCATCATTCAAAAGTCCACAAACCATAAATGCCGGAGAGGCTGTGGAGAAATGGAAACCCTCCTACATTGTTGGTGGGAATGTAGTTTGGAGCAGCCACTGTGGAAAACAGTATGGAGATTCCTCAAAAGACAAAAAAAAAAAAAAAAAAGACTTATTACCTAGTCCAGCAATCCTGCTCCTGGGCATATATCCAGAGGGAACCTTCATTCCAAAAGATACCTGCACCCCAATGTTCACAGGAGCACTCTTTAAAATGGCCAAGACATAGAAGCAAACTAAACGTCCACTGACAGATGACTGGGTAAAGATGTGGTATTTAGATATAACAGAATATTACTCAGTCATAACAAAGAAGGAAATAAAGCCATTTACAGCAACTTGGATGGAACTGGAGATTATCTCACTAAGTGAAATAAGTCAGACAAAGACAAGTATAATATGATATCATTTATATGTGGAATTTTAAAAAAAATTATACAAATGAACTTATTTATAAAACAAAAACAGACTCACAGACTTATAAAACAAACTTAGGAGTTTGGGATTAACAGATACAAATTACTATATGTAAAACAGACAAATGACAAGGATTCACTGTAGAACACAGGGAACAGTATTCAGTATGTTCCAACCTATAATGGAAAAGAACCTGAAAAAGAATAGACTATGTATATTTACAACTGAATCACTATGCTGTATACCTGAAACTAACAAAACAGCACAGGGAGTGAGTCCTTCTGGGACAAGGCCTCTGTGGCAGTGGCCTCCTTGTCACCGCTCCATCTCACCAGGAGGCCAGGGTTTTCAGAGCTGAGCGGACATAGAGCTCATACACTTCAAATTGATTTCCTGAAAAAACTATGGAAAAACCAAATTCACCTGCAGTGTGGGAAACATGAGCAGGGCCACTAAGCAGACCGACAAACCCAAAGTAAGATGGCCCGTTGTTCAGAACGGAAACAGAAAAACGACCACCTGACCCCAGTTAAATTACCACCTCACCTGCAATGAACTGCTCGTACTCAATGTCAGGGATGTTTCTGTTGAGACTTGGGAGGTCAAAGGAGTCGGACCAGGGATCGGGGCTCTGCCAGTGGTAGAGGTGGCCCCAAGGGAATAGCACCAGTACCGGCTCCTCCATCTTCAGCAGGGTCTTCAGGAGGAAGGCAATGTGGATGCAGATGTTCCTACGGAGGCTGAAGCCCTCTGGATTGTTGACGTCACACAGAAGGTACCTGGCAGGGAGCAAAGGAGAGCGGGTCATCAGGGCCAGGCCTCTGCACAGGAATCCCGGCTTAGATAGAACAGATACAACGGGAATCCCTGCACAGCCCATGGCCTACAATCCAGACACATTCAGCAGCTTCTGGTTTGTAAAGTGGAGGCACTGCCCACCCATCTCCATGTGGCCAATTACTTCAAGTCCGGGAGCAGTTATGGAAGACATCTTGGCATCCGTCTAACACCACTAAGCACCTGACTAGCAACTGAGAACCAGTTCTCCAGGGGCTCTCAAACTTCTTGTTCTACAGAACCCTATACACTCTTAACAATTACTGAGAACTCCAAAAGGCTGCTATTTATGTGAGTTTAATCTATCAATATTTTCTGTGTTAGAAGTTAAATAAGAAGTTAGAAAAAGTGTATGAATTCACTTAAAAATATTAACAATCTACTGTATGTTACCATTAATACTCTTAAATAAAATATAATTCTATTTTTCAAAAGAAAAATCATTAGTGAGAAGAATAGCAGTGATGTTAATTTCTGCAAATCTCTTTTGGACTGGTGAGAGCTGAATTCTCCTATCTGCCTCTGCATTCCCTATTTTGTGATATCACAGGCCAGGTTTTCCCTGGAAAACCCCACAGGAACTCAGGAGAGCAAAAGTGTGCAAAAGGCAGGTGACATCCCGGCGTTTCTATGAAAATGGTCTTGCACCTCAGGGGCCTTGGATACACTTTGATAACTGCTGCCCTATCCAAGGCGAGACTCTTCTACACAAGAGCCAGGCAAGGGTCCTGGATTCTGTAATGAGTTACCGCCACCACACCCCTCCCTTCTCTGTGTGTTTCTCACAAGCTCCATTACTGCAGATGAGGATGTAATCCTCAACTGGGGCCTCTAATCCCAGAAGACTGCTAACTTCAAGAGGGAGGGTCCCATCTACCATCCCTACACCCCGCATAGTTTATTTTGAGTCAAGCCCTAGATAACTGCTTATCGGCACTGACCCTTGTGTCTTATTCCTGAGGTTGACTGAAGGAACCAACATCTGGATGGAACTGAAATTTCCCTGCAGATAAACAAGGCTGATAAACCACCTCATTCCAACATCTGACTCTGGGGCTCTTCAAAACCCGGGTAAGGACCTGCTTCATGTAAGAGGGGTCCTCCGCCTGCCCGTCCCGGTGGGTTCTGGGAGGCTGCGGCCACCAAGGGCGACCCAGACTCGCGGCCCCAGCCCCAGGGCCTGAGAGTGAGGAAAGCTTGAGGCTGTGCCCAAGCCCTGCCCCGCCCCGCCCCAACACGCTCCCCGGCACCACAGCCCTCCTCGGCCACCACCCCAACACCGATCCCACCCTGGTTCATGTCCACCGGCCCCGCCGACTGCGCGGATGTACGTTTACCATCTGTGAGACGCCGCCCCAGAAAAGATGTCGGCCGCCTACTGACCAGGCCAGAACTAGTCGCCCGGCCGAGCAAGCCGCCATCCCCAGCAGCAAACACCGCCATGGTCCCGGGCAGCTGCACACTTCCGGAGCCCGCTGCACGCCCCAGAAGCTCAGGCCAGCCCGCGCGGAGCGCGGCGCCTGTAACCATGGCAACGCCGCAGGGCCATCCTCTAGCGCTTGCGTCGTGTGTCTTCCCGAGTCTAGATGTGCGAGGGCAGAACTTGCGGAGCCAATGAGAGCCAGGGCGCGGCCAGGACGGAGGTGGGGGAGGCTTATGTGGCAGCCGGGCGGGGCCGGGGCGGGCGGGGCCGCGCGGAATTCCTGACCTGCAGGTTGCGCCGGGCGGAGGCTGGGGCGGTGCTTCCACCTGTGGGCGGGGCAGCGGGGCAGCAGGGCAGCGGGACGGGGACACCCTCACCAGTCCCTGTGTGGGGATCAGCCTGGGATCCGTGGCCTCCGCTTGCACCGGACGTGGACCCAGTCTACCAGTGGGCAAGATAGAGGACTGAGCCCAGGCACACAAGGCTGGCCAGGTAGGGCACCTGAAGTGCAGATCCGCCAGGCCCGCTGCCGGCCTTGAATACGCGCTGCTAGGCAGTTTCCAAGAAGACGGGATCTGTCATAAGAGGGGAGGTAGGGCTGGGGTGCCAGATGCCGTGTTCGGTGCAGTCTGACAGGAGAGCCATGGTGAGAGGAGGCAGAGCGGCCCCTGTGTCGGCGGGGCTAAGAGTTTGGGGTATAGGGTGGGGGTGGTGTGTGCCTTGCTCTGTGGTCTCCCCAAGAACCCTCACTCCAGAGCAAGGGCCTCTGCTCCCCCCACCCCTCACTGCACTCCCTGCCTTCCCCAGCACCACCTGGGGTGTGGTCATGTCGGGGCAGGGAAGGCCCAGGCAAGGGACTCATTCAGGGACAGGGGCCAATCTGCAGGGATGCTGGACCTGACAGCGATGTGGTGCTTCGGAACTCCCCTGGGATGGGTTTCTAACCAGTGGGATGGAAGGGCCTCTCCTTCCTGGGGTGCAGTTGGGGGAAATAGATCCATCATGAATGTCAGCCCTGAAAATGGAGGCCGCGCTACATCCATTCCTGGAAAGAAAAATCAGGCCCCTCCAGCCCAGGTGACTCAGAAAGTCATTCAGCAATGTTTGGGGTCCCCAGTTTAGGGTTTCAACTAGAGCTGAGCTGCTCAGGAGGCCAGATCTCTGTCCGTGGCTCCAGGAGTAGGCTTTCTGCTGGGGGACAGGATCCTCACAAACACCTGCTTCTTTGTGGGTCACTCCCCTCTGACAAGCTGGGAGGCAGGGTGCAGTTGTGGGAAATCGTGTTTCCATGAGGAGAGGGCCACCAAGTGGTGGGGGCACAGGAGACAGTGTGAAAGAGTCCCGCGGCATTTCTGGAATCAAAAAACTGGCAAATATGAAACAGTGCATAATTTGTTTTATTGAACAGGCTGCTTATGTACGTTTGGATGGCCAGGTTCAAGGACTCTGCATCCCTCCAGGACAATAGCCTCAAGAGAAGAACAGAGCAGGAGGAGATATGGGGTTTCTCCCAGGAATGAGGCAGAACAGGGATTTCTGCAGATTTGCAAGGAGACCCCGACCACTGAGCACGGGGTTACAACCCCACGTGACCCCTGTCGTGTTTGGCTTGGGCTCTGGGTCTGGCCTGATCATGTATTCTTCCAGCTGAGTTCCAGAAACTCAGAGGGTAGACTTAGAGAGGCTGCGTTTGGAACCCGGTGTGGAGACGGAGGGTCGTTTATCCTGAGTCCCTTCAGCCTAATCACTGTAGCTCAGTTCCAACACCACCCAGGCCCCCAGGGTGGCCGTGGAGGGAGAGCAAGCCTGGCAGGTGACCCAGGGGTCCCACTGCTGTTCCCCTCCTTTATCTTTGTTCCCTTTCATCCCGGAAGGTGTGATTGTCACATGTCATGGTGACAAGCCATCTCTCCTCTGTCAGGTGGGGTCCCCACCCCCACTCAGCCTTCTCTCTGCATGGATGCTGAAGGACCAGGCTCACTTGAAGTTCTGAGCTTGAGCAGTAAGGTGGAAACAAAGAAACCAATGGAAACAAAGAAATAAATCATTGTGGTAAATCTCCCCACCACAGAGAAGCTGCCCTGAGTGGAAGGGAGGTTGTGGGCATGCCCATTTGTTTCCTGTCTCCCAGTGCTCTTCGCTTTCTTATTGCAGACCTGCATGGTTACAACAAAATGATCTGCAAAACTGAATATATTTACTCTCTGGCTTTTACAGAAAAGGCTGACCAGCCTCTGGTTCCCGTACCGGTCAAATGATAGGAGTACCTTTCCAGTTTGGAAACATCTGGGCAGGCCCAGGTTTGCAAAATTCTTTAAGAGTAGTTATGGAGTTTTGCTTCTAAACATTTTTACGGCTGTATACTTAAATGTGGTTGTGCTGTGTAATTCTGAGCCAGGATTTTCTCAAACTGTTTCTCATTTCTTATACCAGACACCCCTAAATTCCAAGGGGAATGGGATGTTAAGCAAGCCATGTAGTTTAGGAAAAAGATACAGATTTCATTTCCATTTAAGCATCGATGTATCTCCATCCTAGGCAGTATCGGGTCTGTGGTATTGATAGGGGAACTAAATAGCAACCAATTTTATAGAAAATAGTGGGTAATTGGGTACACAAGTTCTTCTTTTCAACATTTTTGTAGTGTTTGCAGTTTAAGATGACCATTCCTGAGAAACAGGCAGCCTCTTAGAATGAAATAGCATTTTCCCTGAACCATACTCAATTTTTATTTCGTAGACAGCCGGAAGGACAATCACACATCCAACAATTGGGGACCTCAAAGATAAAATGTAACTTTCTGAGAGCACAATCCCCCCGTCTCCCTCTGCTCTTTTCACTGTCCCATTGTCCCTGAAGGCTCTTTCGTATCTTCTGCTCATGACTCCAGTAACTCTTCCTCCTCTTTCCTCAGCTGGTAAGTTTACTTTTCTACTTTAACCAAGCAAACTGAAGCCAACAGAAGAGAACTTTCACCAGCAACTCCTAGCACATCCGCTCACCTTCTGATGTCTGTGACCTCACTCTCGCTTCCCCACCTCTTATTACAGGTGACATCAAATGCCATATCATCCAAAAGTCGCCAGGGGGCCCATCCATCCAATCTCCGGGCTGTCACTCCCACATGCATCCTCTCTGTCACTACCTCATCTATTTTGTTCTCCTGCTAGTTGGCTCCCATCAGTATATAAAAGTCCATCCTCTTAAAAGAAACAAACAGCACTCCTTGACCCTAATTCGCCCCCACCAATTGCCACCCCATGTCTTTGCAGCAAATCTTCAATGAGTAGTTTAAACTCACTGTCTACATATTTTCTTGAGCCATCCCCTTTTGCACCCACTCTGGCTTTTCCCCTGATCCCTCGCTCTATGGAAACTTCTCTGTCAAGGCCATCAGTGACCCCACGTTGCTAAATATAGTGGTCAGTTTTTAGTCTTCATCATGCTTGGCCCTTTGGCAGCATTTGACCCAGCTCTTCCATCCCTCCTCCCCCGTGTTCCTGCTTTACTTGACCTCCAGCCTATCGCTCTGCTTTCGATCTTCTGGCTGGTCTTTTGCCAACGTCTCCTCTTTTTTTCCAAACATTTACTGCGAATGTGCCCCGGAGTTGGGTCCTGGGTCTGTCCTCTATCTCTCTGCTATAACTTTGGTGGAAGCAACCAGACTTGGAAATTGACATGCCATCAATTTCTCGATTTGTCCAAACTCCCTGATTCGCCCTTTCCATTTGGAACTCTCTCCCTGATACTCATAATCTTTTTCTTTCATTCATCTTGCTTTCACATTCATACATATGTTCTACTGTGTAAATTACTTTTCCAAATTTTGAATCAGTCCATACATATCATGTGAAATGCTCAGATCTCTATTATTACCACTAAGATGCTTATTCTACCTTAGAACCTTTCTGCATTTCTGTATTTATGTCAATAAAGTGAATAGTATTTCTACAAGCCTCATAGTTAAACAGTGTGTTTGTTTGGGGCTACTATGTAACATGGAATAATGATACATCAACATAGTCCTTTTTCATTTAATTTTATGTAACACCAAGATGAGGTTTTTGCACTGAAGACTGTTTCATTGAAATTTTACCTACGTTATGGACAGTCAGTTTATGTGAAAGCCCTCATTTCTCCCCTTTTCTGATATATTTTCCATTTGGCTATTATAACATATACCTTGGCATGAAATAAAATTCCAAATGCATTCACATAATAAAATTAATACATTTAAATTATATTTTTTAATGTTAAAAAGAAAGAAAAAAAAAAAACCCAGACTCCTCTACCTATTAGGCATTTCTGTGGAAATATCTAATAGACTCCTTAATCATGACATTGAAGAACTGAGCTGATTCCAGCCCCTTTCCACCTGCTCAGCCCCATCTTGTCCCATCCCCTGTGGATGGAGAGGACATCCATCTAATTTTCCAGGTCCAGATGTTGGAGCCATGTTCTTTCTCTCTCTTTCTCTTACACACACACAGACAGCAAATCCAGCTTGTTAGAAAATTCTGGCTACTCTGAATTCATTAACCACCTACTCCATGTTCCCCACCCTCCTAGGAGCCACCTTCAACCCCTTCTTGGACACCAAATAGCCTCCTTCTTCCATCTTTGCTTTTCTACAATCTCATCCACACAGAGTCAGAGGGAGCCTATAAAAGCATACATTGAGGGGGTGGGTGTAGCTCAGTGATAAAGTGCATGTTTAGCATGCATGAGATCCTGGGTTCAAACCACAGCACCTTCACTAAAATAAATAAATTAACCTCCTCCCAAGAAAACCCAAAACAAAAGCATAAATTGGACATCACTCATCCCATCAAAACTCACTAAAAGGGTCAACATTCCATTAGGAGCCAAATTCGTCCCAAAGTCTTCCAGGACCCGGCCTGCTCTGCCTCTCCGCCCACACTCTCCCCATCACTCTGGGGGCCTCTGTCTCCGGCTCTTCCTTCTTCCTCCGGATCTATTCTGCTTCAAGTTCATTACTCCTTGAGATCTGCCAGGATTGCCTTATTCCCTCCTGCATGCCTCCCACCCCACCACCATCACCTGAGTTTGCTCATATCACTCTTATTTTTCCCCAAGCTCTTGCTACCCCCATCATGTTGCCTGTTTTCTCTGCTAAAACTCTGAGCCCCCAGTGATGGGGAGTCGTGTCTATTTTGTTGACTAACAAAGACCAAGAGCCTTGGGAACGGGTATAATTACTAGATTCCCATAAGTAGTAGGAGCTTATACAGATTTGCTGAATGAATGCAGAGGTCCTGGTCCAATTCGATGGAGCACTTCTGTGTCCTGCTCAAAGATTAACTCTCCTTTCCTCCTGAGAGGGTGTGACCACTTCCTTGGTGATCAAAGGCAAGATCTATTTTCTTTATGCTGTTAACCTTAGGCGGGGAGACTGGGGGATCTTCATTTATATTTTAAAATTTGATTCACTCTGCAGTTTGTCTCCTGTCTATGTATCCTTTTGAGAAACCGTTTATGAGTGATCATTCTTCCAACAGATTGAACAGGATCCAGGGGGAAGTACCAAGCCTGTCCCATCGGCCATCCTGTGTGTCATGTCCTGTGACCCAGTGGATGCTCAGCAAGTAAGTGAACCAACAGGAGTGAGTGAAGTGATTGGAACAACTCATTATTGTGGTGGCTGCACTCTGTCCGATGCCTTGAGATTTGGGGAAGGGTTTACAACTGCGGAGGCGAGATGTCAGGTCCTCTGTGCTCTTCCTGAGTGCCCTGGCCTTACCCATTCCCCCAGCCCCCTCTGGGCAGCCAAGCCCAGGAGCTGGGCCCCCGGCGATTGTGCTGATCAATAATCCACCTCACCCAAAGTCCGGGGGTAAGAGCGGCCAGCACAACTGGTTGTAGACTCTGAAGTCAGGTCCTTGGAGGAATTCCTCACTGAACAATGTTTTGGACCTTTTATTATTCTCTATAGCCTCCAGCTGAAGAAAAAGATTGCCTTAGGTACATGAAAGGTGAGGACACCTACTATCCGCATGGAGCCCAGGTGGGGCTGGGAGTCTGCTGTTTGTACAGCCGGTGGGCTCGTGTTGCTTTGGGCATCCCTGTGCCTGAATTCCTGCAGTACACTCGGTGGTAAGAACGGGGGTGCCTGGCAGGGAGGGAAGCGGGTCGGGGGACTACACAGCTGGGGAGACGTTAACCTGGGGTGAGCGGGAGCCGGCTGATGCATGGAATCTCGGTGCAGGGAACTCTCCAAACTCAGAGAGGTTCCCACTCCCGCAGGGTCCCTTTGATCAGGGTGCTAGGCTGTCAGCACTGCAGGGTCCCTGTGAGTATCATGGTGCCTTCAGGCAGTGGGAAGTGAGGGGTCCAGTGGCAATTAAATTAACTGTGCACCCAAAGCCAACCCCCGTCTATTTCAGCCTGTTTCCTATCTGGAAAACTGGAATGATGTTAACCATCCCGCAGGTTTGTTGATGGGCTGGGACACACTAGACAGCCAGGAGCTGGAATTCCTCTGTGCCCTGATTGTTAACCTTCCTTCACACTATTTTCTCTCACAAGTTCAGTCTCTCTGTCTCTCTCTCATTCACTTGTAACTTTCTCTCCTGCTCTGGTTTCATTTGATTCCCACCCTCCTCCCAATCCCCAGATGAGTGAAATTAATTTCTGTGTGTCAGTTCCAAATTCCCGGGAAAGATGCTCTGTCCCCTCTGGATTGGTTGTCCAACCCATCAGTTGCAGTCAGAGGAGTGAGTCCCTCTGTGACCAGAGGAGGGTCTCTGCCCAGCCCCCCAGCCACCACTGTGGGAGCACATAGCTCTCCGAGGAGGAGGTACTGGCTGTGACTTGGTGTCACTAAGTGTGAATTTATCTCTCCTCTTGCGCCACCTCCATCCTCCTAAACAAAGATGTAAATTAAACACTCCCGAGATTTGTGTCATGGAACACTCAGGGTGGGGGCTAAGAGGGCTGGATTCCCTGCTGAGTGTAAGGGGCTACAGTGATCCCCCAACGAGAGCCTGTAAAGGAAACAGCACCGGCCCCACCGGACACTTAGGGTGCTGAGTCTGCGTGACATTGAGCCAGGCTTCTGACCACAGCTCAGGGGTCTGGTCTGACCGGTTAGTCTTTGAAACCAACCAGCTTTGGATTCCTCAATCCCTCCCTGAGGTTTTACCTGAACCACGAGCTTCTGTATCTCTGAAGACAGATGATGAGACCCTTCACTTAAGGCATTTGCACAGCCCTGTGCGGGAATTTGTGCTGCACGGTCTGCCCGGCGAGCTGACCAAAGTTCGTATTTTACTGATCTTAGAAATAGTCTGGTTTCCTGATGCACTGTTTCACTGAACAAGCAACAGAAGCCACCTCTGGCTGATAAAAGCCAAAAAGGGACTTAATGAAAAGATACTGGGAGGGTGCATGTAGTGGCCCAGACCAGAGCCGACCCGGGGTCCGTAGGAGATGTTGGGGAGCCCCAGGCACCAGGCTGCGCAGGGTGCTACTGGGCCCCCTGCTGTCCCAGCAGGGACCCCCCCTCCTCCTGACACTCCACCTCACTGCAGGTTCATGTCCCGGCAGAGCCAGGTCACACTGAATCCACCAGCACACACCTCAATGGGGGAGTTGGCCCCTTCTCAGCTGAGGGCGTGCCTGGTGTGGGGAGAGGCCCAGTTAGAGGAAGGCGGTTCCCCTACTGTTCCGAGTTAATGCGCAAGTCAGTGCCCATCACTCAGGAGAGCCGGGCTGGTCTGACCTCATTGTGGTGACTAGGCCGTCTGAGTTCACGTATTTATTTTTAGGTTGGAAGGCCCAAGAGGGAGAAAATGTGGAAGTTCTAGTACTTATTTTATATTTCCCATGTACCAGGTGCGGTAAGCAAGCCACTTCAGACAAGGCCCAGAGCAACCACGTTAATAGGCCACGGAGAAAGTCCTGCAGTCAGGCCTCTGCAGCCCTGAAACCCGTGTCCTCATCAGCTCCGTAGTTACCAGTGGAAGTTGTAGGGACTTATGGGACTGTGTGATCCTGTGGGGGCTTGGATGTATATGTTAAAATCCACATCTTCAGAAACTCGGCTAGAACCACAGCCACTGATTGTCTGCACGGAGGCAGAGGAGGGGAGAATTCCAGCCTCTGGTCCAGCTTGTGAGGAGCTCAGAAATTGCTCCTTCTGTCCTGAAAACAACACCAGAGCTGAGGGATCTGAAAACCCACTGCTCTTCTTAGATCCCGAAGAAAACTGAGGGGGAAAGCTGCTCCCAACCCAGAGAGGCAGCTGGGCAGGCTTGGAGAGTCACAGCTCCCAGGGCAGAACCCGCTTTTGTAAGAAACTCGGGGGAGGCAGATTTAACAGTTCCCTAAGGCCAGCTGGAGGCTCAGCGTGGGGAAGTCTGAGTGTGACAACTTCAGGGGGCCAGTCAGAGGTGGCCCCTGCTCTTTTTCATGCATTTTACTTCCAGGACAGTACCCTGTTCTCAGAGTGAAAATCATAGGAAAACTCCTCATGCTTCCTGCCAGGAAAGGATAAAATAGCTCTAATGAAATACACCCAGAACATTCTCTTCCATTGTGGGGGGTTGGGTTTATTTTTTTAAATGAGAAATTATTTTACCAGAGCCTAACCAGCCTGGGGGAAGGGAAATCATTTCTGTCTCACCCAAATTATGGTGAGGGGAAAGAGACACACTTGTGGAGGTCACAGCTCAGGGCACAGGCTCAATGAGAACTAATCACAGGAGTATAGATGCCCTGCTCTGTTCCGCTATCCCAACACCTTACCTCCATGTCAGTAGGGCCTCTGTGTAATAAAAGGAATAAAATTAAAAGAAGTTAATGTCTCAGGAGTGTCTAGGGAAAACCCAAAGACAGCGGGCGGATGAAAACAAGGACACACAGGCAGCTTTAGCCTCTCACACCAATGGCTGTAGCAAACTACACACAACCCATCCCAGTAGATAAACAGAAAACCTCACAGAAAAAACTTTATTTTGGTTCTCTTACCCAGTGCATTCCATGGTGCATCCTCACCTAGAATTGAGTGGAAGCAAGTCCATTTCAGAAGGGACATACCTGAAGAGGAATGGCTTTCCAGACTCTGAAGGGCAGAGAAACAGCAGCCTGGGTTAGAGAAAGGTGAGGGGTGGGGTAGGGGGTGGGCTGCCTTCTTCCCCAAATAAGGAACCTTCCTGAGGCCAGCACAGTGGGAGGGAGGGCCATGGGGTGGAAGCAGCCAGACTTCTTCCTGAGAACTGATGGGATGCCTCAAAGGGACCATTCAGGTGCCCATTCAGGTGTCTTGACGGTGGGAGCCAGTCGGTCTGCCTCAGAGCCCAGGACTGAGGTGGGTGCACAGCAGGCAGGTCTTACTTGGCCGGATCCATTTCACTTCTCCGAAGCCCTGTGTAAAACATGAAGCGTGAACGGCCTGGTGAGCACAGCTCTGCCCTCAAGACCGGTTTCTACTCCTCTCTTCCCAGAGAACAGCATCTCTGAGCCCGTCCTGGGTGACCTCACAGAGATCACTCTAGTGGCCCAGGCTAGTGACCGGGAACATGTACCTTCCTGCAGCCAACCACAGACGTCCACTGATGCATCTTATACTGGCAAATATGTGAGTTCCTGTGCATTGGTCTAACAGCAGAGACTCTGCCACAGGCCCAAGAGGTGGTGTGTGGGACATACAGGGGTGCAGGACTGTACGCAGTGCAAAGGTGTAAGTGGTGGCAGGGTTCAGGGGCTGTGGAGGGTGAAGGCAGTTCAGGGGTTGTGGGGGTGCAGGCAGTGCAGGGAGTGTCAGGGGTGCAGAGGTACAGGGAGTGTAGGGGTGCAGGGAGGTGCTCAGGCAAGTGCACATCCTCGCAGTCAGCCTGACTACGGGAGGCTAGTACAATGGTTTGGGGAGGCGGAGGCGGCGGCGGCGGCGGTTGGGAGGCTGCCAGGGCAAGCCGGTCGATTTCTTCTCTTCCCTGCAGCCTGGCCTGGGGGGGCCTTGGCCGCCGGAGATTCGCCAGATGTTGGACTCCAAGTAAGCTTGCTCCTGGGAGGTGGGGCGGTTAGGTCAGCAGGCGGGGGCAGCGGCAGGGGGGCGGAGCGGGGCTGCCCCTGGCGAACTGGTGGAATAGCTGCCTTCTCCCGGCTGCCGGGCCTGGGAGCGGCCTCTGCTGCCCCAGGTCGCCGGACACACCTGTCCCACTCAGCTTGCTGAGTGGGGAGTGGAGGCGGTGCCGTTAATGTGTGGGGACCACGGGGTTAGGGGGGCTGCCGCGGGGGAGCCGGTCAATTCGCTCCGCTCTCCACCGCGGCGGAGCCTGGGGGTGGCCTCCGCTGCCCTAGAGGCGGGACGCCGGTCTCCAGGTGAGCTTGGTCCTGGGAGGTGGGAGCAGCGGCGCCAGGGGTAGGGGGTCCTTTCCAGGGAGCTGCTCCATTTCTTCTCTCCTCCGCGGCCTGGCCTGGGGGCGACCTCTGCCGCCGGAGATTTCCCTGAGGTCCGACTCCAGGTAAGCTTGCTCCTGGGAGATGTGTGCGGTGCGGTCAGGGAGCTGGTAAGTTGGTGGCTGCGGGGATAGGGAGGCTGCCCCGGGGTAGCTTGTGTATTAGCTCCATGTCTGCACCGCATGGCCTGCAAACGGCCTCTGCTGCCCCAGGTCCCGGGACACCCCTGTCCCACTTAGCTAACTGGGGGCGGGAGGCAGGGTAGTCAGGGTGCAGGGGTGGCGGGTTTCGGGGGCCTGCAGCTGGGAAGCTGGCCCATTTGCTCCCATCTTCCCCGCGGCTTGTCCTGGGGGCGGTCTCTGTTGCCCTGGGTTACGGGACACGTGTATCCTAGTTGGCCTGACCCCGGGAGGCGGGCGTGGTACGTTGGGGGTGGTGGCAGCAGCGGCGGGTTTTCCCATGAAGCTGGTCCATTTGCTCCCATTTCCTCTCATGGTTTGCTCTGGGGGCGGTCACTGTTGCCCCAAGTTCACCGGACGTCCATCTCCAGGTCAGCCTGCTCCCTAGAGGAGGCCACCGAGAGGTCAGGGGGCAGGAGCGGTGGCTGATGTGGGGGATGGGGATGCCTTGGGGAGTTGGTGGATTGGCTCCCGTCTCCCTGATGGCCTGGTGTGGGAGTCGTCTCTCCTGCCCTAGATCACCAGACACACCTGTCCCATTCAGCCTGCTGGGAAGGGTCGCCCTGGACGGTGCCTTTAAGGTGCGAGGGTGGCAAAGGCGGAGGTAGAGGACCTGCAGCGCGGAGCTTGTCAATTTGCTCCCCTCTTCCCCGCGGCCAATCCTGGGGGTGTCCTCTGCTGCCCAAGAAGCAGGATGCCCGTCTCCAGGTCAGCTTGCTCCTGGGAGGCGGACGCGATGAGGTCGAGGGGCAGGGGCAGCCGGCCGTCGCAGCTTCCTAATGGGGCCACTTCTTCTCCTTTCCCCTGACCTGGCCTGGGGACGGCCTCTCCCGCCCAAGATTCGTCTGACACACCACACCAGGTCAGGTTGCTCCTGGGAGGTGGGCGCGGTGAGATCAGGGGGTGGGGAGGAGAGGGGTGCTGCCTATTGTGAGCTGGAGGATAACCTCCCATCTCTCTGGAGGCCTGACATGGGGGCGGACTCTGCCGCCCCTCGTTCCCAGGTCACACTTCTCAGGGTCATATTACCCCGGGGGTGCGTTAAGGTGCGGGGGTGGCGGGGTGATGTCGAAGGTATGGAGCCTGCTGCTTGGGAGCTGGTGGTTTAGCTCCCATCTCCCCAGCAGCTTGGCCTGGGGGCAGCCTCTGTTGCCCCAGGTTGCAAAGCACAGTTTCCCTGACAGCTTAGCCACCTGAGGTGGGCAGGATGTGCTGAGGGGGCAGAGGCAGCTGCCAAGGCAGCGACGGAGGGGGCTGTCCCAGGCCAGCTGGTCTATTTGTTCCCATCTCTACCTTTGCTGCCCTAGTTTTGCAGGACGTCCTTCTCCAGTTTTTCCTTCTCCTGGGAGGTTGGCGAAGTGCATGCAGCCCAAGGTCTGGGCTCTCCCCTGGGGAGGGGCAGAACTCTTTTGTTCTCCTTTGTCTTTATTCTTCAGCGAAGGGGTTACTGGACCCAATTCTTAATTCTGAGAAAGTGTAGCCTATGTTAAGGAAGAGCTGCTGGACAGTGTGTTTTCTAGGTGGGTTTTCACATCAGCTGATGCCCAAGGCAGGCAGGAAAGCTATTACTCAGAGCTCCTTAGTGTGGAGTTGGGGGGTGGCCCTGCTGTCCTCACCATACTTTTTAAAAATGTGTCACTCCCCTTTTATTCCTAGGTGACATTTTAGGTTATTGGGTCACAGATTCCTGGCACAATCATCCCTGTTCTCAAACATATTTTAAACTTGGATGAAGTGATAAGTAGGGGAAGAAGATGATTTGCTGAAAGGTAAGAATACTTAAATTTGCATTAAAGCTACATTCTGTCAATCTTTCTCAAATGATTTTTCTCGGATTCAAAATCCACGACCTAATGAATGTTGTACTCCTGTGTAAATCATTGATCTTCAGATCACATTTGTTAAATGGTCAATGAGATTTGTTAAGTAGATTATTCCTGAAAGGAAAAGCTCAGGCTTTTGAGAATTCCTTGTCTGATGTCACCCAGGCAGTCACAGTAGAAGACAGAACTGATATAAAAATCCCTCAGCTGCCTGAACTGCAAAGCTTCTGGGATTACTGATCCCTGAAATGCAGGTGACTCTTGATGATATTCTGGGGGGTGGTTTACATGATCAGATTCTTCCAGTCCTGTAAATGGGTTCCGTGGCCCCAGCCCTGGGAGAGCTGGTCATAAGGTCCATATCGTGAGGGGTGGGATGGGAAGGCAAGGTCTAAGAGCTGGCATCACTGAGATTCCACACTCGCTAAACACAGACCCCAGAGCCTAATTGTCGTCAGGTTCTGTTCTGGATTTGAGAGTGTGTTCAGACATGATTCTTGCCCTTCAGGGGTCACTGCCTGGGTGGAAGTAACTTTTACACAAATCTGGGAAGGATGGCAATTAAGTAGATGGGCTGTTATGGTCCTCAGTATGCCCAGGCTCACTCTTCCAGGCACTCGTGGGACTAACGAGAGTCATGTTATTCACTCATTCACTGATTTATTACCCTTGAATTGATCATTTGTCCCATAGTAAGTGAAACAAGGGATCAGGAACATGAATTTTGTCCCCTCTCCCATCACTGATTTTATCTGTCAGTCGGGCGCCCTGTGTATGCATTGTGAAATGGTGGTATTTTTTGCCCAATGGGGCAGCACTGACAGTTCTGAGAATCAGGGGAGTCTCGTGGGTAGGACAGAACCGTGACACACATGGCAACACGCCACCATGTGAGACTGCATTGTCGATGCTCAGGTGACCCGATGTAGACCGCGGTGCTAAACCTGAGCGTGTTCAGTGATCTTGGCTGCTCTAAAAATACAGACTACAGGTCCCAAACTCTGGAGACGCTTAGGGTCTGCACCCCAGAATTCTGCATTTTAAGAAGCACTTTAACTAATTCTGATGAAGATGATCTGAGTGTCCCAATGAAAAACACTGGTGTGCGATTCAGCAATACTGAGGATTCTCAGGGAACGATGTCTTTTCAGGTTGGTCCAAGGTCCCTCACTTGAGACTTTTGCCTTGGGTTTAATTGTATGTGTTCAGAAGTGATGTCTCTCATTTCCAGTGCTTGTCAGCATGCTCTGTGCAGGGACTTGCACTCAGTAGATGGCAAAAAC
The DNA here is from genome assembly GCF_036321535.1 of Camelus dromedarius. Classification (NCBI taxonomy): domain Eukaryota; kingdom Metazoa; phylum Chordata; class Mammalia; order Artiodactyla; family Camelidae; genus Camelus; species Camelus dromedarius. The sequence continues at coordinate 287,063 of NW_026989839.1, forward strand.
TATGATTCTTCAGGTCACCGAGCTAGAGTGTGAGTGATCTTTTATTTTGGTTTTCTTTATAGCAATGCAGAGTCTCCCGAGAAGAGATTCAGACTGAACAGCTTTGTGTCAGACTTTGGAAGACTGCTGGTGCCCAAGGTGTTCTCTGGCAGGGCAATGACGAATCTAGGTCCCTCTTTCACTGCTACGTCAATGATGTGGGCCACTTGGACAAGGCCAAATTTGCTATCCCAACCATAGCCCTTGACAGAGATATTCAGCTCCAGGAAGCCATCAGATGCAGCAGGTGGCCAGAGGAGGAGGCGAACGGGCTCATGAAATGTGACATCCCCAACTTCATCAATACGGACCAGAACTCTTCCTTTGGGGAAGATGATCTCCTGATTTTGGAACCACCAATTGTTCTAGAAGATAAGCCAGTTGCTCAGACCTCACGCATAGAATTGAATTGAGAAACGTGCTTTGTCAAGTGTCTTTCTGAAGATGTGAAGTTTGTCTTTGTATGGCAGGAATTCCCCTTTCACAAAATTGTATGTGTTTGTGTCTGAGAGAGAGAAATGGAGACAGACAGAAAGACGGAGACAGAAGAGCACCCCCTCAGAAGAGAGCTAGTTAAGGTGAGTTTTGTGCCTTTAAAAACATTTGGGGTTTTGGGGGGAACAAAGTATTTACATTGTCTCATTCTCCTAGTTGGAAACCTTGGCCCCATACTCAGTGTTAGCGGCCTTGAATGGGGATTGGCACGGTGCATTTCATCTGGCGCTGCCACATCCATGCTCTGCCTTTAGCACGTTGCTTTGCCTCTCAGGGCTGCCACCCTTTTAACTGTAAGGAGAGGAGTCTGGAGTAGGTGATCCATCCCAGCTCTGCTGTTTTGCAAATTTCTGATTTCGTATTCGGATGAGGCTGGGATACACCCAGAGCAGTATAAACCAGGCCCTACCTCCTGTCTCTTGCTGGGGCATCCCTTAGGCCTGTGCCTTCTACCCAACCCTTTACTGAGCCCAGCTTTTGTCAGGAGCCCAAGAGCCTACCGAGATGGCAGGGGACGTCTCTCGTGGTCACGGTGGCCATCATTTCTATTGGTTGTGCTGAAACAGCTCTTCTGAGATCCTCCGGCCACCCTTGCTCCAACCTGAGGACAGACCTACCGTTCCTTTCCTAGGAGGAGGATCAATCCATGGTGCATTTTATGACAATCCTGTCCCCAGGAATGCACGGAAGGTTATCAGCTGAGTGAGGGGAGGTGCCTCTGTGTCTCTGCGTCCCTGTATCTCGGTCTGCTCACAGTGCCCTGCCACCGGCTACTGAGCAAGAAAAGTGCTATTCACCATGATGGGTGTTTTGCAGATGTGTAGGCGATGGTCGTGTAGCTCGTGTGTGGGCTTTGAGCTGGGATGGTGAAGAGCTTATAAATACCTCATCAACATTTATTCGAGGTGGCTTGGTGCCACACAGACTTGATTCATGAAGGCATCAAGCCTACACACTGGTTTGGAAACAACTTGGTTTTGATCAGTCACACTGCATGCATGACTCACTGCTAATCTCTGGGTGGTTTTTTCATTTTAGATTTATTCACCCAGTGTCTTGCTTAAGCTGAAAAATACTTTTATTTCACCAGAATATTCTCTGATTCTTTGTTTTCACTCATCCAGTTTTTTAATTCCTTTAAAAATTGTTGTGTTTATAATGCCTCCTTATTTCTATCATCTCTAGGTTCCCAGTGGCCTGAGACATGCCGCAGACTTTATGTAGGAACTGTACCACCAAAAGAAATCCCCTCGCCATAATATCTTTTGAGGAAAATATTATTCTTTAAGACTCTAACACTAAATCGTAGAAGAAAGCATGGAACATTTCTTGTAGTTAATACATGTTCATGCAAAAAGAAATTTGATATTTTCATTGAAAAATGTTGACTTTAATAACTTTTACTAATGTGAATATTATTATTCATTATTTAATTAACCAAATAATACCACAGTTATTTATTATTAAGATTGAAATCTATTTACACTGTCTCTCAATTAGAAGACTGAAGTGTATTTAAAAGATGGAAAAATACCCATGATGACACCATCTTTTTTATTAACTAAATATCAAGAACTGTGCAGGGTTAAGATTTGTCCCCCTGCAAGCTGCCATGTTAGCATGAGGTAGTCTGTGGATGCTGCCAGAAGACAGGACACTCCCACAGGATCAGAGACAAAGGACTTCCTGCCGGCACAGCAGGCAGCCTGGGGTTCATGTTCATGTTGGTTCCTGAGCTCTTTTCCTATTGCTGTTGTAACTATGGACCACAGACTCAGTGGCTTAAAGTAACACACATCCATTGTCTCACTGTTCTAGGGTGCAGAAATGCAAAGTCAATGTCAGTGGGCTAAAACCAACGTGTGGCCAAGGCTACGTTCCACACTGAGGCTCTTGGGAGGGATTCATCTTACTACCTTTCCAAGCTTGCAGTGGTGCTCACACTCCTTGGCCCAGAGCCCTGTGTCACTGTGACTTCTGCTGCCACATCACATCTCTGTCTCTGACCAATCTGCCTCTCTCCTCTAAGGACCTCCATGATGACGTTTGCTTCCCACAGTGATCTGCCATCCCAAGGTCCTTGACAGTCACACCTGCAGAGTCCCTTTTGCCATGCACAGTGACATTCCTAGGTTCTAGGGATCAGACCGTGGACATATTGGGGGCCATTATTCTACCGAGTTCTTCCCTTTGGCCCCACTGGTTCTTGTCCATCCCACATGCAAAATGCATCCACCTCATCCCAACACCCTCCAGAGTCTCATTTACTACACCATCAACTCAAAGTCCAACATGTAGTCTAACTATTATCAGCTCAAAAGCCTAAATATTTTCATCCTCATCACCTAAGTCAGGCATGATTGGGACCCTGGGTGTGATCTTCTCTGCTCAAAATCCTGCAATGGCTTCTCATTTCACTCAGTGAAGAAGCGAGTGTCCTTATGGTGACCTTACAGCTTTCCTCCCCCTCCCGAAGCTGAGCTCATCTCCGGTTTTCTCCCTTGCTCACTCCGCTCCAGCCACACTGGCCTCCCTGCTGTCCCTTGGGGATATCAGACATGCACCCACAGGCCTGTTGCCCTGGCCAGTCTCTGTCCAACTCATATGCTGAAGTCCTGAACACCAGGACTACAGAACATGACCCCACTTGGAAATAGGGTTGTTGCAGATGTCATTGGTTAAGAAGAGGTCATTAGGGTGGGCCCTAATCCAGTATGACTTGTGTCCGGATAAATAGGGGCAATGTGGACAGAGAGACACGTGTACATGGGAGATGACGTGATGAGATGTGGAGAGAAGACGGTCTTCTCCAAGCCAAGGAGAGAGGCCTGGACCAGCCTCTCCCTCCCAGCCCTCAGGAGGAGCCTGCCCTGCTGACACCCTGCCTGCAGACTCCCCACCCCCAGGGCTGTGAGACAGTGAGCCTCTGTGGTTCATGTCACCCAGTGTGCGGTGCTGTGTTAGAGGGAGCTCAGCAACTATCACCGCGTTCTCAAGGTCCTCAGTGAGCCCAGCTCTGGCCATCTCATTTTAACCTGGAAACTGCCTTCCCCTTGTCTCTGCCCCAGAAACCCCCTCTCCCTGATCATATTATTTCTATCACCTTCTAGAATACCATATATTTCACATGACTGTCAAGACTGTAGTTTATGTTCTGCTCCTCCTCAGTCCTACAGGGACAAGGATCCTTATTTGTTCACTGACGGACCTCAGGTGGCTTGACCTGTACCCGTGGCACAGCAGTCAATACAAATTGGCCGGATGGAAGGAGGGATCGTTCCTTACATTCACAGGTGAGTGAACGAAGATTCCGGGGGACTGAGAGTTTCGCTCAGGCACAGAGCTGGTAAGTGTCAGGCCAAGGTGGGTTTCAGGTACCTATGAACCTGAGGGAGGTTTGAGTGATTCCCTTTCCATTGATTAGTATTTCTCAGGTGTCTCTTTTTCTGGCTCTAACTTTTGACTTCTTTCTGTTATTCTTCTAAGCTTTCAACCAGTTTTAAGTTTTAATTCTGCTTTGTCTCAGGTAAACAAATGAAATCTGTAAATCTTTTAACTCATTATATATTTCATCTAAATACATTGTGATTAGTGTTGATGTTTTATTTCTGGCATCTTGTTTTGTGATTTCTATTTGCTTTGCTCTGCTTTTCTCCTGCCTGTTATATACCTTGCAGTCATGGTTAAGAGCATGGCGTCTAGAGACAGCCTATCCGGGCTTGGTTCCCTCCCTTGCTAACCATGTAACCAGTATATGTAATCCCTTTGAGACTCACTTTCTTCATGTACAAAAAGTGGTACTATCCGCCTCAAAGACTGTGAGCATTAAGTGATAAAATAGATGAAGATCTTAGAATAGTGACCGGCCTATTTTGCGTTCTTCATTTTGACTTCTTTATTCTCTTTTTAAACAATTACTTTAGAGATTACTGTTAAATTTTAATGAACACCCTAGATATTGAAGATTAAAATGTTACTTAACCCATTCATTGAATTTTATATACCAAATGATATCTGTGTTTTATTTCCATAAGTTCTGTTTGGTTCTTTAAAAAATTGATCTGTTTTCTTTTTCATGATGTCCTGATTGTTCATTATGTTATATAAGATTCATTTTATCTTTTAATGATTCAGTCATACTTCTTTTATGCTCTCTCTTAGATTGTTTCATAATTTTATGCTCTGGAATATTAATCATCTTGTGTTTTACGGTTAGATCTTTCTTCCCAGTGGCACTGATTTCCTTCTGTTTTTAGTTGTGTGTCTGTGTGTGTGTAGAGTTGTCGGAGCTTCTCTATAGTGAGTACATATTTTTTCCTATGATTGTCCCTTACATCTTGGTTTTTAAAGTTTCCCTAGAGAACAATTTTGTGTTGCTTATCCTAAGGCTCCAGGTGATATGATCAACCTTGAATTATTATATTTTTGGTTTGGGAATTCCGGAATCTTCAGTGGAGTATCAATTTGGATTCTACATTCATATAAAGCAGGGGCGTGGAGATTAGATTTTTTTAAGGGAGACTTTGTTTTTCCCTAGAGAACCGGTTGTTACACCCCTTTCCTGTGTGCACATGTGGAGAACTTTGAGTCTCCCTTTCAGTGAAGAGGCAAGTCTTCCAATACGTCTTATGCAGAGGTTTCTATAAAGGAAGACTCTTCTACATCTGGTATGGACCCTGTTTCCTAAATGGACATTGTATCCCTATTTATGTGCAGATGAAAACCCCTTCCCTCCAGGGTGAGGTGGCATCAGCTCACAAGATTACCATTTTGGCGTTAAGTGTCCTCTTTGTATTGTCACCTGGGAACTTCTCTCTCCATAGTTAGCTCTGTGTTACTTTTGTTGTATTTTACCCGGCATTACTGAAAGTTTTACTTAAAAGGGATCCTAATTAGCTCTGTTTACCTGTTTCCAGAGCTGAAAGCTTCAGTTCTTGAGTATCTGTTTGATTTTTCTTAAAAATTCATTCCAGTATATTTCTCTGATGAAAGTCTTGACCCTGTTATATAATCTCCCATCATTTCCTTATTTTCTTGAATGTGTTAAAAGCATTTTATAGCCTTTATTGGTAACTCTGATGCCTACATCACCTGGGGTTTGCATCCTTTGTCTAATATCTCTTATTCTCATTTTATCCATCATATAGTCTTGACATGTTGCATGTCTAGAAATTCTTTATTACATGGCAGACATTGCAAATGAAAAATCCATATCTTATCTTCAGTAAGAGGTTTTCTACCTTCCCGTTAGGCAGAAAGGGTGAGGGACTTATCATCTCACTCCAATCAGGCCCTGAGTTGTGTCAGGACAGAAGTGCCGTTTTTCTTAAGACAGCTTTGAGGTATACTTGGCAAAATAATTTTCACACATTTAAAGTGTACAACTTAATACATTTTGACATGTGTATCCCCAAGAAACCATGACCACATTCAAGATAGTGAACATACCCATCACCCACAAAACTCTTCTCCTGCATTTTGTTGTCCCTCCCTCCCTCCCCATCTATTCCCCTGGAAACCATTGATCTGCTTTCTATCACAACATACTGGTTTGCATTTTCAAGATCGTTGTATGAATGGATTCATGCAGTATCTACTCTATGTTGTCTGACTTCTTTCATTCAGTGTAATTATTTTCAGAGTCATCTATGTTCCTGTATTAATAGCTTATTTTTCTTATAGCAGAGTATTGCTTAGTGCTGAGTTTTTCCTGAATAGTTTATTGTGAGCAGTGTTTGGATAGAACATCCTTTGTTTCTTCATTTACTTCTTGATGGATGCATGGGTTGTTTACAACTTGAGCTATTATAAATAATATTGCAGTGAATATTTAGTTACAAGTCTTTGTATGGACATATGCTTTTATTTTCTAAAGCATCAGATGAGGAATATCTGGCTTATATGTCAGATTGGTTTTTACCATTTTTAAAGAAACTGTTAAAGACTTTTCCAAAATGGTTGTGCTATTGTAAATTCCTCGTGGTGTGTATCAGTTCTGGTTGCTCTATTTCCTTGCCAGCACTTTGTAAGGTCGGTCTTTCTAATCGTATACATCCTAGTAGGTATGTGTACTACTATCTCACTGTGGTTTTTAAAAGCATTTCTCTAATGACTAATGGCATCTTTAATCAGCATCTTTTCATATGCTTATTATCCATCTGGATATCTTTACTGAAGTGTGTTTTCTGGCTTCATTCATTCATTCAGGTGTTTGTATTATTATTGAGTTTTGAAAACTTTTTATTCTGGATCAGACACAAAGAAAGACCTTTACCAGATATATGATTTGCAAATAGCTTCTGTCTATGGCTTGTCTTTTCATTTGCTTAGCAGTGTTTAGAACAGCTTTGAAGAGTCTTCATTTTTGTAAAGTTCACTCTATCAGTTACTTTTTTTAAAATAGATTTTACTTTTGGTGTCATAGCAAAGAAATATTTGCCAAACCCAAGATCATAAAGCTTAAGCCTATGCTTTTTCTCCTAGCTGTTTTATAGTTTTAGATTTCCTATTAAGATCTATGATCCACTTAGAGTTAATTTTTGTATATTTTGTGAGGTGTGGATCAAAGTTCATTTTTTTTTTTTGCATATCACTATCTAACAATTCCAGCACTAATTGTAGAAAAGATCATTTTCTCCACTGCATCCTTTTGAGAATCAATTGTCTATATAAGTGCTCGTTTAGTTCTGAACTTTCTATTCTGTTCCATTATTCTACTTCCCTGTTTTACACCAACACCATACTTTCTGATTACTGTAGCTTTATAAAAAAAGTCTGAAAATCAGATAGTGTAAGTCTTCCAAATTTGTTTTTCTTGTTCAAAGTTGTCTTGGATATTTGGGATCCTTTGCATTTTCATGTGAATTTTAGAATCAGTTTTTAAATTCCTTACACCCTCTTCTGCCAAAATTCCACCCATGTTTTTGGCCATCTCCAAAGCCACATTTTCTGAAGAGGTCTCTCTAGATCCTAGGTGAAAGTAATTTCTCTTTCATCTGTGCTCCATTCACATATCTTAATATTTGATTACATTTATTCATATTTGGCTTTATGCACTTGTCTGATCTTTCCTGCCATATAGTAAACCTCTCAAGATTAGGAATCTTGACTTGGTTCCCTCTGTCTGCTGAGAAAACTAGTTCTATGCTTTGCAGGAGTGAGCCCTGCAGTAAGAGGTATCTGCAGCACACATCTATCTCATTGTTTGCATATTGTCAAGGAATCCTGCAGACTTGGAATTGTTTATTGATTGTTGTCTCCAAGACGGCTCAGTCTTTTTTATTTCTATTACTACTGCTGCAGTTTCAAAGAACAATGGGCTAATTATTTTCCAAATATGAAAGCATACTGTAATTGAGTTGTGATGCAAATTATGTGCTGCTGTGTCTTAAAAATCTGCTTAGTGTTCACAGGCTCCTTCACTCATGGAACTTTTGGGAGAATGACATATCCTTAGAGATAGCACTGCTGACTTTGGCGACTTGAGCAGCAGTATCTGAACTCACTCCTGCTGTTTTTCCAGTGCCCCTCTAGCCCTACTCCAGCCCTCCATGCCCGAACCTGCAGTTCTGCCCTCGAAATGCCTATTACTTCTCAGGAAGACTTCCCTATGAAACATAATCATATCCTTCTTGTGGGGACATTCAGTCCAGTGACCAGACAGCAGGGGAAAATGTTTAGTCTGCTCTTGGTAGAGCCTAAACTCTTCCATACTTATTAGAAGCAAATCCAATGAGGAAACTGTGTTGGCATCTAACAAATCAGCATAAATGTCTGATGAGGAAGATCAGCTTCCCCATCCCACTCAGGTGTCATGTTGGTGTGACACTCACCGTGGCTAACATTTTCTCCTGTGTGCAATGTAAGTTTCAAGACATTATGAATGGCTTTTTGTTTTTCTTCCTTGGTCTTTCCACATTTACTGTGTCTGGTGAGATTATATGAATCCTGCTTATTTTCAGCCCAGCACTTACTCTTTTTAAAGGATCACGTGTTTAAAAGGCTAGTGGACAATTTGTTAGAAGATAGAAATCCTTAGATTTTGGTCCTAGAGTTGAATCTTGGTTAGGGGTGAATGAAAATTCCCATTAAAATTTTAAATTCAGTGTTACAAAGTTTTAAAAATAGTTAAATATTACCCAATTCCATTAAACACTTTAGCAGTTATTTACTTTTAATCCTGCTTCTGGGGCAATTTTGCAATGATTCCCTCCCTTTGTTGATTCCCTCTTTGTCAGAATCCTTGAGAGGCCCCTGTCATCACTGTCAGTATCATCATCATCATCATCATGGAACTGATTCCTCTGGAAAATTCTAGGAAAATAAACAGATGGGTGGGGTTATGTGTAGGTCAATGTGTGCATATACAATAAGAACAGTTATCAGACATTAGATGCAAGATATCCATTTTATTTAGAGAAGAATGTGGTCATGAAATCCTGATGTGGTGAATGAAGGAAGCAGTGGGAACAGGATAGTCAGTGGAAAGGAGGAAGAGAGCGAAGCGGGGAGCATAGATCCTTGGTTAGCCGATCATCAAATTGGTGTGAATGAGGGGAGTGTGGTGGCAAAATCATGTTCCTCCCCTGCCACAGGTTAGCCAACAGTGACATGTTTCTGTACATGGCAAAAGGGATGACAGATATATTAGGAGAAATATCTTAGAGGATTTCTGTATTCTAAATTCTCTATTAGCCTTTTAAACCCATGATACATTATTAAAGTTTAGTGGAGGGCCACAAATAAAAAGGATTCATATAATCTCACCACACATACTGAAGGTAGAAAGACTAAGGAAGAAAAACAAAAAGTCATTCATAAGTGCCTTGAACCTTAAATTGCTCATGGGAGGAAATGTCACACAAGGTGAGTGTCACAGCCACATACATAATGCCTGAATGGGAGGGGAGAAGGGGATCCTGAGATGAGACAATAGGGTGAGTAGCCTGGATTGTCCAGGTGGGCCCAATGTAATCACAGGGGTCTTTAAAATTGAGGACGTAGCCCAGCTGAGTTTAAAATCAGAGGGAGGTGTAGCCATGGAGCAGTGTTCAGAAAGGCTGCTGGCCATGAAAATGGAGGAAGTCGTGGGACACAAGCTAAGGAAGGTGGGTGACCTCTGGAAACTGGAAAAAAAAAAACCAAAAACGAGGAAAAATTCTCTTCTAGATCCTCTAGAAGGAAGGAACCCTGCTGGCAACTTGAATTTAGCTCAATGAGAACTGTGTTGGATCTCTGACCTCCACAGCCATAAGCTGATAAATCTGTGCTGGTTTAAGCTGTTAAGCTTATGGAAGTTTGTTACAGTGGTAATAGAAAAATAACATAGTGAGCCATAGTGTAAGGGATTAAAGTTCTAGGCTGTGGTGTGGAGAGGATTCTGACATTCACACCTAAAAAACAACCAGGTGCAGTGGAAAGGTGTTTTAAGGAAGACCTACCTGGCAGGGCTGTTAATAGGACTGTTTGGTGTGAGGAGAGCATTGGAGTAGAGGAATCAATTAAATCTCTACCAGAAAAATAAGGAATAAAATATAACAGTGCTTCAGTGTTAGTGGATGCAGGAATGGAAATGGGCACAGAGATATAAACATTACTTTGAAATTAGCTACAGGTTTGATGATTGCATGTTGGGGAGAGTTAGCCGATGTGTGGACTGAATGTTTGCATCCCCTTAAAATCCGTATGTCAAAACCCCATCTCCCAGGGTGATGGTATTGGGAGGCGGGGCCTTTGGGAAGTGATTACTAGGATAAAATAAGGTCATGAGAGTAGAGCCCTCATGAATGGGATTAGTGCCCTTATAAAGGGCCCCAGATTGCTTGCTTCTCTCTGGCCCATGAAGATAGTGGGAAGACAGCCATCTTCGAGTCATGAAGGCTATCATCTCCCAGATGCATTGACCTCAGCCTCCAAAACTTAAGGAACATGCTGGTTGTTTAAGCCACCTGGCCCATGGTAATTTGTTACAGCATCCCAGACTGACGAAGACAGTGGAGAATGCCTCTGAGTTTGACACTGATTGCCTGGAGAATGCTGAAACCCAGGGAAGTGGGCAGCACAGACGTTTACTCATTTAATCCTGGCAACACGGTACGAGATAGAGTCTACATATTCCTCGCTATATAAAAGGGAAGGAAAAAGAGGCACAAATAACAACAACAACAACAACAACAACAACAACAACAACAACAATTTTTCCAAGATTCACACAGAACCCCTGGAGGCAGAGTGAGAACTTATACTCAGGCAGGCTGACCCGAGAGCCCCTGCTCATAACTACTAAGTCAGATCACCTTGCTTATGTGGATCAATTTTTTTCAAGTGTGATATGAGGGTACTGTGTCCAGTAACTTATAATTTAAAAATAACTCACTGTAAGGGAAACATTAGTCGCAGGCATTGCAAACCACAGTAAGCTACACATACAAAAATAACTCGTTAGGGCAAGATAACCAATAATGTTTTTAAATATTATACTTGCTGTACCTTTGCAATAAAATGTGTATTTATAATTCTGTCTGCCTACAGAATAACTTCATAATACTGAATGTGGCTGGTGGCTCCCATGGTGGACAGCACGGGCCTAGAAAATTTAAGTGACTTGTCCAGCCTTGCCCAGGAAGCTAGTGGTGGGATCAGAGATATAGGTTGGGACTTTTCCTTCCTATCCAACAAGTCCCTCATGGAGGCTTAGAAGCTTCTCCTTTGGTGCCCAGCTGTCTATTCGTACTTATGACATCTTGTCAGGTGTCCCACCCTGCTCCTGAACATAAGCCAGTAACAACATTTGCTCTTTTCTGGCCAGGTAATACATTCTAGCAGCTTCCATTGACTCCTTGGCATCAGTTCTTACCTGGAAGGGTAGTGGCTAGAGATGCAAATGTGTCCACATGACAGGGTTTTCATAAACATAGCAGGAGTTGTCAAGAGAAGAAAACGTCAGGAAGACGAGTGGAAGCAGGTCATTTAATATACCAAATCGGTACTTTCAATGAATGTTTGTGTTTCCAAGTCCAGACTTGTTCTGCTCGTGCATTACAGGCCAATAAATCGGGAGACCAGGTTTTGGGGCAAGAAATAGCGACTTTAATTTGGAAACCCAGCTGAGAAGATGGAAGTCTATTGTCCTGGAAAACCATTCCCCAAAGTCAGAATTCAGGCTCTTTTTATATTAAAAAGGGGAAGCAGGAATGCTTGGTTGCTGCAAACTTGGTTTATGAATTCTTTGTTGTTAGAGCCTTTTGTTCTTGCAGCTCTTAGCCTGGGTCAGATCCGTGTAAACCTCCAACAAACAAATGTTATTTTCTATTCTGTAACATGTTATCTTTATATGAATGGAAAAGTGTTAATATCCTTTAAAGTCAGAGCCTTGAGAATAGGGTCTCCTGTATATTTCAGGCTCTAGGCAACATTGTTTTACAAAAGGTGCAGAACAAACAACACTAAACCTAGGAAACAGGGCACAGGGTTAAACTCAAAAGAACAGATATAACATGGAGTCAGATATGTTCTTTCCTATTTCAGTAGTGCCATGGAGAAGGCACTTTGGGCAGCTTGTTGTAGGGTCCTGGAGGCTTTCTCTCTCAGCCTCTGGGCGCCTCTATTGCAAACCCTTCATAGCTGTTTGGCCTGTTGGAAAACCACTCCGACTGTTTTGCCCGTAAGATGCGTTCTGTTTATAACTCATCTCTACTCCTTGGAAAACAACTCAAGAAAAACTCAGTTGGCTTTCCACCAGCGTTGGGCAGGGGTGAGGGATAGCATGTAATTATTTTATAAAATAAAAATTAAAATTAAAATAATAATAAAAATAATAAAAGAAGTATTAAAACAGCACTGGGCACATAGGAGAGAGTCAATAAATATTTCCTGGCTTAAATTAAAAGTGATGGCTCAGTGATTCTATGGCTGCTGTATTTGCTGAGCTTGTTACTCTTTGCTCCATTACAATTTTTTTAACTGAAAAAGAAATACATGCATATGGTTAAAAAAATTCGAACAGAGCACAAAAATACACAAGTGAAAGAAGTTTTCCCTCACCCTCTGTTCTTTCAGCCCTCCCTGGAGATGTCACTGTTTATTATCCTTTGTGTGCTTTTCCAGATAGGCTATGCACATTCCCACCTATGTATGTAAATTCCTTTAAACTTTTACTTATTTTTAACTTAAAGGGGTTTAAATCCTCAAGTGCCTTCTGCCTGGGTAATAGAAAAGAACAAATCTGACTCCATACTAGATCTTTTCCTTTGAATTTAACCCTGTGCTCTGTCTCCTAGGCTTCATCTTGCTTGTGAAACAGTGTTGCCTAGAGCCTGAAATATACAGAAGAGCCTAATCTGAAGGCTCTGACCTTTAAGGATATTTAACACTTTTCCATCCATATAAAGATAACAAGTTGCAGAAAAGAAAATAACGTTTGTTTTCCTGGAGGTTTACAGAGATTTGACTCAGGCAGATAGCTGCAAGAACAAAGGATTCTAACAAAAAAGAATTCCTACACCAAGAAGTTTGCTACAACCAAGCAGGTAGGAAAGGAGCCTGAATTCTGACTTGGGGAGATGGTTTTCCAGGACATTAGTTTGCCATCTAGGTCTACAGAAACTTGCTATTCCATGCCCCAACACCTGGTCTCTGAAGTTATTGGCCTGTCCTGCACTGAGGAGAATGAATTTGGACTCGGTAACACTCCTATCTACCTAGCAAGCTGGGCACTGGATCTGAGGACAGCTCTCCCACACCCAGGGAACTGCTGTGAGCCCTTGATGGTTCCACTAGGGTGGGGTGTGGTTTACTCAGGAGGGATGGGCACTATGCACCAACACTCAGGCAGTCTGCTCTGTCTGGGGCTCTGATCTTATACCTCCCGCTCCCCACCAGCCCAACACCTAGAACAGTGGAGCTAAGACAGATCGTGCCTGCCTGTTTCCCAGCGTGTAAAAGGGGAATATGAACTCTTCCCAAGGTAGTTCTGAGCGACAACACCTTCGGGTGCTTGGTTCCCAGAGCAACAGGGAACCCAGCTCTGCGTGGGGTCAACGGGTGTGATCCCGTAGGGGTTCTGCAGAGGCCTCGGCTGGAGGGCTGGACCAGGGAGGGAAAATTTGAGCTGCGGGCCTTGAAGTGTTAGTGAAGGGTACAGAGGCAGGACTGACTTCTGTTTCAGGATGCCACCAGAGGTAAACCGTTTTCTCTCCATCTCTGCTACTCCCCTCCCCTCTCCAGATCCCTCCCTTCTCTCTGCACTTCCTGTCCATCTGTCTCCCTCCACTTTTCTCCTCCTCCCCTCCTCCTCCCATCTTCTCCCTCCCTCACTTCCGCAGCTTCTCTCACAGAAACCAGAGGATCGCTGGCCCTCCTGCGCATGCGCAGTCAGTGCCAGGTGGACCGCGGTTTGGAAGCTCCAGCTCCGAGCCGGGGATCTGCCCCAAAGTCTTCTCAGCTATGTCGCCCGGTAAGCCTTTAGCTCCTGCCCCGGGGCCGGGGCCTCCGGCTGTGGAAGTGCAACGTGGGGGGCTCACGGGAAAGGTTCAGGCGGCTGCGGGAGGGCGGTCCACGTGTCACAGCCCGCGAGGGTATGATTCAGCGTGTGTTCAGCTATATTGCTCGGGCCAGGCCCCTCTGCCTGATCCACCTGCCCCGGCGCCCCGGCCACAGCTGCTCAGGGCCAGGTGTGCACCTGCCGCCTCTCGCCCCAGCTGGTCTCCCCTCAGTCTGCGGCTGGAGTCCCCCTCCCCTCTCCCGCCCGTGAGTCCTCTCTTCCCGGGATTCCTCTCCTCAGCCGCCGGCCCGTCCCCGTCCCTGGGTGGGCTGTGTCCCGGGACGGCGGGGTCTGCGGACTCGGATGGGGCAGCTGGGACTGGGGCTGGCCTCCGAGCGGGGCTGCAGCCCGCGTCCCCAATCCCCCACTTTCCCTGCCCCGTGACCCCTGGGCTGCCCTCCTCTCCCTTTCCCGCTCCCTCAGGACCAGCTCGGTGGCGTGGGCGCTGCTCCCCAGGCTGAGAGCCTCCGGCCGTAAAGCCCAGCTTGTCCTGGTGAAGTCTGCAAAAGGGAGCGTCAGTGCTGAGGGAGCTTCCGTCACCTCCCTCAGTGTTTCTGCCCCAGGTAAGTTCCTTGAACACTTTCAGGTGTCATGATGGCGGTGCTTGATGATGTCACGTGGTTTTATACTGAGAGGGATTACAGTGTTGAAAGCAGGACTTGGTTCAGTTAAAAATGAGCTGAAGGCATGAGTATGTGACATCCTCCAGGCTTCCCTCTCCCAGGCTGAAACGTGTGACAGTCGATTTTAGAAAGATAGTTACAGTCCCTAACTAGCCCAGCCCAGCTTGGGTGTGTTAACAGGAACAGCACCACCAGAGGCGTTGGAGACCTAGGGACATTGCAGTCCTAAAGAGCTCCTGGCACACAGTTTGGTTTGTTTTGGTTTTTTCTTTTTCTTAAATTGTGCGGCAGACTAGTTGTATAGAGGGGAAAATAATTGTCAAGAGATTATTTTTCATATAACAGATTTATTGTGATATTGTTCACACACTGTGAAGTCCATCCATTTAAATGTTACAATTCAGCAGCTTTTAGCATATTCACAGTGCTGCAACCATTATTATTCCAGAACGTTTTCGTCACTTCAGAAAGAACAGTGGAAATCAATGACCTATTCACCCTTACCCAGTGGTGGTTCTAAAGAAGTTTCTTGGCTGTTCCTGACCATAAATTAACTTGCTATATTCCATGAAATATCTGGTAGTAATTCTAATTAGAATTGCATTGAATCTGTCTATCAAAACAGGAAGAATTAATGTCTTTATGGCATAAACTTCTTCTAACCATGAATATATCTGAGACCCTACCTTTTCATCTGTCCAGAGCCTGGCCCATGGGAAGTCCTCACTAATTTTGGGGCTTGTGAATGATGAGATTCTATACATTGTTAGTTGCAAATGTAGCCTTTCACAGAAGAGAAAAGTAACCTCAGTGAAGCCAAGTGACTCTCTGATAGTCAGAAAGGGTGACAGTCAGTGTTGGAGTGATACAGTGGACTTGCTGCTTGCAGCCAGAATTCTCCACCACCTACAGCTACGGGGATTACAGTGTTCTTTTATTTTTTTAAAGACTTGTTTTTATTTTTCTAATTATTTTTTATTGAAGTGTAGTTAACTTACAATGTTAGTTTCAGGTGTACAGCAGAGATTCAGTTATAAACATATTCATATGTATATACATACGTTTTAGATTGTTTTTAGTACAACTCATTACAAGAACTTGAATATAGTTCCCTGTGCTATACAGCAGGTCCTTGTCATTTATTTTATATTTATTAATGTGTATCTGTTAATCCCCCTTTTCCTGCCTACTAACCACAGTTTGTTTCTATGCCCATGAGTCCATTTCTAGCAGCACCATTTTTCCTAGTTAATATATGCTGCTTGGCTGCTTTCAGTTTCAGTAATTCCATCTTATCTGTGGGCGTTTTTCTTCTGGTGGACCTGTATGTGGTTTGCACACGTGGTAATAGAGATCTGTATTTTGGAGAACTCCAGGCCTCGTGTAGTCCCTGGTAGAGAGCGCCCACTGAGCTGATGCTTGAACTGGGAAAAAAGCATAGTAAATGTTGGTATTTCCACTATAGTTGAGACTTCCAGGTTTCTATAACCTCTCTAGCCAACCTTAATGTTGGCTGCACCCATACTGGGTAATTTGGTGGAACTCCATGGTATGGTGATGTAGAGACAGGGCTTTGTATGCTTCTTCTCTTTCCTTTTTCTAACACATAATCTCCTGGGCCTCCCAGATCCTCCCACAACAGTGCCCAGGGCTGGCTTGGTGCTGCTCTCAGGCAATATTTGTTAATAAGGCCCTTTCCTCATCTCTTCTGAGCCTCCGTTTCCTTCTCTGCACAATGAGACCGTAGACTAGATAAGTCCTTTTCAGTTTCTTTTAGAGCCATGTTTCCTTTGAGAAACAGAAAATGCAAATCTCTCCTCTCATTCCAACCCTTTAGATTTTGATATGTCCTCCAAGGAGTGACATAGCTCTTTGTGGAAAGCTGATGTGATTGTGATTCCAGGTGGCACAGGAAAGACTCTTCAGAGATTTATTGCAGGGAAAGGGCAGGAAGGGAGCAGTATGTCACACTTTCTGGTGTGAGCAATGGAGCAGGGGATTGGGTTTAAATACGGTGTCTGATGTGGCCTCTCTCTAATCTTGCACAATGTGATAAACCTCTCTCCCTCAGTTTTTTCATGTATGAAGTTGGGGTGATAGTATTTTAGGGTTTTTGTGAAACATTATACACATAATCCATTTGTTTCTCGGTAGAAACAAGAGCTGCTAGGGAGTCAGTGATTTCTTTAAAAAAAAAAACATCTTGTCCATAGCACTCTGTCTGTGTGTATTTTGAAGTTCCTGGAGGGTGAGTGTTGAAACTAAAGTCCATCATGGGACAGGTGGCCCATGGTCCTCTGTGCCCCAGATTGCCCCTTCCTCCCCAGTCCTCTTCCTCTCAGTCCAGAATGACGTTCCCTAGTAGATTTATACAGAGTTCTTGTGGAAATAGCCTTTCATTTTATTGTTTCACCAAGAAGGGCTGCCATCATGATCTCTGTGGTCAGGTTTTGCTGACCTGAAGGCTATGCAATTGGGGGTTTCTATTTAATAAAAAGAAAAAAAATTACAAATACAAACTTAGACATAGGGTGGTGACAGGGGCTCTTGGAAGTGGGGGCCATTAGCTTTGTTAGCTTCAGGTGCAGTGGCCTTTGGCCACGAGGACCCATCCTTGTGCTCTGAAATTGGAGGGACCAGTGGGTTCAGTGGGAAATTTAACTGAGTGTATCTCATGGTCTAGGGATTGTCCTATTTGTGCTGTGTGTTCCTTATTTGAGACAGTGAGCTCATTTAACCTCAATAGCCTCTTTAAAAATTAGACTTTTAATTTTGTGATGTAACTTAGATTCCCATGTAGTTGTAAGAGATAATATGGAGAGGGCCTATGGACAATTTGCCCAATTTTCCTTAACGGTTCAATCTTGCAAATTTCGGGTACAATTCATTACTGACTCACTAACCCTTTGAGGTTTGTGTTATTGCCCTCATTTCTATTCATGATTAAACTGGGGCTTAGAGAATCACACAGGCCTGCCCAGGTCACCCACATGGTTAGTGTAGAGTCGGGTGAAAGTGGGCTTGGGATTTCCAGGCAGTACCATTATGATGGTCTGTGGCAGGGAGCAGCATTCACTTTGCTTGTTTATTCATTCATTCAACAAACATTTATTGAATAAACTCTGTGTGTCAGATGCTTTAATAGGGTTATCAGATTCTTCAGCGGTACTGAAAATCAGGTAAAATTTCTGTTTTTTAATCGGAGAAAATTAGCTCTGAGAGGTTATAACCCCCCAAAAGGTAATATAGCTGATAAAGGAGGGATAGTAAATTTGTACAGTCCCCCCTTTTTATGCAGGTTGTAACCTAGGCATTTAACATTTGCAAACTTCCGTAATCCAGATAATTTCTTCTAAGGTAATGATTTTTTTTTAATTGAATTATAGTCAAGTTTACAATGTTGTGTCAATTTCAAGCTATTTTTTGAAATTTGAATTAAAAAATATTTTTTGAGGAGGGTAATTAGGTTTTTTTATTTGTTTCATTTTTTAAAATGAGGTACTGGCGATTAAACACAGGACCTCATACTTGATAAGCACGTGCTCTACCACTGAACTGTACCCTCCTCCCCAAGGCAAGTTTTCTTATTCATTATTCTGCAGCATAGGAATTCAAATAAATTGGATAGAAATCCAGATATTTTGATCCCACTGTGGTTCTTTTCTTTATATTCTGCTTAAAGGTGTGTGGAAAGCAGTTCCTTTGTTCATTTATTCAGCAGTTTTGAGCACTCTCTTTGCATTAGGGTTTGGCTAGGTGCTTGGAACAGAAAACAAGAAATGACCCTGCTCTGCAGGGGCAGGAAGCCTAGACCAAAAGCTGGGTAATGTGATCCGACCTACAGTAGCCATGTGCAGGCACTGAGGACAAACTGTACCCCCGTCTTTGCTTGGGCTTCCCTTGCCTTCTGGCTGATACACACCAGGTCACCGCAACCCAGAGGGGCCCACAGCCCACAGCAGAGTAAGTATATCGATCTCCTCTCCCCTCTCGGCAGGGGCTGCAACATGAGCATCCCTGACTACGTGCAGTGCGCTGAGAACGACCAGATTCTCCCCGTGGTGGTCCAAGCCATTGGGATCATCTCAGAGGAGAATTTCTTTTGCATCTATAAGCGAATCACCTTGGTGAGCCAGATCAGCCCCTGTGGCTCCCATTGGGCACTCTGTATCCACTACAGGCACCACTATGCACCCGAGAATGGGTGGGGAATCTTCCAGACCCACAGCAAGGTAGTGGGCCTTGTCACCATTGCCGACTGCCTCTCGGCCAAGGCCTTCGAGAAGCTCCACGTGCAGAGGAGCTGTATGGCACATCGTTAATGACTCTCAGCTCTTTGTGCTGAATGTGTAGGTAGCCGAGCAGAAGCGCACCGACGTGGCCTTCAATCTACGAGGACTGCAGGATGGTGGAGAATAGTATCGAGGACTTCACTGTCTCTCTCTTCATCATGCTCAAGTCCAAGTGGCTGGATAGGTCCCCCAACAAGTCTGGGGATACGATCCCCCTCCTCTGTACCTTGTTTGAGAAGGAGGACTTCATGGGATTGGACACAGATAGCAGGTAAGTCTACCTGGAGGCCCGGCCACCCTCTATGTATGCCAGATTGCTTCCCTATATCCAGGAAGGGATCATTAAGGAAGAGGGCTGTCTTGTAGCCAAGAGTGGATGGAGGGGCAGCCCGCTGGTTTACAGACATTTAAAAGTGAATCCGCCTTTGTTTCAGAGAGATCCTTTTAGGGATATTGTGGACACTTACTCCAGCTTTTCAGCCAGGACCCCTGGTGGAACCCCTGGAGTTGCTGTCCAATAGAGTAGCCACAGCCACTGATGCTAGGAGAGCTGGGGAGGAGGCTGGTCTGAGCTGACATGTGCTGTAGGTCAAATGAACATCAGATGCTGAGACATCTAATAAAAGGAATGTAATCTACATTGTTCCTTTCTATATTGATTACATGTCAAATTGATAGTATTCTACGTACAGTAGAATAAGTAAGATCTGTTCTTAAAATCAGTTTCTAGTATTTGTTTTTGTTTGTTTGTTTAGTTCTTTGTTTACTTTTTAAATGTGGCAACTGGGAAACTTTCTTTACATGGATCTCATTTCATTACTGATGGGCAGCCTGTCCTGGGATAGTCTCATCCCTTTGCTTATAGATGAGATGCTGAATCCCAAGATGCAGAATGAGGCTCCGGTTGAGGTGGGTGTGGAACTGGTGTCTCCTGACTCCTAGGCTCAGCACCTGCACAGCTCAGGCCCTCTCTTCATGCCTGACAGTCACCATGACAGGTTAAGACATCAGAAACACCGCCAGGGACTTCCGAAAGAACTCCTTAAGCAGGAAAAGGCTTGTCACGGAGTTTGGGACAGAGCAGGGAAAGGTTCATATTCACTTTGTCCCTGTGATTATGTCAAAGGCATCACTTTGCCTCGAAAGTGCAGACGAGCTCTTCTGGGCTGCCTAATCCCCACCTTCTGCTCTGTTTCCCCGTGTGTCCATTGTGCCGTCCCTCGGGCAGAAGAGGTTGAGATGCCTTTGCCGAGAGGTGGGACCCCTTTGCTGGGGAAAGTGAGGGAAGTTGTGTACCCCCGGCCTACGGCCTCGGGCCTTGAGTCTGGACAGCACTCATGGCGGTCTCACAGGTGATGGTCGGAGAACCTAGCACGTGCAGCTGGATCCGCTGTGGAGGCGGTGCTCTGTGATTCTTGAACTTGCCCAAGATCAGATCCTACTTTCTGGTTGTTGGTCAGTTGGAGGAGAAGGTGCCAGAGAATTGAAAAAAAGAATGTCCAGACCAGCCCTGTGAGTGAGAGGCACAGGGGACCTGAGTCCCACCTGCGTGTGGATGCCTGGCGAACTCTGCATGAATTTTCAGTTCCTCCCCGGATATTCCTCTCTGGCTTAAGGAAGGGGCAAGTAATGTCGTGGCCATGATCTGTACTTGTCCTCACACTTCCCTGCGATCTACATGTCCGCAATCCCCTTCTGCTCCTTGGAGATGAGGTGGCAGGTTTAGGAGCTTGGGCACTGCTGAAGGCACAGCTGCCAGCACCGGGCTTCTCCCAGACTGGCTCCGTTCACCTCACCTGTCACCTCCTGCTGAGCCCCCAGGCATTAGTCCAGGTAGGTGCATCGGTGCAACGTAAGAAGGGACCAACTTCTCCCCCTGGACAGACTGGTGGGTGAGCAGTGGAAGCCTGGAGCCATGCCCCAGCCCCCAGGCCAGTGCTTCCTCTTTTGTCATAGGAGGCACTGGTGACATTTTTGCTCAGCAACTGCTTGGTTCTGAGTCTGTAGACACACCAGAGAATGCCAGCTTGTTTTTGCCTTTTCAAGTCTTTCCTTGGGATTTCGCAGGGTAGTTGGATGTGTGCTTAGCCCATAGTGTTTGACACTGTCACCATTGTTTACCCAGAACCTCGTGTACCAGGCATGGTTCTCAGCATCAAAATACAGCAGCGCATTAAACCTCCCTCCTGGTGGGTCTGTCTGTTGTGGTACAAAAAGCACCCAGCCAGCATCTGAACGTCAGTGAGATAACGCGGCCAGTGAGCTCGGGTCAAGCACGTTCTTCTCCAGTCACTTTTACTCCATTGTTCCTTTTACTATTCTACAGTCATTAATTTATAAAACAACACTTTGGTGCAGGAGCAGAGCCTAATCCTCTCCTGCTACTCTTGGTGGGAGTGAGTAAAACTGTCCAGCCTGAAATGTGACCACAATTTGTAGCTCAAAAGCTGTCTAGACGCATGTAGGTGGAGTTTTGGTTTGGGGCTCTGACCACGTTGGTGTCCCCTGGCAGCGCTGCTCCACACAGGCCCCTGCCTTCCCTGGAGCAGGAGGTGAGGATGGGTCTCACTGTCCCTGCGTCCCTGGCCTCACACACTCACGTAAATTCTTGTACAGGCTGTCAAATTCATTTTTGTTCTTGTGTGTTTCTAATTTTCGCTTGTTCCTCTTTTCCTTTTTCTTTTTTCCTTTTTCTCTTGTACTGCCCTTTGTGTATGTTGTTGCATCTGAAAAGGTGGGCTGTGCACACCCTGCATTGGAAATAGCTGGATCACCCTCCGTGCTGTCTCCATCGCTTTAAAAACCAAAAACTTAACAGCTGCCTTGATCCATGTATTATCCTAGACATCTTTTATTTTTCTAATTTTTTGGAATATTTACTTTGTTAGCACATCACCCCCTGGTGTTTGATACCTGTTAAAATCCTTGCTTTGAGGAACCTGTTTGGTCCTCCTCATATTTGGTGATGAATGCGCACTTATTAAATTTTTTCGTTTGTTTTGAGGAAGTGAGATGGGAATTGATTTAGGCGGCTGCTGAAGGATTCTTTTCATGGAGTATTTAAACTTCTAAAGTCAAAGTCTGCAGCATCTTGCTCGATATCTGCTTTTACACAAAAGTGCTCAGCACGCGGTTACTGGCTGTCGCTGTGTGACGTGCGTGATAGCCCTTCTTGGCCGGTGGTCACTGGTGAGGAAGTGGCAGGCTCGGGGGTGAGCAGCTGCAGGGCACGCTGTTGGAGGAAGCAGTCACTTTTTTTTTTTGCATTCAAATTCCCCTATGCCATTTACTTTACTTTGCCTTCATAAAGGGGCAGTATCGGGTCCAAAATCCATGCCACTATTTTGTTCCCTGTATGAGGCTGTTTTTTCTGAGTATCAGGACAACATGGCCTTCTCCAAAGAGGCTGGCTCACCTGGATCTGGTGGACACAGTGACCTCTAAAGGGGACCGTATGTTCCACTCTGCTTCATCCAGTGGGCATTCAGAACCGGGTCTGTGGTTTGCCTCAGCAGCCTTGGAGGCCTCCCTGCACTGGCCTTTGCTTTTAACCCACGTTGGCAGTAAATGGCTGACTCAGTGTCTCTTGCAGCTGACGTCCACCACTGACGGCCGTGTCGTTACTTTTCGGTAGTGAGACCCCAATACCCTAGTCAGCCGTGAAGGAAGATGCTTTGGCTGACCAAACCTTGCATTCTCACCCCTACCATGGTTCATCTCACCCAGGGGAAGGGTTTGGCCACCACCATCATGCTGACCTTGAGGCTTTGTTTCTCCTTTCATGCTCTGGTCCAAATGTCGACACTGCGTTTTTCACTGACTTGGTCTTGCTTGAGACAGGCCAGAATTTATGAAAGAGTCCACCACATTCTGGGTGGGGAACAGAACAGAAATAAGTGTCGCAAATAGAAGGAGTCTAGGCTGTCCGGGTTGGCAAATGCAGGCTGGGATCTGTGATGGCTGGGCTGTGCCCTGGACACAGGCCTTTCCCGTGGCTCCTGAGAGCCCAGGGGTCGGAGTGAGAACAGCTTTGCCTGGGTTCCTCCATTCTCTTCTGCTCACTGGCAGGTTTGTCTGCTAATTAGGAGCTCCCCCAGACCTCGGGTCCTTCAAAGCTCAGACCATGGACGAACCTTGAGTCCCTTCTCCTGGGCCTCCTGTGTGAGAATCCAGTGCCTTCTGAGGTGACCAGCGGCAGGAGATGCCTCCTCCTCCAGGGAGCACCATTCGGAGGACTGTGACTCACTGCACCATGCTGTGAGCTTATGGGGTGACGGCCATGGTCCCTGCAGAACCAGACTTGAGATGGGCTTAGCAATGGAAATATCAGGACTGATTCCAGGCAGGGCTGGTGGGAGGGAACAGGGGATATTGAATGTGACCTCAAACACCTAGGTGGGTGATGGTTCTGTTAGTTAAATGGGGAGCCTGGGAGGTACCTGCCAGGAATCGAATTCCAGAGTAAATGGTGGACATGAGGCATTTTTAAGATGCCATTTGTCATCCAAG